>NW_004524584.1:746866-830026 GCF_000260255.1 Octodon degus
GGGGATTGAATCACATACTTTCATTTCTACTTCCATTTCACTACTAAGCTTTATCAACTCACTTTCCACTTGAGAGGATGAAGGCTAAGAGAAAACTTCAGGTTCTCTCCCCACTAGTCACCTAACCTTACACACACATGTGCACACGTGCACACATGCCTTCGCGTCCTCCCTCAGGGCTAGTGATGCTACCCAGTCATTAGTTCACCATGTAGCATTGGCATGAGCAGGACCAAGTAGGTACTTTTTGCAGCTGAGTCCCAGAGATGGCTATAGTCCTGCCTACCCTTTCTGACATTTGTGTTTTGACTCTTTTATTCATTATCTCAATCTCTGTCTTTCCTGTTTTCTAGGCATAGCCTATGCAAAGACAGTACCACTGAGCTGAGTCTGAACCTATAACATGAGCAATAGGTGCTCATTTGTCTACCTCTGCACCACTCACTCACATCTCAGGGAGGGGTTAGTGAAGAGAGAGCATCCCCGCAGCACTGCGTGAGTGCATCGGCATTCCAGGAGTGGAGAGTTTTATCATCAGCATGGCCGAGAAACACCTACTGTAGCACCTGGCAGTAGCAGGTGCTTGGTTTTGCTGGACTCAGTTTTTCTTACTATTATAGTGATAAGTTCAGAATCCCTTTTTGCACCCTTGCTTCATTAGGACAACGTGGTTCTCTCATCCCTCCCTGTACTCTGCAGAAGCCCGTTCTCTGATGTTGGCACATGACCCGAAGTCCCTTAGAGGCTGCTCTTTCGGGTCCTGTCTCAGCACCAGTCCTCACCCATTGTCAAAATGAGAAAAACCAGCTCCTTCCCATGTCACCACGTGTCTCAGAAACAGGCTGGCAAGGGAAGCATTCAGAACAGGCCATGCAGAGAACGTGAGTAAACAGCCTCAATCCTAGTGCTGTTTTTCCCAACAGGTTAAGAACATGAAATACTACAGCTGGCTCCCGCCCTGGTCAGTGTGCAGAAGCCGGCACAGTCTGCCCTGTGCCAAGCACAGCTTTCCTGCAATGCCTGACTTTCCTTGCTGGGCTTTGCCCACCTCAGCCCCGGCTTCCAGTCCATGCTGAACTGGAAGAAAGTCAGCACTGGGGAAGGAGAGCCCGGGAATGACTGCAAAGCATGCAAACTGGAAGACACTGACACAGAATCATCCAAGATGAAGACACAGGTACAAAAACCTACACTGATCGACACTGCTTGTGACTCATGCCATCATTTTACCATCTTTTTACTCAAACCAGTCTGAGGTCTGTGTGAACAAAAGAACAGAAAGCAACAAGTGAGGCTCAAAGGCCTATAGCCCCCCACAAGGGGGCAGACACAACCTGATGTTCTTGCTCCCTGGGTTCTGCCACCCGGAGCGGCTCCAGCCGTGGCTGCTTCCTTTTTTCTCCCTGCTCCTGTCCCCTCTTCCTCTTTCCCTTCTTCCATCCTATCCAAATATGCAGTCATGTTGCCTGCACAGCTTGGAAGCACTGCCCAGCCATCCTTTTGGAGGAAAGGTTGTATGTATTAGAGATAAAGCCACGGGACCCAAGAGCACTGGAGGAAACTGCAGAGGCCATATCTTAAAATCAGCCTGCTGGGTTAGAGGTTTTGCCTTTTGCACCCACCAGCTTCTCCTCTGCAAGCGGAATGCCCGCTGTCCTCCCCAGTCCCAAGCCCAGGTGCAACTGGCTGATGCAGGCGGAGGAGGCAGATGGAGAGGCGGGCACTTCGTCACTGGAGGTCTCTAAAGGAGCAGACTGATTATCTGCCTTCTAGGAAGTTTGATTACAACAGAGAGTTCTAGGTCTCTAATTTGCCAGCACATATGCATATGTGCATATGCCCACACACAAGCACACACACACACACACACACACACACACGAGCTCGCACGCACAAACACACACACACGCACATCCACATATTGATATGCATACAGCACTGCACAAACATCCTCAGAGAATCAAGCCTTGTCATGCATGCTTGGCGCCTTTCTAGTACAGATGTGGAGGAGGCTTGGAAAGGTGAGCCAGGTCACAGCGCTCTCTTCTGACCCAGTTCTGCCCTTTTGGTCCACTGGACATAGTGAGCAAAGGTGGAAGTGTGAGGGCCAAATGCCATCTCAGGCAGATGCCACGTGAGTCCTTGTTCTACTGCTTACTGGCAAGGCATCCTTAGGGAAGTTGCTTAAGTATACTGAGACTCAATTCCCTCATCTGTGTACTGAGGAGAATCCAACTTATGCCTGGATTTCGTAAGACCCCATATGCGTAGCACCTGGCCCAGGGCCTTCCACACAGCAGCTGCTTCCATAAGTGGCAGATGCTACTAATTCTCACCTTAATATTCTGAGCAGTGGCAAATTTAAATGGCTTCTGCTCATGCAGGAAAAATCCCTGGGTGGACCCAGAGAAGGGCTCAGGGTGTCCTAGCAAGGGAGCTGAGGTCACAACCATGTGGGAGGCATTATGACACCCAGGGCAGCAATGCATGCCCTTCCCGTAGGCTACAGGTGTTCTTCCAGCTTTGACTGTTCTGCAGAGGGACTTGGTGACAACATCTGTGACTGAACTGAAACATCAGTGATTTGTACAAGGCCACAATGTGTGCACAGGGGTCAAGGTAAGTCATTAGTTGTATTTTTAACTCTTTTGATTTTAATTCACTCCACGAACAAGTTAGATGCGACCTGCAAGCCTCAGCTTTTCTGGTGCAGTCCCCACCTGCTGTGTCACAAAGCTTGTGAGGAGGACGGTGTCCTCTGCACAGTGCCAGGCAGGCTGTGACCTCTTAGTGCCATCTTGTGCCCATGGTGACTCTTGCTGCAATGGCTACAGCCATGATTTGGATCTCTCCTTAGAAAATGAACAGAGGTGTCTGTGAACGAAGGCTCCAACCACGCTGGCTCACCTGACCATGCACTTTCTGCACAAATGTGACAAGGAAGCTGCCATTCCCTGAACAGCACTCTGGTTCACACTGTGTCCGCCCTGCCTGTGTGATGGGACACATGCCCTGTTGTAGTGGAGCTGTGTCCTAACAGCTGGAAGGCAGTCATTTATCCTCCACGTGTGTGTCTAACATCTAACACCACACGTTCTTTCTCAGAACCAAGACCTGATTCTTATTTTGTAATGTGTCCATCAGTCCCTCAGCCCTGATTAAGTTGAATGACTTCTACTCCTGGTCCTATTTCAAATTTGCAGCTAAGATCAGGAAAAACAGCATTCACTCTTTCCCTCAGACCTACTGAGCATGAACACTGGGATGCTTTGTGGAGACAGTGAGCCATGAGAAATGTGGCCTCTGCCCTGATGCAGCACCTTCCTCTGTGGCCAGGGTGCTTGTGGGCAGCAGACTCCCTCAGCTCCAGTCCCACTATGGCCCTACAGGTCTGGCCTCTTCCTCCCACTGGGGCTCTAGGAAGCTGCAGCTCTCACAGTAAGATTCAGAGTAGATGCTGCTCCTCTTATCCCTTGCTGTGAGGCATTTCAGAATGTGCTTCCTCACCCTGAGCCTCAGCTTCTGGTCTACAAAAAGATGCACAGCAAGCCTGTGGGGACACTTCAGGATCACATGAGATCAAGCAGGAGGGCGATGTGCCTGGATAAGGTCATATTCCCACCTCACCTTCCTACAGCACTGCAATCACAGCCAGCCCAGCTGAAGCCTGTCCTCAGCCTATCACTCTAAGACAGCATCCTAGGCCTCTCCTCAGGGCCAGAGGGCTGCCAGCATGCCAACACCCTCAGGCCTGATTGCCTAGAATAAATTGTGGTGTGAGGCATTAAGCTCTTTAGCAGGAAGCCAGCCATTGATTTCATATATAATTTGGAAAGAGAAGAATATTATTTGCACTTTGTTTTCCTATGGCTATTATCCCCATAAGAGCTCATTTCTACCTCTTAACAGGGATTTACTTGGACTGATGAATTGGTTAAAAACCTTACTGCCCAATTTCAATTTACTTAGTTCGACATACGCTGTAAAGCACTCAGTAAGAGAATGAAACGGCCAATGCAGCTCCCTGAAAATGTGGCTATCCTTCCTCCAATACCCTGTCTCCCCTCAGCAGGGCTTAAGAGAGGCCACACACTGACCTGCAGAGGACCAGGGTATGTGGTCCAAATGGACCTCAAGGTGTCATTCCCAGAATAAGACAACCAACAGCACATCATGGTCCCTACCCCAGTATGTACAGGTGCAGAAAGATTGCTATGGCTGATAGGTTAGATATGCTCTGGCTGAGGCCAAGAGACATAAGATTCTAATCTTCACTCCATGATTCCATTCCCAATCTGGTTCACAGAGGACAATGTCACCTAGAAGGCTCAAAGCATGCAGCTTCACCCTGAAATTTCAAGTTCTCCCCAGAACATTGATATCAAAATCACTCTCTCATATATACCTCAGGCTTGAGTGGAACTGAAAAACTCAACTTGGGACCAGTCCTTGTGGATGATTCAGTAACTTCTACATCAAAACATCACCAAATCTAAACTAAATGCTCCCTCTTCACGTAACCACAAGCTTCATCAAACCCTTCCCAGAACCCAGTCAGAGTGGATGATATCCACTTCTTCAAAGAGCCATTCTTTATCAACCTGGCAGGGCTCAGAATTTACATACCTAGCCTTCTTCCCAAGGAATCTCTGTTCCTGAGGACAAGGCTTTTGGCTGCATCACCACTCACTCCCCAAATGCCTTGCCTTTAAGCCAGATCGGTCCAACTCCTAAAGAACATGCTAAGACAAGCCCTTCTGTTTGTACCCAAGTTTCTAGATTCTGATCAGTAACCACAGCTGGTCCCTAACAAGGCTGTGGTGGGAGTGTGGTGTTTGGAAAGACCAGACACCCTGCCTTGCTGCTGGGCCACATGATTCCTTTGAAATCCAGCTGGTCGTGGATACCTGGCTCCTCCACAATGAAAGAAAGCCAGTCTGAGTGAAGGGGGTGCCTGGCTTACAGCAAGACATCACTGCCAGAAACCACCTGAGGGGCAGGCAGCTCTCAGGATCAAGGGCCCTTGGCTTCAAGGCCTCGCTCTAAGCATCTTTTAGGAAAGTCTTCAAAGCCCTAAAGAAGAAGCAGTTTCCTTTCCAACAGCCTGGCCAGGAATCCAATTCCCCAACATCTCTCTCATATATAAGTCTGTGTAGGAATCTTGGCTGTTTGTCAAGGAAGACTAAAGGAATGATTAATTTCTAACAATACATAGGCAAGTGCAAGGACCAGGGTTTGATTCCTGGCACCACATGCCACCCCAGCCCCACCCCTAGGCATGCTAAACCGGGAATGGAGACTGGGAGTGGTGGCGTATGCCTGTAATCCCAGCACTAGGGAGACTGAAAGCAGGAGGATCACTACAAGTCCAAACTACACAGTGAGACCCTGTACCAAATTTAAATTGAAAATTTCTAACCATACAGATGTACAGACAAAAATCCCAGCAAAAATCACTGGAGGGCAAGTTGAAATTTGCATTCATTCCTTTTTCCATCCAGGCATTCATTCAATAAATACTGAGAGTTACTACAGGCTAGGCAGGCAGCATGCCACAGGTCTCACCATGCATCCCTGACTTCACTGTGGGGACCGCCATGACACTGCAGATGTCACTGGTGACAGTTCACTAAGTGCTGAACCTTCTGCTAAGGGTTTTTATAGATGACCTCATATAATCTGTGAATATTTTTGAATAATCTGAGTTACCCTCACTTGACTAGTGAGGAAAGCAAAGCTGGGAAACTTGGTGATGCTCCTCAGACCCACTCTCTCCTCTCCGCTAGACTTCGCTCTTACAGGCGTCCAAATCCTCAAAGAGGTGCTCATAAGAGCATCATTATTTCCTGGAAGCAGCCTCTGTCTGCCTGGGGGAAGAGACTGAAGTGTTTCTAGAAGTCATGCCAAAAGAATAAATGAGAACTCACCAGATTATGCAACCCTATTCCCCAGGGCCCATCAGACCTTCTCGTCTACAAAGCCTTTGCAGGTTCAGAGTATCTCTGGCTCCTCCTTAGCTCTGGTGATCAGATTCCGAGACTTTCAGAGACTGCAGTTTAGATGGCTGATGTCATCATCAGGACTGAGGTTAGACCAGAACTTGTCTCTCTTTGTCCTCTTACCTCTCTCCCTGCTAATCAAGAGATTCACTGTTGTACAGCCCTTATAAGTGTGGCTTGGCTTGGTCTACACGCTATAGCCACGCATGGGCTGAGACTCCAGGGCACTCGCCCGCTTGGCTAGGAAACGCTGCATTCCTGAGTGAACCTCGGCTCACCCACACCTAAGCCCTACCCTGATGAGCATGTCCTCTTACCTGGGAAGCCTGGAGCAAGCCACACCTCCTTCAGAAACTATTCCTGCTCTGCAACCTCCACTTCAGCCCAAGGACAGCAGCTGTGGCCCACCTCTCCCTGCATCTCTAGTCCTGAGCCCTGGGCCCAGCATGGAGGGGCACTCAATAAATGGTTGTTGAATAAATTTTGTTGAATACACTAGAAATGATGCAACAGCCTCAGGCTCAAATAGATATTTCATTATCTGGTGAGGAATTAAAAGATGCCAACTCATCTTTAAAATAATTGACTGCTCTTTTATGAGGCTTCTCATCTCATTTCTCTCCAGCCCAGCACTGCACTGAAGCTCTTCAATATCCCTGATAATCAGAGGTACAATTTATTCTATAAGCATTTCATTTAACAGTATTAAGATCCCAGTTCTTCAGAGGTCATTTCTTTTCTCTGGCACCAGGAAGGATTGCTAACAGCTATTCAGACCTGAGAAAAGCAAATAAATGAAAGGAAGAAAGCCTGTTAATTCTAAGCCATAATCTTGCCTTTGATTGATTTACTTAAGGAAAAAATTCACCATTAAAAGCAGTAATGCCTACCTAAGTTTTTATAAAGATGATAAGCCTTCCATAATGTTTCACAATGTACTCACAGGGCAAAGGACAAGTGTGCAATGGGTCTGGTCCTCACTTCTGTAGCTTTTCTGCTGAATCTCATCATTGCACTTAAGAGCTATTTCTAAACTGTGCATCTTTTCCTGGTCACTGGCCCATCATGACTTGAGACTCAAGAGAGAGTGCCAAGTTACCATTGGAAACAGCATCACCAGCATCTCGTCAACTCCTTCCAAGTGGGATGTCAGGAGGCAGCCTCAGGTGAGAGCATGTGTGAGCCTCTAGGGGCTGAGAAGCCATAAGGGCAAAGGCAGCTCCACTCAAGATGAGCTGGAGTTGACAGAGCTAGGGATAAAAGGACAGATGGATGTGGTACTTGGAGAGCCTAGGAGTTAAAGGAGGAGGTAATGGCTTATGTGGTTGGCAATAGGAAGCCTCTGAAGACTCTCCAACTGACAATGACATGACGTCAGATGTTCTCTAGAAGAGACACTTAGATGCATCTGATAGGAAGTACTTCAGTCTACTGTAGAAATAAAATGATAAAGCATGTGATTTGGGATAGGAGCTCAAATAGGAAGGGATACAACTTTCCAAGGAATCAAGAACTGACTCAGGGTAGGACAGTGAGACTGGAAATGGTAAGAGCTACTGGGAAGGAGGAAGGGACTTAGCAGCAGCCAATGAGGTGGGAGGCTTTGGCTGACAATTACTAGTTAGCATGTAATGGCCATGTCACTCACACCACTATGCTTTAGTACCCAGCTGTGATGATGGAGACTACTCAGACCTTCCCTGACCTCCTAATTGGCTGCTGTGAATCTCGAATGAGATAATGTGCGTGAGTGTAGTCAGAGGAATAAGGAAACATTACCCAGAAAATTCTACCGTTTTATAATGTTACTAGTACTGTGCATGTTCTTTTTACTTTCTCAAGCTCTTAACTTGAAGTCCATGCTGCCATATGAGAAAAAGGTGTTAATAATGATGCCTTTTATAGCTTAAAGTTATGAACAAATAAAAAGGTTTATGTCTTTTGCGGTTGCTGCAGAACAGACTTACCAACATGAATTTAAATTAAAATGTCAATAATTTTTATTGGAGTTTCTCAAAATATATTTAATGTCTTTTTATATCCCCCTTACTTTATGAAGCAATATATTCTACATGTAATATATTCTACATATTAAGTTTCTGGACTACTGCAACACCCAAACTAACCACAGCACAGTCACTATCTTAGTCCATTTGTGCTGCTGTAACAGAATACCACAGACCAGATACTTTATAAAGAATAAAATTTTCAGCCTCAGCTTCAGAAATGGAGAAGTCCCACATGAAGGACTGAGAATCTTGTGTCTCATGGGAGCATTTTTGCTGCTTTCTCAAATGTCAGATGGCAGAAAGGAAAAGAAAAAAAAAGGACAAATACTATGTCCTTACATGGCAGAAAAGTAAAAGTGTGAATCCACTCCCACGATGTCTTTTTACATCAGCATTAATCCATCATGACGGAAACCACCCCTTACGAAGCCCCACCTCCCAACACCGTCGCACTGAGAATACTTTCTAGCACATGAAATTTGGGGGACACATTCAGCTTAGTACAGTCATAAAAAGTTACACTTTGACTTCCTTTCTATAAAAAAAGAAATGATTGAGGTTGTTGAAACATGGTGGTCATGAGGCTCCTAACATCTATGCTAAGACTTCTCCATCAATCATATTCCTTAGAACTCAGGGACTATTTGAGAAGGACTGCAGAAGACAAAAGACTTGAACTACATTGTCAGTTAGTCCCAAAATTATATTAACTAGTATTATTCTACAGTTCTAAAGAAATGTGGCCTTCGGAACTATGGACACCCAGTTTTTCTGGCCTCCAATTTACTGTATGGCCTCTACTATGTGTTCTAAGTTTTCCGAAGTCCCCATGTGTTCAAGAGACACATATGCCATCCGGCTGGAATCTCACTAAGGCTTGTTAGCCAGTCTTAAACTAAATGACCAATTCCTAAGTACTTTGATTGTGTCAAATATTTAATGTACTCTATATACATCATAAGCATTCTGTATGTGTTTTTACGGTGGACATGTTTGTGCATACACAGTCTTATTTTCTCTGTACAGTCAACTAGAATTATTTCCCTTTTTATAAGGGAGGAATTTACATAACTTGCTAAGGGCCACCCAGCATTGATTCAGTGTTACAAAATATTTCAGCATCCATAACATGAGGTACTCAGTCTTCCTTTTTCAGAGAACCTAGGCATGTGATGTGTGAGGTATGAATCATCTCATGTGGCTCTCTTTACTGCAACAGAAGTGGCTGGATTGCCTGGTGCATTGGCCTGCTGACAGGTGAGTAGTTGCTGCCTGCAGACCACCACGTGTAAAACTTAGTATAAATGTGTAAAAACATGGTGCTCTTTCATCATTTTTAAATAGATATTTGCCATGACTTCAAAACATCAAGCACACAATTGGAATGTTTTACTCCTGGGAAACTGGGAGTTCTCCTTTTCAGGAAAAGAATAAATTGGCAACCACTTATAATAACAAAACAGCTGTTTTAGAACAGGAGGCAAAATAGAAAAGCAATATAGTCGTGGAAACAAAAGAATACAGAAAAAAGTGAGGTTTCCAGAGATACATGGGCATTTTCCTATCCTTGCCTTGTATCCTGCATGCCAAATCTCCTTGGCCAGCTCCTAAAGGACAAGTAGGGGAGGTAGCCATGACCATACCTTGTCAGCCTTCTTCTAAAACTGGGATGTCACTGAGTAAAGCTGGTTAGGACAGGGTTCATGGTTTGGTAACTTACTGCACTCACTCAGTGCCCAGGATGGGAGGTGGAAACATCACCAGTTAGATTAACCATATTCTGATGGCTGTGAGTTTTATAAAACAAAGCCACTTGGTAGACTGCAGTTTGGGGCTCTCTGGAACGAAAGCAGAAGATGAAAGGAGGCGTTGTTCTCACTTATAAATGACTTCACTGATCTGATCTCCAAATCAGTTTCATTCATACGTCATCCCTGCGGCTTCCTTGTCAGTCTGATTTGTGCCATGATCAGAACCAGGTGCTCCAGAGACCTGGCCCAGTATCAAGCACCATGAATCCCTGGGCCAGAGAGGCAGCAATTTGTCCGATGTGCTAGAGGCATCCTCTTCCCCAGCACGCTTACTCGTGGCTGTGGCTCCATGTGTGCCTTCTCTGCAGTACACTTTGGTTTCCTAGTGGGACAGCCTCTGACCTGATGGCACGGGGTGGTTCTGACTCTGCCTCACTCTTGTGACACTGGTTCTTAATCTCTCAAATTTTGGCTTAGCCCTGTGTGACTTTGAAAGTGCTCAAAATAATTCAGACACAGGCCTGAATCTGGGCACTGTGCATTCACTCATGCAGTCCACTGACAGATGCTTGTGTTTCCTAGGGCTGCAATAGCTGACTTTAACAATCTCACACTAGCAGGAGAGACAAACAAACAAATGGCCATTAGACTGTTGGCTGGTACATACTCCAAGGGAAACCACAGTGCCATGAAAATTCAGAGATGGGGCTCAGAGGCTCCAAACCCAACTAGCAGCACCCAGAGTGGACTTTCTGAAAGAAGTGAGGCCTAAATCAGGTCTCAAAAGGAGAGACGATTACAATTTGGGTGGGAGAGCAGGAGAAAACAGAGGGCTATGCGAGGCAAAAGAAATGACATCACCAAAAAGGAATGAAACAAAAGATCTGGGTTTGAGCATAATTTCTTTGCTTGCTGAGCAGACTGCAGATGATACAGAGAGGGCAAGAGAAGTAAACCTGGCGGAAGCTGCTGCAGGTGAGGTGCTGAGATGGGAACTCAGTGCCATCCTCACCCACAGCCAAGAACTCTGTGGATGACAGCCATGGCCCCATGGAGATCTTCTTCCATCATGGAGTCAGACCCAGGGCAACCCACTTATTAGAGCCAGACAAGTTAGATAGAAGGGAGCAGGCAAAAAGAGAGAGGCTCAAGGTATTCAGGATGACCAGGCCTTGGTCAGATAAGCAAAAGCCTGAGGTCAAGGGTCAACAAGAACCAGATGGACAATTAAGTCAAGGAATGCAACAAGCAAGGTAAGATGCCAGGTGATGGATGTCTACTATGACAATTTCTGTTCCTATCTATCCAGAAAGTGCTTTTTGCTTATCAATTTGTTCTTTTAATGGACACTTTAGGTAGGCCAGAGGCTGAGAGGCACCTGCAGACATATATTTTCTTTGTGCCTCAGCTCCTCAAAGGCCCATTTTAGTTTAAGCAAATTTGTTGTAATCATACAGATTGACCTTAGTTTGACTTGGAGCAGTCTGAGTTCTGGTTATGTCTGGTATAAAAATTCCTAGACAAGGAGTCCCAGGGCCACCCAATTTTAGGTTCCCTCCAGACTATTGGAACCTATTTCTCTCATCTTAATAAACATCCCTCTTGTCTACTTCCTTTGTCTTTCATTTCATTCTTCAGGTTCATAAGACACTGACTCACATTAGGCTGTTATACATCCACTAGCAAATTTCTTCTGACCTTTTCCCCAACTCTTCCAGCACCTACCTTGTCCCAAAGGCCAAAGTTGAAGTGCTAACATACTTTACAAAGAATAGAGGAGGGGCTGGGGATATAGCTTAGTGGCATAGGCACCTGCCTGGCAAGAGCAAGGTCCTGAGTTTGATCCCTGGTACTGAAAAAAAAAAAAAAGAACCGAGGAACACTACCGGATGGACCACTCTCCAAACTACTATCTCAAAGACTGACAAAGAAAGTTTTAAGGAAAGAAGTAGGAGAGAAACACATGGGCTTGATGGGTAGCAAGCGAGAGGACAGGCCTGGGAATACTACTGGGGCACGCAGGAGTTTTAGGAGGCTGTCAGATGCTTTTAGAAGAAGTAGGAGCCTGTGTGAAAGTTCTAGGCCTCTGAACAATGAAGGACAGATCCCACAATGGAAAAAAATCCAGGGCCTGGTGCCATTGCTGATTCTCAAGCGGAAAGAGACAACCCCGAGATCAACACCAAGGGAGGAATATGTGCTTACCCCATCATCAAGAAAATAAAAGTGGTTCTCTGATGCCATACAATGCAGAAAGCTAACCTACATCGCAAGTGCATAACACATTGCTGTTACCCACTGCTCCCCAAAGGGGAAGCCCAAGACCTCACCCCATGAAGTCCCAGGTATATAGTGTATCTCCCCAACAGTGCAACTCAAAGAAAATGTATGTGAATAGAGAGAGATCCATGTAGCTTTGCCTCCAGAACTGCTTAGAGCTCAAGGCTTGCTCAGAAGTACAAATGCCCCACCCCCCCTCAAAGCCTTCTCCCTCCCTCTGGACCACTGCAAAGGGGGTAGGACAGAGTACCTGATGCACCAAGGCAGAAAAGTTGATTCAGACAGCTCTCCTGTCAAAGAATCAATCAATGCCAATCCTCCACCCTCAGAACCGCTTCCTGCAGACAGTCTTGGGCAGAGGATAGAGCCTTTGATTAATTCCTTTAAGCAGCCTTTGAACAGAATTGAGGAAAAGCATTTTCTTCACCAAATGACACCATGTAAACTTTCTGGGGACTAGGGGAGGATTGCATGAAAATCAAAAGCACATAAAATGAATCACTTTGAAAAAAGCCTCTCAAAGTATAAAATATCAGCCACAACAGTGTTGTCTGAAGTCTGCCATCAAGATGAATTGGGGTGCCTGGGAGAAACATCAGGTGGTATTTGTCAACTCGCTGTTCTGAAGGACAAAGCAGGTCATTCCCTGATTTAAAAGAAGTGAGACAACTGCTATGGGCCACAGACATGTGGCTGGGAGGTAAAATTAAAGCTCCTGGAAATAGCATTGTACACCACTGGAGAAAAGCCTTTCTTTTTCATTTAAATAACAATAAGAACAAGGAAAAAAATGTTTTCAGAAAGGTTTGGGGTTGCAAACCCCTGGTTTCCTGGGTGAAGCTCGCTTCCTTGGGTACAAGTTTATCTCTCTCCCTTTAACAGCCAGCCCCGCTCCAGAAATGCGGATCTCTGATCCAGCTCCTTGGCCCCTCCCAAGCTCTTCCTGGACAGTGGCTCCCTCCGGGGTGCCAAGGCCTCTGCTTTACTTAAGCATCTCCCAACTGTTTCATTCCAGCTCATACTTTGAGGCCAATCTCAAGTGTGGTTTCCATCATGTTGCTTCTTCTTTACTTTGTTGACTGGGTCAGAACACCAACAAGTATTGGTACTTTGTCCCGCACCCATTTTGTTTCATCCTACAATCCTAAATGAAATAAGCCTTTCATATATCATACCCGACACCTGCATTAACCTTTAATCTACCCAGGTTGGACCACATTGTTATTGTTCACAAATCTCTCTGGCTACTGAGCCAGGAGGTCCTTCGGGGCACTTCCTGAATGGCTCTGTCCCTGCGAGAGCACATGGTCAGCACCCATAAATACTGCAATGAGTGGCCACCACTAAGCATGTGGCCTGAGACATTGCACGGTGCTCTATAATGGCAAAGTTGCTAGAACATAAACACTCATTAAATTTTGGGAACAATCTATAAACAGCTGTGTGGGAAGGGGAACAGTCAGTGTAAAAAGTGCTCAAACAGAAACAATGCTGTGAACTAAGAAAACTGGGGAACTTTGACCTAAGGGGAGGGCAGGAGAAGCTGCTCCCATGCCTGCCCTAGAGATGCCGTCCAAGCTCAGCTTCAGTGCTCCTGTGCCCACCTGCCTGGTTCAGTCTGATACCCACTCAGCTCCTCCTGTATGCCAAGGGCTGTGCTCAGCACTGGGCAAGGTACTGCTCTACCATCTAGCCGAGTGGCCAGCTAAGACCTTGCCAGGTAGGAGCACTTTGACAAACTACTGAATCAAATCACAACACCATCACCCTTCCCACAGGCCCTTCCCACAGCACTATCACCCCTCCCCAGACAGGACCTCAGTTCTCAACAGAAAACTGGCAGCCCAAAAACCTCAAAGCCAAAGCCATTTTTATACTTCTGGGATCAATGTGATGAGAATCTTCCCCTTCACCCCCCCAAAGACTGCCCAAAGACAAGTGAGACTAGACCAGCATGGACACAATGGCAGTCTCTGCCCATCCTCCGCACTCCTAAATCCCTCAAGGCGCCAGGGTGCAAGGCCCCCCAAAGCAGGGGGTGCACTTCCACTTTTTCCTATTCATTACCGTCTTCCTCATTCTTCACATTATAAAGGCAGTTGGCGATAGAGGAGGAAAAGGTATGGTAGGCAGAGTGGGACTAGATCATGTCAGCATAAAGTGCTATACAGAGAAAGAAGATGAGTTCAAGCATGATGCTCAGACCAAAAGGCCACATGAACCCGAGCCTGATCCTCTGAGGAATATGGGGGTGGGTGGATGTATCTGTGGTAGAACCAAAGCTACAGACCCTGTGTGAGGAACGGAGGTTGAGGAAATTCTTGGCATAGATTCCCTCTTGGTTACTGCCCGCCAAATATTTAAGTATGTGGCCAGGGATCCCTACCATCCTCCACCCCATTTTCATCTTTAATGAAGGAACTGGTACGATATTCAATGAGTCAATTAAAAGCAGTTCAGTATGGAATAGTAATGCTTTATCCTAGGATGTGACCACTAGCAACAAAAGATGGCAGTCAGTCAAACATGCAGCAATCACAGGAGCCACCCCTTCCTTTTCTAGGCATTTGCCCAAAGGAATTAAAAGCATATGCTCACTAAACACTTGTGGATGAGTTTTCATAGCAGCTTTATTTGTAATAGTCAAAAAACATGAAAATAACTCAAATGTCCATCACCTGGACAGATAAACTATGGTGAATCCATACAACTGAGTGTTATTTTCAGTAAAAAGGAATGAACAATGGACACATGCAAATACAAATGAAACTCAAAATAATAAGACTGCATAAACAAAGCCTGGTAAAAGGAGAAATATACACATAATTCTATTCTTATAAATTTTTGGAAATGCAAGTGAATCCAGAGCGAGATAATACAAAGCAGTAGTTGCCTGTAGGGTGGTAGCAACGTGTGGAGGGTCAGCAACAAGATGCTATAAACAAAGAGGAAATTTAGGGGGATGATAGATTTGGACATTATCTTGGTTGTGATTGCAGCTTTGGAGGTGTAGAGCCATTTCAAATTGTACACTTTAAATACGTGCAATTTAACATATTTTAATTATACTTGTGAGGGAAAATAGTACAGAATGATTTAAAAAGATATAAATATGAATTTATACTGATGGATTATCTCTTAAAAAGCAGTTTTGCAATTTGTACCAGGAAACTTAAAATGTTCTAAGCTTTGATACTTCTTTCAAAGCTGTATCCTAAGGATATAAAATAATATACAAAACTTCCACTGCAGTATTATTTATAATGAAAAAATGGAAACCCACTAATGCATCTGACAAGAAAGATGGCTCAAATAAATCATGGTACACTCACATATTGAAATATTATGTAGACATTAAAGGCAATGCTTATGAGGAGTTTTTAATAACCATAGAAAATATTTATGTGATAATATTATATAAAAACACTAAGATACAAATTGCATGTATGGTATGAATTAAATTATGTAAAAATATGCACAGAAAAGACTGAAATACCTTTAAGGTTATCTGAGTGATAGGGGGTATGGGTGATTTTTAACCTTTTAATGCAGATTTTTAAATGTTACTATTCTTAACATTTTTCTTGAATTTTCTGCAATAATAATGCATCTTTAAAATTATAAAATAAATAAACAATATTTGAAGGAATTCATCTTTTTTGTTTCTTGAAAAAAACAAGGCTCTTAAGGATAAGAAGCAGATTGCATTCTGTTCATCTTTGCATCTATGAAAATGCAGACATGTCCTCTCTGTCACTCCAGAGCATGAACCCATTCTTTTTTTCTACTTTTAAACCTTCTAAAGAACCAAGTGATTTCTAGCACACATTGTCACCTAGTTTTGTTGTACATTTTGTCAAAACCCTGTTTATATCCACATTTCAAATGTCCCCCTAAAAGCAAAAGCACAATATTTTCCTTTGCAATATTCCTTCCCACCAGTGCCATTTCACTTTGTCACAATATCCAAGAAAATACAGAGTACACAGGAATACACACATGTACACACACGTACACACAAAAACATTGATGACATAAATGAATAATAATATTATACCATGTTTTCTATAATGTCTCTGTGTATTTCAACCAAAGCTTCAACAAAACAACAGCCCAGAGTGGCGAGTGAATGATGGGATAATTTGGCCCCATTTTATGAAGAGGAAAATGAGATTAAAGCACTAATTTGAAGAGACTAATTTTAAGAGTCTTTGTGTGATTTTTCATTTGTGAACAACAAACAGACGAAGACAATGGGTTCTTCCCCCTAACTCATTCCTTAAGGCAAGTATTACCCTGATGCCAAAGCCAAAGAAAGACCTCATCTAAAAAACAATTACAGGTCAATCTCCCTAATGAACATAGATGCAAAAATCCTCAATAAGGCACTAGCAAACAGAATGCAACAAATCAACAAGATTATACACTATGACCAAATGGGATTTATCCCAGGAATGCAGGGATGGTTCAAGTTATGCAAATCCATAAATGTTATACAGCACATCAACAGAGCTAAAGACAAAAATCACATCATCTCAACAGATATGGAAAAAACTTTTGACAAAGTCCAACACACATTCATAATTAACTCTACAGAAAATCAGAATAGATGTTTTTTCCTCAATCTGATCAAAGCTATCTATGAGAAACCAATAGCCAACATCATACTAAATGGACAAAAACTAAAAGCATTCCTTTAAAATCAGGAACAAGACAAAGATGCCCACAATCATTCCTATTCAGTAGGGTTCTGGAAACATTAGCCAGAACAATTAGACAAGAAGGGAAAAAGGAATAAGGATTGGAAAAGGAGAAGAGAAAAGAAATTATCATTATTTGCAGATGACATGATACTCTACATAGAAGACCCGAAAAACTCCACCAAAAGACTTTTAGACTTAATAACTGAATTCAGTAGCATAACAGGATGCAGGGGGGGGGGCTGCCCCTTAGCTCAGTTCTTTAAGTGGTTGCTTCAACAAGGCAGTCAGGTTCAGGTTGCTGTGGTTCCATCCCCACAATGCAAGCCAGCCAAACCTGCCCTGAAAGCATTCAGAGAAAAAAAAAACAAAAAAAAAAAAAAAAAACAGGATGCAAGTCAATACTTAAAAATCAATAGTATTCCTCTATTCAAACAACAAATACTAATAGAGAAATTAAGCTAACAAAGGAAGTAAAAGATATATAAAGTAAAAATTACAGTATTTTGAAAAAAGAGATTAAAGAGGATTTCAGACAGTGAGATGGTATTCCTTACTCCTGGATAGGAAGAAACAACACTGTGAAAATGGCCATACTTCCAAATTGTTATATGGATTTAATGCAATCCTGATTAAAATACTTCACAGAAATAGTATAGTTCACAGATCTAGAGAAAACATTCTTAAAATTCATCTGGAACCAGAAGAGACCTAGAAAAGCAGAAGCAATCATGGGCAGCAAAGGCAAGGTAGAAGGTATCACAATCCCTGACTTGAAATTATACTGCAAAGCTACTGTGATAAAATTGATACGGTAATGGCAAAAAAAAAAAAAAACAACAACAGACTGAGGATCATGGAACATATCAGAAGATATAGACACAACTACAAACACACTCAGCCACCTTATCTTTGACAAAGGGGCCAAATATGCTCACTGGAAAAAAAATAGCCTCTTTAATAAGTGGTGCTGGAAAAACTGGCTTTCCACATTCCGAAGATTAAAATTAAACCCATGTGTGTCATCACGCAGTAAATTAAAGTCAAATGGATCAAAGATCTAAATACTAAAATATGAACACTAAATTTACTGAAGGATAAAGTAGATAGAAATCATGAGGATATGGGATAAGCAAAGAGTTCATAAACAAAAACCAAATTGCCCAGGAAATACTTCAAAGAATCAACAACTGGGATCTCAGCTTACTAAAAAGTTTTTGAACATCATATAAATATATGAAAAAATGTTCAACATCACTGAGCATTCAAGAAATGCAAATTAAAATGACACTGAGATTTCATCTCATCCCAGAAAGAATGGCTATCATCAAGAAATCAGTCAATAACAAATGTTGGAGGGGCTGGAGGGAAAACTAATCCTTCTTCCATTGTTGGTGGGGGTGTAGACTAGTACAACCATTATGGAAATCAGTGTGGAAAAAACTAGGATAAGATGTCCAATTCAACCCAGCTATTCCTCTCCTGGATATTTTTCCAGAAGAACTGAAAACCTCATACCACAGTGATATATGTGCACCTATGGCTATAGTAGCGCAACTTGTCATCGCTAAATCTTAAAAACAACCCAAATACCCATTAACTGAGGAATGGATTAAAAAAATGTGGTATTTTTGTACCATGGAGTATTACTCAGTCAAAAAAAGATAAACTCTAGGATTTTATAGGTAAATAGATGCAACTAGAGACCACACTTATAAATGAAATGAATCAGACCCACATGTATAAACATCATATTGTCTCCCTAGGATAAGAACTTGAAAGAGTAAATAAAATCTTAAATGTACAATCAGTACTGTGAAAGGGAAAGAACAACAGGGATAAAGGAAAGGAGAAAAGAAATAAAAAAGGAAAAGAAAATAAATATGAAAAACAATGGGTTCATAACAGCCCTATAGTCAGTCACTCAGCTTCCGCTGTGCCTGTGAATTCCATCAAGACCTACTCATCCCTGTATTTCAGGGCTCAAAACAAGCATCTGGTACACTTTCACTGAGTAATTTCTAGCATGAAAAAAGATGACTAAATTGGCAAAGAAATAGCTAGGCATTTTATTCTGTTTTCTCTAATGTAACATGTATCCAAGAAAATCTTCATTTTTTAAGACCTACTTAATGTCTCAAAGATATGAGAACTAAACTACTGTTAATTTCATGAGTCTTTACAACAACACTTAGTGACTGACATACTGAGGAGACCCTGCTCCATTGTGTCAATTCCCCTGTGCTGTTCCCAGCCCATAGATGAAAAAGTGAATCACGTCCTGGATTCTTTCATGGTTATGATCATAGAGCCCACCAAGCAAACTTTAAGATTCTGCATGCTTCAAAGAGCAAAACAGTGGAATCCTGGAGGGGAAGGATCACAGAAGCAAATGCCAAGAAGTGATCAGGTGAGGACTGACCAGTGTTAGCCCTAGGAGAAGGGATGAGGGTGAGGAGAAGGCATGGCCCATTGCCCTCCAGAACCAACCCCAAGTACATTCAATCCTCTGCACTCTTGAAAGCTATAGGAAACTCCCAAGCTTCAGGAGCTAATATGATCAAATCTGATGAAGAATGCTTAGAAGGGAGAAGATACTCAAACCACAGTAAGAAAACATATCCATAGTCCAAGGGAGGAACCGTGGGTTCTGAGCTAGTAGGGCACAATGGTATTCTAAGCTGTGTCTTCTCATATCACAAAAGCCAATTGTACATATCACCTCCCAAGTCTATGTTTAATAGCATCACATTGTGGCTGAAATCAGCCACAATAATAGTACTCGTCTGAGAAAAGTTGGCAAGTGTCACAAGTCCACTGCCTCCTGCCATCTGAGTTTTCAACATTTTCAAGTACATTAAGCATAAAGTCTGGATTGGGGAAGTAAAATGAAAATCACAATGACCTCTTGATATTTTTATTCTGGATTCGGGATGCACTGAGCTCCATTCTCTGGGCCAGGTAATAGAGGAGTATAAACTGGAGACAGGTCACAGATGGAGAAGGTGGGCTCACTAAGGGCATTTGGAGCAGGAAGGATTTGTAAGACAAGCCAAATATTGTGGCTTAAGAGCAGTGGCAATCTGTGTTAGAAGCATGGGAGACACTTGTCTGCCACACAGGAACACTGTATTTAAAGCCATAAGTGTAAAAAAATAATATCTGAAAGAGTGGCACCACAGGGATTTTCAGTATCAACACATAGAGAACATTCAGAGAAAATGACTGGCAAAGGAGACTGAGGAAAATTCAACAGGCAAAAGGGAAGGTTGGGTGGGGGTGTCAGGAGACAAGGACAGATGAAGAGTCAACAAATGGGGATGACCAGGCTGTCTGATTCCACAGACCAGAAAAAAAAACCCTACATGTGGCATTAAAAGAATCATTGGTGACCCTAACTGGATTAGATGTACAGAAAGTGACAGTTTGGGGAGAGACATAGTGCCTCCTCAATGCCTGTTTAATCTTATGACTATGTATTAGTGCATCAATCAGGACCTAAACAGAAAATCAGCATCTGCTCATAGTACTTAAAAGAAAGGAAGTTTAACACAAATAATCAATTAGCCAAGTACCCACAGGCTGGAGGGACAGAAGGACCAACAGGGTCACCACAGCCATGGGAATAGGGACCACACATTCAGGCAGACCTGAAAGCTGGCTGCCTTTATGGTGGAAGACAGCCCAGAAAAGGCAGTGCACTATGCCAGAAAGTAGGCCAACAGAGAAGGGGTGAAGGCTCAGACAGTGAGCTCACCTGAGGAGGAGGAAGATAGGGGCATGCTTTAGCTTCCTCCTGTCCTGCAGTCCCTGACCCGTGCCTCACCTTAGCTACACCTCACCAAAAGCAGGTGGGCCAGGCACCCAGGGAATGTAGTTCCCTACTACCAAGACCAAAGAGCATCATAAATGTAGGGACAGGCAAACAACAAGACCATTGAATACATTCCTTTACATCTAGGCCACCATCCTTATAAGACCCATCCTGATTTCAGAGATATTAATGTTTGAAAAAAAAAAGTCATCCCATGACTGATGAAATATGTCATACCTGTGGAGACATGATTAGCTGGCACAATGCCTCCCAGTAGATTGGTTTTCCAAGATATTGTATTACCTTTGCTTGAGATTCCTGTCTAATCCTGAGCTGCAAGAACTCATAGCAGCCTCTTGGAAAGAGCCCTGAGCTGCTGAATGTGTTTCTCTGCAGGTTCCTAATTGTTTGTGCTTCTCTGCTGCTCATGCCCCTGCCTACCTACAGTCTCATGACCAGCCATGTCCTCATGCCCATCACATTATTGTGGACAGAAATCAAATTTACTATTTTATTCAATGATGCCAATCCACATTGTACAACAGATTTCTGCATCTTGTACATAAATGCATGTTATGCCAAAAGAGAAAAGTAATCACTGAGATAGATGGATAGAGAAATATGGAGATTAGAAAGTTAGAGCTGGGGGGAAGCTGAACACACATAAATCATCCCAGCCCTCTGGACAAGGTGCAGCACATGCATAATGTGGCTGATACATCCTGGAGAGAGCCCTGTATCCCCAGGCTACTAGGAGCTAACAGTCTGGGCCGAGTGTTCTGGTGGTCAGAACCCCATGCAAGGGCAACAGTGCATCCAAACTGCAAGTCAAGCTGGAGCAGGGATTTTTCTCTCAGGCATCTTAACTGAAGTTGGCCCCAGGCTCTCCTTGTAAAGAAGAATAAACAGCCAGGTGTCCCTGGCTAACCCTGTGTTCATAACAGCCCTGGCTTCCTCTGCAATGTAGATCAATATCAAACAAAGGGGCCATCACCATGGCTTTCACACAGGCAGTAAGTTGGCATGAAAACAGAATCAGAAAAACAAGGGCAAGTGATCGCCTTTGAGGAGTGTGACAGGGGCTCCCACCATGGTTCTGAGACTTAGTGCCTGAGAATATCACAGCACCAGGCCAACTCAAGCAGCTCAAGGACATGAGGCCCAGCACTATACAGGGCTTGTTTCCCCAGGCCTTCCAGTGGGGGTCCCCAGTAAGCAGTCTAGTCTCATTGTAAGCCCCAAATGGCACATACCCTGCCCTGGCTTTGGCCCTTAGCCAATGTCATCGACCCTCTCCAACTTCACAGCCTCTCAGCTCAGTCCCACCTGCTTCAAGACCACCCTATCAACTCATTTCATTCATTCACTCATCTCCTCACACAGTCAGCAGCTACAGGGTGCTGAAATGCAAGGTTGTATTAAAATACGAGACTTGGGCCCCCGGGAGATGGCTCAGGGCCCTGGGGAGATGGCTCAGTGGAATAAACGCTTCCCTAGCAAGTGCAAAGGTCTGAGTTCAATCCCTGGTTCCGAAAAAAAAAAAACCAAAAAACAAAATGAGACTTACCATTTCACAGAGCGTATTTTTTAATTTTTTTCCATAATTTTATTGAGAAACAAATAGCAATGAGACACTTTCAAACCAAATTGGTAGGACAATTTCAATAATTAACACATTGAATACATTCTTCCTAGTGGTTAATTGCTGTACAAGATGAGGACTTGATATCCTATTTACAAACACCATTAGAACAAATCCCTCCATTCATTAAGAGAATGTAGCTATATATCTATCCTAACCATTTTGAATACACAGATACAAAAGGGACATTCATCTGTATCCCCTTTTTTGTTTAGTTCCATTATTTGAATATTATAGGTGTGTTAGCAAAATATTCTAAAAGAGTCCAGTAGTCCATAATAGTATTATGTCTTCCACTTCACTGGCAATGTCAGAAATTGTTGACCTGAGTCCCCTACAGCTCAGCATAACAGCATGGCTTTACTTCTTATACTTCATTTTTATACTTTTCTGCTGGATGGTTAAGACCAAGATAAATCTGGCAGGCAATTTGTCTTCTCCCATTAAAATGAGAGTAAGGGGCCTGAGTAAGATAGCTCAGTGGATTAAGCACCTGCTTAGGTGAGTGTAGGGACTGGGGTTCAATCCCCACCCACCCACCTCACGCTACCCCAGCCTTGGCCCCACCCCCCGGGTGCACTGAGCCAGCAAACGAGTCTGGGTGTGGTGGCACACACCTATAATCTCAGGGCTGGGGAGGCTGAAAACAGAAGGATCGCTATAAGTCTAACCTGCGTAGTGAGATCCTATACCAAAAAATAAATAAATAATTAATTAATTAATTAAAAAAATTAAAAGTAAGAATAAGGACACCATGCATTTATTTGAGGCCTGCACAGGTTAGATTCAAGGCATAATTGTGGGAGAAGGATAAAGTTTCATTTAAAAAGCAATAGAGGAGGTAAGTATTGAGAGGAGACTTGATCTCTCCCTACCAATCAGGATGTGGGATGAAGGTTGGGGTCCAGGGGAGATAAGGGCATCCCAGGTCCTGAAAGCAGAATAGTGGTGCTGTTCGGAAGGGTGAGGCATGTGGTTCTTTCTCTAGCTCTAAGTGTCAATGTGGTGAGGACAAGGTTAGAGAGCTGGGCAGTCCCAAGGAATGGAGGGCCCCTGCTCCGAACAGGCACTGCCTGTCTTCTGTGCCTCTACCACCCCAACTCCAGCCTCACTCACAATCTGTGAGTGACAGCATCGTCACTGCATACTTTAATCTGTCATCTTGTTAGTTTCCCCATCAAAACCTGGATCATCTTGAGGGCAAACAACTGTCTTTCAAATTGATACCATCCTGCTAAACCCTGTGGGGGAGGGGGCTAGGAAACAGATGATAGCCCTTGCAAGTTTAAGTTTGGCAAGAGCAATGTCCTAGCCTCGGTAGATCTTGAGTCAATATGACACTTACCAGCAAGAGGGACTATGTATTTTTTAATTAATATGTTCAGTTTCTCAGTGAATCCTATTACTGGTGAATGACAATCAGCATTGTGCTCAGAGCTTTTGTCATGTAAATTCTGCATTTATCCAGAAGCTTTAACCTGTCAGAGCCATTCTCAATGTTATTCTATAGGCTTTCTTCCTTTTGGCTTCATGGTTATTGCTTTTAACCTGAAAACAGAAAAAGAGAGTGGCCCTTCCAAAAGGGACATCCGCTTAGTAGCCCTTCTGTATTTCAATTTCAATACCAGTACTTCAACTGTACACTGGAATGAAAGTTCCTTTGGAGAATAAAACATGCACAACAATGCCTTTCCTGGCCTTCGTTCATCCAAGCCCAGCTAGACAATCACCAGAATGGGCCCCAGGAAAGGAAGGGTGGCCTCACTGTCAGCCCCAGTCTTTTCCAGGGGACTCACATTGTTCAGGGGAAAACAGAAGACACATGTTTGCCCTCAGGGAGTACGGAATAAAGTTGAGGGAAATGACTCGTGCATAATAAACAGAAAACAAAGTTAGCAAAAGGGCTACCAGGCGGGAAGCTGCACATCCCAGCAACGGAAGATCCCAGGGTCGGAAGCCAGACAATCTGCATTCAAGCTCTAATGCCAGCACTTCTGAATTAACTGACGCCCTCTCAGACCCTCTCCTCTGCTGTAGAATAAGGAAGTCAAGAGAGTAACCTCACAGAGTCCCAGTGAGGACTGTGTCACAGATGCGGGTAAGTCTCTAGAGTACACTAACCCTTGGTAAGTGCTCATCAAGGTTAGAGTAGGGCAGGCTGAATGAAACTTAGTGAAGCTGTGTAATTTCCCTGGAGATGTTAGCCTGCCCTGACCCCCACTTCTCCCCAGCCTTTCTGTTTAACTTTCTACAGCAATCTTGATTCCCACAGTGGGTGTTATTTACCTTATAGTTGTTCTCGGGGACTATTTCCCAGGAAATGAGTGTCTCCTGTACACTTTTTCTCTCTTGCTGCCTAGAAACCACTCTACCTGAGGCAGAGGTCAGAAGCAAAGAATTAAGGAGAAAATACATCTCACAGGAGCATCTGTGATGAGCAGGATCTAGATTTACATGAATTGGGAATGAGATCTAGCTACATTCACAAGGAGCCTCATGGTTTCCTCTTTGTGCTCTGGATTCCTAAGCTGCCAGCCAGAAGTATGACCAGAAGTATGCTCTGAGACTCGGAACAGTCAGGGAGCTAAATCCCAGTAGAGCTATGCCCAGGACCTGGTTTGAAGCCCCAGGGAGGCCTAGTCTTTGAGATAGCCTAGACATATGGAGAAACTTCCAGAAAAGCCCAACCCTGTAACTCAGACAAAGTCACAGACATCAGGAGCAGAGGTTAGCCATGACCCTAGTCCAGGTCTGCATTCCTGAGCCTCAGGATCTATCAACATTGCAAAATGGTTGCTGCTTTGAATCATTAAATTGTAGGTGATTTTTAAGACAGCCATAGATAATCAAAACACCAGCATCTTGTATTCTAGGTTTTATATCCTTAAGCTTACTTTAGCCTTACCATAGCTTACTAGGCTAGGAGTTATAGTACCCATTTCAGAGATGATAATTTTGTCTCCCAGGAGTTATTATACAATTTTTTTCAAGTTCCTCTGACTTCTTGGTGGCATAATTCAGAATTCTATATTCATCACAAACCATCTCTCAGCCAGCTCCCCAAAATTAAAAGAAAATTTAAGATAAATCAGATGTTGAACTCGGTACCTGCTAATGCCCATTTACATATGTCCTATGTGCTTATAATAGTCATCTCTAAAATAGAGTCACTTAGCTGTCAAAAACATAAACCTCATCCACTCGAGTGGGGCCATAGGACCAAGCTGAAGTTGATGGGCTTATTCATATCCACTGCTTCTCCAGCAAAGCTCAAAACATTAAGGTTTTCAGACAAACAGTAAAATTTGTGTCAATCAGATTTCTAGTGCCTTTCCTGAAATATGAGAATGACGACAGCAATTCAGACTGACGGGCATTCTGGGCTGGGCGTAGCAGAGCGATTTTTAGTTCTGCTGGCTGTTCCCACACCAGCCAAAGAAGTTCTGGTGGCAGAGGTAACCGCTTTGCAAATTCACTAATAGGCGCTCTGAGAAAATGCTGAAAATAGACACTCAGGAAGTCTGACTGTGATCAGAGGTGCCAGATGTTCCCCAGACACTTGGATTATGTGGGTTGCAGGCATCCAGCCTAACTCAACTCATTTTACTGTCAGAGAGTGGCGGCTACTTTATTCACAGCCAGGGAAGGGGCAGGGCCAACACTGCCTGCAAGCAATCATCAGAGTCCTGGGTCCACAGGCAAATTGCAGCTACCACTGTAGAAAGTAGCACATATTTCAGCCCAGCTTTCTAACAGTGAAGGTCTGAAGGAACCCAGTACTCTGATCTGATGAGTGAACTGCAGCAGAGGCCGCACAAGATGCATGGGAGGACTCTGTAAATACCCTCTTTGGTTCAGCCCTGCCTCTGTCTGTGTTCCCATAGAAGCAGGCCCCGAGAAATACTGAATGAAGCAGTGGAAGCAATCTGTGGAAATCCAGACAGAAGTGGGGAAGTACTTCAGCAAAGGAAGAAAGTCAATAAAAGATGGAAAGAAGTTACCACTGTGGGCAAGTAGAGCACTAGAACCTGGGTCAGTACCTGGCTCTTGTCAGCCACTGGTGAGGACAATTTCCAGAAACATTCATTACTGGGAATTTATGACCCACCAGACACACAGGATCCTAGTGGCCAGAGAAAGCCCACCAGTTGGCTTCTGGTGGAGGTTGGGCTGCACATGTGATAATAACGTAAGCAGAGGAGACTGAGCATGGCACTGACAGCACCTGTACAGCCACCTGCTGCCCACTTACCCTCTGCATAACTGAGGCTACCTGCTATGTTTATGCGGCATGTACCATAGTGAGCCTGGGGCTCTGTGTCTGGGGTAGAGAAGGGATCAAGACCAGCTGTAGGGCCCAGCCTGAGGTTCACATCCTCTTTTGGCCTTTACTTCTATGCCTCTAATCCCAGGTTCCCTATAATTCAGCATCATTCCACTGCTCTGGCTCACACTGGTGGGGTAGTGAATAGACTGGTGCTTCCCCAATCTCAGCAAGTCATGGATAGAATATAGGGCTGTCCCCACCTGGCATTGTGACCATGCTTTGGTGTAAGCAGATCGACTCCTAAAATTCTTGTTAAAAGAATAAAGAAAAACCCAGTACCCCATAAAAGAACCACTTATGAGGACTCTCTGAGTGTAGGCTTGACCTTAATTATGGTCCAAAAGTGCTGCATTGGGAACTTGGTATCTATTTAAGGCATTTTTTCCTTCTTGGAAAGTGAAATCAGAAACAAACAGGTAGTGGAGGCCTGAATTTATCCTGAAATACCAGCTAGAGGCTGGAGCAAAACACCAGCCATCTGTTTTTACTCCCCATGTTATTTTGGACATACTTCCATCTGCTATCAGAGGGTTCATACAATCCCAGACCTTCATTACCATCATTTCCACTTTGGGTAGAGCAACCATTTCAAGGGAATCAGGGTGCAAATTCCTCTAAAAGTAAAAAAAAAAAGAAATCCCTTTTGAGAAAAAAAATTATGAAGGAACCAATGTTGGTGGCAGAGTTGGGAGAAAGGAGCACCCTTGTCGAGGAAAGCAGTCAATAAGTGGAGTTGAACAGTTCATGGGAGAACTTCCTGCCCACACCACTCCTTCCCGCCCACAAGCAAGGCCTGTGGAAACCACAGGGAGCCACTTGTAAATTCATAGCTCACTGTCCATTATAATTGAAAATATGGTAGCGCATAAGAGATGATGTTGATTTTAGAATCAGAATGTCAGCTGGGTCTTTTCATTTCAGGATTACAACATCCTTTAGTGCTCTGAAGTTACTATTGGGCTGAAATTTTTATAAACTCAACTCCAAGTCAAATATTACAGAACTACCAAATGTCACCAAACCACTTATTAAGGGGATCTACTATTCTTCATTAAATCAAAATATTAAATACATTTTCATCACAAAGTTACTAAAACTCTCTTTAGTAATCCAGACTTCCACTCAGCAGCACCTCAAGCATAAATGAAGGATAAGGGAAAAATAGATACCTAGAGATTAAAATGATCAGAATCTGCATTCTTTTAAATTAGCAATAAGAATATGGGAAAAAATTTCTATCAATAGAACATTGTTTTACCCCTGGAATATCAGCACTGACCCTGACAAATTCTCTAGCCAGTTAGCTGGAGTCAAATCCCTTGGCCCGCAAATATAAGACAATGTTATTTCTGCCCTCTACTGCTCTGTCAAGTTCCTCTTTCCCAATGACTGGCAACTACCTTAAAGATACTTCGGTTCAATTCCACAGCTCTTTATTCCCTTCTGGTTACAAAACTTAGTCTAGATCATTTTAAACATCAATCCTATATCTCACCCCAAGGCTATATACTCTGGGCCAAATGAGGCCTGCTCTCCCCTCCTGTCCCTAACTTCCCATTCTGTGTCCCAGAGAGAAGCACAGGTATCTGAAGGGAAAACCCAAGGACTACCTCCATCCACAACTTGGCAAAGTAGTGGATTGGTCTGTCTTCAGTTCCTCCAAATGACATTCTATCACATGGGTTATGGGCTCCATGTGGTCCCCCCAAAATGCCTCCCTAGGTGTAGATGCTTGCTTTTGCTCTGGAAGATCTGCTGTGAATTCTGATCATTTGCTTCAATTGACCAGCACTTGGTGGCATTTTCCCCATAAAGGTCAACAGAAAGACGATAGTTGTAGACGTTGTATACTATTAAGCTGATTTCAGCTGGCAAACACACATAGGTCCACAGTCCTCTTCATCACACCAGTGGCATCAACTGAACACCCTTTCTAGCACTTGGATAATCTGAGTTTTCCAGGAGTACAATCAACCTATGAATCAAAGACGGACTATGTTTTATCTTATTCTCAATGTCATCAGAAGTATTTTGCCAGCTACAATGTCACATTACCACCATACTGCCCATGATATCTGAATCACCAATGTAACACACTTAGATGTGATTGCATTTTGTGGCTGTTGAATTCACAATGATTTACATCATGTCACTTTGAATCCACAGCAAACATTTCACTGTTTCTTCTAGTCTAGTTGGACTTGAGCATTTATATGTTGGAATATGTATTATTTTCCTATACATTATATCCTTTTAATTCCTTTATATTTCAGTTAAGACATTGTATTGATTTCTTAAATTATGTATGTAAGTAGGAAACTATCAGTAAATTTCATTTCAGTATGAGAATGGTGACACTATAAAATACGTGTTATAAAGTCAGACCATGATCTTTTCTGTTTATTTCCCTGTTACCCACCCTAAGTCATTGGAAAAACCTGTGTGATCCAAGTTCTAGGCTTGATCTCTTAAGGGAAATGTTACCATTTGAGCCAACATTATAGGAAGAATGCTAAATTATAGCTTGTCTAGCCCCAACTTAGCTTGTGTGGGGTATGGCAGCTTTATTGAGAGAATCATCTGACCCCTACCTGAAAGGGAATTTCAGGGGCAGAATCACAGCTACTAGCAACCATTGCACAGCCATCATCACAGCCCACAGCCATCAAAATCCCTAGTTTCTGCCTCGAGAAACCATTCTGCAGGAGACAGCCTTCCCAGCACCAGCTTCAAGAGACCTGGATTCTGTTAAGAAAGGTGGTGTTTCCCTGTACATAGAGTCAAAGTTTTAATGCTCAGGATGAACCAATGTACTCTTAGTTCCAGAAGTCAATGTTCTGACTTCAGAGAAATTACCATTGGTTCACTTGTGTGGACTATATACACAACCTGGGAATCTCATACAGCCCGGAATGAGCCCCTCCTCTTGCTCCCTGATGCCCAAGATGTGGGCTTAGAAACCTTGTCATAGTAGACCATGGCACTTTAATTGATGACAAAGATTTCTAGTTAAAAATCTCATCCTTATACATGCATCTAAGCTCATAAATTGAAAATTATTTTTAATGAACTGTTTAGAAAACAGAGTGTGCTTTATCCACTTAGGACTTGCACCATTTGGGGTTTAATAGAATGGTGATGGGAACAAGGAAGACTCGAGGTGCAACATGGGAGAATGTCAGATTTGCAGGAGTCAATAGTTACAACTAAATTCTCCTCAGTGCATGACAGAAGATACTCTCCCAAAATGTGCTGTAATCAACTGTGCAGAGTACAGTAGCATGACTGTGGGACTACACTGATGGCAATATTAATTTATATTAATTATCCAAGAAAGTTCCACCCCCTGGAAGTTGCCTCCAGAATAATCAGCCACAGAAGTTTAAGGTCCTGTAATATCTCCCATCCCCTTCTCTAACTCTCTCTTATATCCTTCCAGGTCCCCTGTCCCAAGTTGGACTGGATCTGTCCATCCTTAAATACACTTGCTTAAAAAGTTGACCTTTCATGACCTTCTCACTCCAAAAGACCTACTCATGTGTATATATTGAAGAGTTGGTACTGGGATCCTAGTGCATGAAAGAGAAGGAAGAATCATGAAAAATTCCATTCCTGCCTTGTATCCCCTACAAGGCACAGAGCTGTGTTCAGGGAGCTCCATCCATCAGTCATCTACAAACTCTAAGCAAGACTGTGCCTAAAGATGTGGACATGAGAAGGTACAGTCTAGGGAATGGGGAGATGGGTGAGCAACAGTGAACCAATCAGTGAGAGCCATCAGGGAGGTCCTTAGAGGAACTAAGTAATAGGGAAGAAGACACCTCTGACAGGCACCCCTCTGCCAAGCATGTCATCCCAGAAGAGGTACCAGCAGCATGAAGAAAACCTGCTAGATGTCCAGGCAGGGCAAAGCACACAGTACAGCAAGCAGAGTGTAGCAGTACAGAGCACAATGAAACAGGGAATGGGTGAAGCTGAAGTGGAGGAGGATCGATCCCTCTCTTACTCAAGCATGAGATCTGTGCTGGGCTGTACCTATGTAGAGTTTACCTTCTAACCCAGAACAGGGAGGTACCAACTAAGGGCCTTCTGAGATAATGTGTTGTGTGTTTACAAGCCCCACTGAAGGCTTCTAAAGGTAGAACTGTGTTGAAGAGTTATTCATCCATGGATAGATGAGATAGAGAAGTACACTCCCAGGATAAGAAAATCTAGACCACCAGTGCACTTTGACCAATGAGGCAACCCCACCAACCCACTTCTGATGTCACAAGCTGGCTGAAGTAAGAGAATGAAAATCAGGGGCATAGCCCTTGCCACAACAGCAGAGAGAAGGAAAAGACCTTGCCAGGACACGGATGCATGCTCACAGAGCATCAGATGTAAAGGATCCAGGTTCTAGAGACTGCTGAGTCAGGGCTGAAGCACCAAGAGCTACTCAGGAGAACCTGCCTTTGCCTAAAGCCAACACAACTGAGATGGAGAACCAGGTGAGTCCTTACAGTCAAACAAGAGAAGAGGAAGGCAATCGGCTAGATGCTCCACATCCCAGTGATGCTGCTGTGGCTGGATCTGGGCACTTCTAGCCTGAATACCTGTGGCATTTACATCACAGTGGGTGACAGTGTCCTATCACTGTTCTTGGAGTATCTCTAGAGTGCCCAGGTGAGTGAGCTGGAAATCAGGAGGGCTCAAAATTCCAGAAATCACCTTGGTCCAGAGGAAAGGAGAGGTCAAAATAGACATCTCCTCCCACAGTCATAGAAGCTATCCAGAACAAGCACATGTTTGTCCCATACAAGGATTCTAACTGAAACACTCAAGGTTTCCCACAGCTGGCATTCAGTAGACAGGTGAACAGCTTCCTCAGGCTCTGGCCAGCCACTGCAAGCTGAAATCTTATGTGTTTCTTACAAGCTCGTCCTGGGGGAGGATGCACAATTTGGACACCAAGACCTCTATTATTGAAATGTGGCTTCAGCACCATGACAAGGACCTACCTATCAAACCCATTCATCCATACTACCTCAGGTAGTGAGCCCCCACCCTAATGCTACAGTGAGACCACTTAGCCCTGTAAGTAATGTTGCAAGGTGAAATCATGTGTTGTGTCCCATTACCACAGTCTTTGTGAAGGTCTGAGACCTTTGCTCTCTGATATGAGGAGTAGATCTTGAGAGGCCAAAGTCTTACGAGTCAGATGCAAAGCAGTAGCACCTCCAAATTTTCTGGGGAGAATCCCATTTGGCTGGAAGAGTCTTATTTTGAAGCTGTAACCCTGCCATTAGTATACTGGCTGGTCCTGACCCATAAACACGCAATATTTTCTGAAAATGATTAATCCTACAATTTCTACTGGATGGAGGAAACCCAAAATTGTAAAGATAATGATGATTCTCTCTATTGGCAATATTTGGAGGAGTGGCTTCCAGGGAGCAGTCAATGCCCATCTCTATAAGCAACTTAGTGTCACAAAGGACAAGAAGAGAGAGACCCCAATAGGGTGGGAGCCTCCTAGATACAGCATGTTGGTTGATCATGAGAGCCAGGTGGATGCTGAAGGCTGGTGCAACAATGTGCTTTGGGACAAAGTGGTGGGAAATATTAAAACTTAAAGTCCAGGGAAAGCCATGGTTTCAAGCAAGGAGTTTTACCTGGTGCCCTCCTCTCCCCAGGAAGGCTGGAATTTAATTTCTGGAAGATCTGGGTGGGGTGAGGTAGAAAGATTTTCAAAATGGAAGAGATACAAGCACAAGAAAATATGCTTTGTTAATGACTTCTAATTTAGAAATGAGTACCTCACTGAAAAGTCTCAAATATAATTGTAAAGTTGACAGTCAAGCATGATATGACTACCTTGACATTGATGATAATGGTGTTTTCCTTTGGAAAACCACAATAGAAAGAAAGCTAGAAGGGAAAAATCTAGGTATTAGTTATAACATTCTTTTGCTTAGATCATGAATGATTTTAACCTCTCCTTCTGCTCTAAATGACAACCCATACTTCCACCAACAAGAAAGAAAATATCAAAAATGAAAGAAAACTCTTAAAATATTTTGAATTGCAAGTGCAGTCCTTTGCCTGGTCCACCAGTATCCCTGTGAGCTCCTGAGTGTAGTCATTCTTTGCTATAAATCTTGATTCTTAAGCCTTTCTAGTCAGCAGTATAGAAGGGAGAATCGGGTAATTTGCAGCAAAAAGATACAAGTTGAGTAGAGCAGAGAGCTCATAGGAGGAGTCTAGGTCTCTGTGGGCCTCATGAGGACTGGTATGTTGGCTAAGAGGACCAATGTTATTGGTTCTTTAACTCTAGGGGTAGGAAGAAGTATCTTCACACTTCCTTAGCCTTTTCATGTCTACGCATTAGTGATCATTCCTTGGGGTTCACCATCACACTTTGTGTATTAGACACCATTCCTGACAGGGCAGGTTGCTCTATGAAGAGCACTGCATTCTGAAGGGCATGGCTCATGGAACATCGTGTAAATTGGCCTGTAGGCGAGTCCTTGTGGGGATGGAAATATAAACACTTAAACTCTCAAGCTCCCCAAATATGTGTCCACTCAAGCTGAGAAAATACCTTTGTGTTTTCTCTCATGGGTGTTCACAAGGTTTCATATTGCAAGACCCTTTCTGTTCTATCTCTCTATCCATGTGCATCTCTATCTCCCAGAGGCCTCTGTGGTGACAAAAAGTGATCCAAATAGGTGTGGTCATGTAGGAGATGGCATATTCCTAGTGACAAGCTAGAACAGAAGACCCAGATCCTCACAGAGGAGGCATCCCAGGATGGATAGTAACTGTTTCTCCTGCCAGTCCTTCTTTCCATCCAGCAAGCCTCTGTTCCTTTCCAGATAGGCCAGAGGAGTGGCCCCAGAGGAGAATTTTAAGTCCTATCCCCACCTCCCTCGGACTCCTTTTTTCTTCTTGTAAGTGGCCAAGTCTTTCCCAAGATCTCTGGTCTATCCTATCCTCAGAGTCCAAATGAGAAAAGGACTAAGATGAGAAGCAACTGGCCCAAGGAAAGGATGGCCATCTGGATACCCAGGTAGGACACTAAGGGGTGTCCATCTACACTCATGTGGAGATACCCTTCCTCCCACCAAACACAGAGTTGGAGATGCAGGGAACCTTTCCCTAAATAAAGCAGACATTTCCTTGCAGCATTTGGCCTAAGTATCAGACAGATGTGTCTCTGGATTCAGGTTTGGAGTGGACGGCTTAGTGTTTCCAAGCAGGGTGAGAGAGAAAGTGTGAATCCTCACCCAAGCTATATAAGTCCAGATAAGCTGTATTGCTGCAGAAGAAATCATAAATAATACATCCTAGGACAAGGATCTCTATATTTTTAAAGGGTTTCATTTCTCTTCCCTTCCAACTTTGATATATGTACTTATTAAACAAGGGTCTGGGGAGGGTTAATTGAATTAATATATGTAAAGTGCTTTGAGTTTGAAGAGAATACACAATATAAATGGAAGTGTCACTAAAAAGGTTAATCTAATTTACATCTAACACTTTCAGTTCATGGTGTTAATGAACTATATCCTTTTAGAGAGTGATTAATTTATAGAAATGTGATTATTTTTCCTAATGCTATATATGGGTCAGCTTTCCCCATTACTATATTTAAATTTATGAGAAAATTCAGCATTTTATATATTAAAATAATAAATCAAATGTTCCTGTAATGGTTATATTTCATTAATTACAAAGAGACATGCATTAGATTAACATTTATCTGTTTTAATTAATTTGCTGCACTGTAGGCATCCATGAAAATTGCAAAATGATGCATACACTTGACATAATATTAACAGTTTCGACTGATCCTTTCTGAAAATTTACGGTCTTGCAACCACTTCAAAACTGTAGTGGCCCGGACTGTGTGATGCATGAAAGCTGAGCTAAGCACAGAACTAAGAAAGAGAGCAACACAAAATCCAAACTCTGTAAAGGATAATGAACAACTTTGTGAGGCATCTTAAAGGGAAAAAGATGTTAGTTTTAGTTTTGGGAGTTGGAGTCTCAAAACAGATTTCTTCAATATGATCCTTTATTTTCTTAGGTACTTTCTCCCCCTAAAAGTGTTTTCAGAGCCACCCCTGTTGGATATTCAGAACTTCCTGGATGAAGGATGGAGGTGCTGTGGGTCCTTCCAGCCTAAGGAAAAGCCAGAACCCTACATGGCTGAGTAGTTTGCCTAAGCTTTGCAGCAGCTTAGTGGGTTTGGTCCACCGTGGCCATTCCTTGGTACCCCCCAGTGATTTTCGGATCAGATTTGATTATTTCTTTAACTGCATAATACAACAGGTATAACGAAAATGCAAAAACGGAAAAAGTCATAAAAATGATGTTTATTAAAAAGTCAACAATCTTGACATGACAAATCAATGCAGTGATTTCAAAGGCATAAGTCAAATCTTAGCCACTTAAGCATTCGCAGAAGTAATGAGGGTAACATTGGCAATCTCTCTGAGTGTGAATTCCCATGGCATCTTCTGGGCCTGACTCCACACATTTTGATTTGTTCAATAGTCTCCTAACTCATCCACAGAACAGAGCATTTAAGCCCATAAAAAGTGAACACTGCCAGCTCCTTTGAGAAAACAGACAACTAAAGGGGAAAGACCAGAGGGGATGCTCCTCTCTGTAACCAGAGACAGGAAGTGGAAGTGCCCAGGAGAAGGGGGTATGGGCAGAGCCCCACAGGGTTTGAGGCTGGCGTGGGTGACAGCAGTGTACAGAATTCCTCCCTCAGCACTGTGTCCACTATAAGCCTTGGACAGTGCCAGGCACTGGTCTCACTGTGGTGAGCAGGGTGCTTTCACTCCATGAGGCAAACAAGTGGCAAATCAACATAGAGGAGTGAGTCCCCACTTGAGAGTGATACCATCAGGAGGCTTTATCCTAAAGCCTCAGAGGTGTCTGCACAGTACTGAGGGACATTTCTCCACCTTGCCTGGGTGTCAGAAACACTGGAGAGCTTTAAGCAGTCTTTGGTTCAGCCTCAGAGCAAGCACAACAAAATCTCCAGGGATGGCTGTGCCATCCAACTGTCCTGTGTTAAATCTCTCTCAAGTGCCTCTGCTGTGCATCTGAGAGCCCCTGGCACAGAGGATAAGAGAGAGACTCTGAAACGAGACTGTTGATTCAAATCCAAGGCCTCCTGCTTGAGTAGCTGAGGGGACCAAGTGGCTTAGGCTTCCTTGCCTCATTTCCATTGCCTGTAAAGTATGAATAATAAGAGCACACACCTCAGCATCCAACCACAGGGTTGAAGGACTTAATACCCATTAAGCACTGAAAGCAGTACTTGGCGTATAGTAAGACAGACATTTAACCATTTGGAAATTTCTGGAAAGCTTACTGAAAGGAGAAAAGCTAGATAAGAAGGCCAGAGGAAAAACTATCAACAGACTTTGAGGCTAGGCCAGAGAGCTTGGACTCTATCTTTGGAGGGCTTGAGCTTCCCTGGCAATGTGTCAGCAGAGGTGTGGCACTTCTTCTAGGAAGGCATCTGGATCCCATACATTCTTGCCTCCAGGATGGTTTGTGTGTCAAGGGTGAAAGCAGAGGTTCTCTGCAGCTGCCTCCTGTCCCGGCCTTTGCTCTGAGAGTGTCTAGGCTCCTTATCAAGATAACAGTAAAAGGGCAGTACCCTGGGAATGATAGCAAAGGAGTAGGGCAAGAGAATATGATTTCGCATGCTGGGTGAACTGTGGTGCCTGAGGAAGGTGACAGTGCAAGACTTTGGGGTATTGTGCTGTTTGTACATTGGCACCACAAGTGGAAATCTGTGAGGGACAGGAAGTGGAGGCATCCTCTGGAGTATTCACTTACTCTCAAGCATCCCACAGTGTAGATGGTGAAGACAAAATTCATGATAACTGGAATTTTCTGTAGGCCTGGCAGAAATGGGGTCCATGTGACCATCCTGATAACAGTGTGACGGACAGAATGACAAAACCTAGTGCTTTTGCGAAAGCAGTACCAATGGGAAGGGAGGACAGGTTTTAGAACTTTTGGGTAGTATCAAATGGACATGATGAAAGGTGGGAGTGGAGGGATAAGAGGGCTGGAAGACTGTTTTCACCCAAACAGAGATCAGGAGCAGATTATCAGTGGGAGGATGAGCTTGAGTTTGGATACATAGGACTGGTAGAGTACCCAGGAGGACCCAAAAGGGGACAGACAATGACTGAATGAGACTTGCATGGGTAGAATGGACTTAAAGTACCTAAAGACAAGCTATTGTTGAGGGCCAGAGGCAGCCCAGGGGAAGCTCAGTGTGAGCATAAGACACTCTGCTGCGGACACGTGAGTGCCTATGCACAAGGGAGACAAGACCTTTACCCTAAGGATTAGAAAGAGCTAAATGCTGAGGAAAGTAAGCTTCAGGTGGCCACCATGCATGTAGAAAGGAGGTCTGACCACTTGGTCTGATTCCTGCTTCCTGTCTCATGCCCTTTGATGGCCATTTGCCAACCTCTAAAATGGGTGTTTGTGAAAACACAATCGATGTTGTAAACTCCTGCCCTGACATTAAAAGAAAAGATAGTCTCGGTAGCAGCTTCTTCTGGACTACCTCCTCCCCTAGCTGCTGCACAGCCTGTCAACACTCCTTCCCCATTCTCCCAGTGCCCAGCCATTCCATAGACTTGCAAGGGTCCCTGGCATTCTTCATTAACCTGCCTGGCCTCAAAGGAGGCAGAAGACAACAAAGCGGGCCCCAAATGAACGATCGGAGTAGGACTGTGGGCGCACAGGTGGTGGGCTGGAGCTGTCCTTCCAGCGCAGGTCACTCCCTTGAATGCTTCAATGCAGACACCTGCTTCTTGGGTTAAGGCCAGGAAAGCAGGATGAGAAGACACAAACCATGCCCACTTTCAATCCAGGACTCGGAGTGAAGCTTCCCAAGAAGCTGACTTTGACAGCATTTTCCTTTTCTCATTTTGTGCTTGTATTTTAGAGAAGGGTCTACAGGGTGTCCAGGGGCTCACTACTAGATCGGACTCCAAGTGATCCACCTGTGAACAGCCTGCCAAGAGCTGGGATTACAGGCACACGCCACCACGCACAGTCTCCACTGCCGTCTCAGCGCACCTCGGAGGCGGGGCCAGATCAAACTCCAGGGCCCCTGAAACTGCTCGCAGGTGCTTGAATCCGCTGAGCTATTTGGCCTGCCCTTTTGCAGCAATTTTGAGGTGACACATTCAAATGATTATTCGCAGGCACCAGGTGATGCCTTCTGGGTCAGCAGAGCCTTCGGGCCTCACTCCTTACGCAGACACTCTAAGCCCACAGGCGGTGGGACTTCCAGCCCCGCACACAGTTCTAGGCGTGGGGTTTCCATTCCTCTATTTTCCGCAATTTTTATTGTGATTAGTGCACGTTTGCAATATATACTGATCACACGCCGCAGGGGTGTTGGTACCCGTATGTAACGCATCTCAATTCTTTATCCTCCTTCCTCTCCCTCCCTTCCAACTCCCTCAGAAAATGAGAACTATAGATTCCATCTGACTCAGCTATTCCCCCTGTAGGCATCTTTCTAGAAGCTAAAGATGCCGTAATAGAGTCATACATTCAGACCCGCATCTCTAGCAGCACAGTTCACATCTGCTAAATCTTGGCAACAGCTTCTATACCCGTCAATGGAAGACATCGGCATTTGTACACAATGGAGTACTACTCTGTCAAAAAGAAGGATAAACTTGAGTCAGATGTAGGAAAATGTATGCAACTTGAGACCCTAGTTGTAGGTGAAATAAACCAGAAGTACATGTTTCCGTGTCACACCGTTTCTCTTATTTGAGAAACATGAAATACAAATGAGAAACCCCAATTTTGCCACCTCTACGCTGTGATGCTCTGAATGAAGCACATTCCTTCTAGGGGCCTAACTTTCTTCCTCTGCAGAAATGGAATGTCAGTTTTACTTCCTTCTTACAGCTAGTAAGAGGGTTAAACTAGTTGTCCCACATGTGACGCTTCCAGGTAGTACCTAGCACATGGGATAGACTTGATAAACATCACTGTTTTATTAGCTCTGGAGCTCCCAGACTGAAATCTGCTTGACGCTGGCTCAGCTCCTCCCTTGATCCTGCTTGTGTACCAGTCCTGAGTGCTCTTACTCTTGTGCCTTTATCTGTCCTGCTGCCTCCCTCATCCGGGTACCCAATGCCTACTCACCCCTCAGTAACCCTCTCACTCTCTCCATAAAGCTGCCCTGAGTTCACATCACCTTCTAACCTTGCCTCTTGCTATGCAGTGAGGCTGGCACTGAACTCACTATGTACATGTAGCTCAGGCTGACCTCCACATCCAAGTACTTATGATTCTCCTGCTTCAGCCTCCCTAGGGCCAGTAGTCCCAGCTGATTTTGTTTTCTTAGAAGACATTTGCTAGTCCATGATACAGAATCTGACATTTCCCACAAGTTAATAGCTGCTGCAATGGTTCAGGTTGAATGAGATGCTTGCCCTACACGGTATGAGCGTTTTGGGACCCAGAACTCACTTTATCTTCTTGCTCCCCTTCAGAGAGAATAATGAGGTGAGAGGTAATTCCTGGCCGACCTCAGACTATGCACTGATGGGCCTGACTCCCAACCCGGGCATTCTCCTCTGGCCACCGCTCACACCTGTTCCTGACTGTGTCTTATCCACAGATCCAGAGTGGGATCCTCTGTTCTATTTGGTGCCAGTGGCATTGATGCCACATTCTTTCTTTCTGCAACCCAGTCCTCCCCATAGCCCATCCTCATACACATTCTTTCAAAGGAATCATTTCCACCAGGTCCAATTAGTTGTAGGCTATGTAACAAAACATAAAATAATCATCTGTCTTACATTCTTATTTCTTTGCCCTAGTTTGGGCCCTCTTTCATGCAAATGCACAGCATTACGATGCTATAAATCTCATAAAGGAAAGAAAATACTGTCTGTGACCACAGGCTGGGAGGAAGGCGCTCATAGGGCAGGTAATCTTTGTACCCCAAATCATACCACAAAAGCTCTTTTTTCAGAGTCCAGGCCCTCCCACACCTCTGGTGCTGGCCACATGGAGACATGGCTGGTTTTTGTTTATGTACCCATCACTGCTGAGCTTCCTTTGAGGTCCAGGCCATTGGAGGTGACTGCGATGGCAACCCTGGCTTGGAGGACATCCATAAGCCTGGGGAGAGATACTTCATACACAATGTAAGCCAAATCCAGCAGTGTCTGGGCATTTCTATCTGATACTTACATATACATTCACCCCCATGCACAGGGAAAGAGCGACATGGAGAGACAGAGAAACAAAAAAAGGGTATGAGCTGAGAAAAATATGTGCATAGTTAATGAATTGCCAAAAAAAGAAATTTCAACAAATATCAGACAATAGAACCAGATGTTAAGTGACTAATAACTACAGTTATTGTATAGTTGGTGACTTTTATGTACCACAAACTAAGCTAAGTGTTTCTAAGTACTGTCATGACAACACACTGAGGTTCAGATAGTTAAACCTTACACAAGATCACGTGCTAGGGAATGAGAGAGCCAGGACTGGAACCCAGGTTTCTTTGACAGCTAAGCCCATACTTTATTGTGTATTTCAGAGGAGAAAAATCTGAAATATTTATGTCAAAAAATACATTGAGTTCTGCTGAAAGAAACAGTTAATGCTTTTTTTTTTCTTTTTTCCTCTTTTATATTGTTTTGGTAATTTTGCATGCTTATATCTGGTAATCTGAACAACTAATTTGAAGGCAACAATACACACTCTAACAATCATTGTTGAATTCCTACCATTTTATTTAGTGAAACTCTGTATCATTTCTAAGGGTTTTAAACTATTTTTATTCTCTTTAAAAGATTAAACAAACAAATATATAAATTCATTCACCAAGCAAGCACTATTGACTGTCCAGCTCATATCTCTCAGCTAGGTCCTTAGGGCAGAGCCATGATGGGGCTTCAGCTCTCAGGACCCCCAGCCAACCCCTGGAGTCAGGTAACGAAACACTCATGTGCCAGGGAGACAGGCACTGTCACCTGTCACTGACCAGCCCAGAAGATTCCTGAGAAAGGTCATGCCCAAGTCTGAACACATCTTGAGTCACAACAGAAATGAAACAGAGACAGATGCCCTTCTAATTAGATTGTAGGGTCCAGGGCAGAGAAAGGGCATGTTTCAGTCCAGAAACCATGGTGGCTCAGGTTGACTGCTGGTTAGAGTACAGCCTGGGAAGCACAGCACTGCTGAGGGATCCTCGGCATTCGTGGTTCAGCTAGTGAAGTTACTATCATACTCCCAGGAAACATATGATATGTGCCCACTACAATTAAGCACAATTCATCAAACAATTCCATGCCACTTGTGCCTCTACCAGAAATTCTGCAATGTGAAATCTTGAATACTTTAGGATGGTTTCTTAATGTCTGGGCAGGAGAATGAAGCTCCTGCTCTGAGCAAGAATGCGGATTTCCATAAAGGAAAGCCAGGCCTCCTTCCCGCCCTTTACCTCCATGTCCTTCATACACAGCAGCCTGGACATTCCAGCTGCTGTAGGCAGGACCACGGGGTGCTCAGGTCACTCGGAGGTACAGCTCAGCCTTCCAGGGGACCTCAGATCTGCTTTCAAGCCCAAAGGAAAGTTGGGGGGACAGACGAAGTGAACCTTATTCTCACCACAGGGATGCATGCTCTAGCTGGAGATTTTGGCAGGTCATGTAGTTGCTCTCAGGTTCCGTTGCTTCACGTGTACAAGGGGCTAGCAATGGCTCTGCATGTGTTGTAGGACAGCCCCCAGGAGCAGGATGAGCACAGCACTTGCTACACACTAAGGACGGCTTCCACCCTTGTGGTTGCAGTTACCTTCCTAACCTGCACTCTCCTCTCCTTACTACCAGAAGTGGCTTTTGTAAACTTACTCTCCCCATACTACCTCTCTTGCCTGTGTCCCTATCACTCAGCATTCTACTTTGGACCTAAAAATTTTCTCTCCAACTGATTCAAAAGTTCATCAAAGAGGGATTGGGATGGAACGGACCAGAGGATGGTCTTCCTGTGTCTGCCCAGAAGCATACAGACAACTTAGCCAGGCTCTGGGCACACAAGTGAATGTTACAAAAATCGGTGGTCTGTACTCAAAGATTGATCTAAACAACCTCTAAGCTGGCAAGTTGCAAGTTGAAAAGTGACAGTGTATCAGGTCCTTGAGATCAGGAGGTTACTGCCATTCTGCCAGGTTTAGCACAAATCTCCAGGTATCTCCCTAGATTGTAGGATTCTCTTTACCTTGAATAAGACTTGCTTTCTCAGCCCTAGAGACTTCTTGGGTCCAAAAATGCAGTCCCAGCTTTGTTCATAAAGCATATGCATATAACCTAATCTGTTTGAGGAATTTACTCTGTGTTGTTTTCTTAAACAGCCCAGCTATGGGGACCAGGGATGAAGATAAAGTCTGTAACTGCCTATTCAGTATATTATTTCTGAAATTGGGAATATGTTTGCATGGAAAATACACCATTCTGCCCACCAACTGATTAATGGATAAAAATGTAGTTTTTTAATACAATAGAGTGCTACTCAGCCATAAAAAAGGATAAATGTCAGACATTTATGTCTAAATATATGGCCCTTGAGACCATACTCTTAAATGAAGTAAATCGGACTTTGCATTGTCTCTCTGGTGTAAGAAACTGAAAGTGTAAATAAGAACCAAAATGTTTAATAGAATGAAATAGGAAGTTATTGTTTAAAAAGAAAGAGGAACTTGGGACAGGGGTGGAAGGGAAAAGGAAAACAGAAAAAAAAAAAAAGGTAAAATGGAAACAAAGCTTTGTAAATAAGGAAGAGGAAGTGGAATTGAAGAGAGGGGTAAAGGAAGGGACAGAAGAGGGACTAAAATAAATCAGGTACAGGTACAAATTTCCCATGATAAATGTGATTCCTATGGATAATCTAAATTGTACCATAGGATTACAATTTAGATTATCATAAATCTAATCTAAATAAACTTAACTTTGAAAAGAAAAATGCACCATTAGAGTTAAAGCCCCAAACTGTTGTCTGAGACTAGGTACTGGAGCTCCCACGGCAAGAACCAAGACACACAAAGGCAGAGCAAGCTGTGTACTACAAACAGATCTTATCCCAGCCCAAAGCCCGAGAGCACACACTTGGGAAGAGTTGTCCAGGGTGCACATTCAACTCTGCCAACCAGCTGGGTGCTATGTCTCCAACTTTCTTCTATACATCGATACAGATAGTATGTAGAAGGGGCAAAAAAAGCTTATTTTTATCAAATCTCTTTCACATGCTTTCCTGAGTTTAATTATTTATTTATTTGTGCTGCAAATGATGACTCAAACCTTAAAGATGAGAAAGTTGGAGGCACGGAGCTTTATATCAAAAGCATGTAGCTTTATTATCAGAAAACATTCTTAAGAGATTGTATGATTTAGAAATGTAAAATATAATTGCATTTCGATCAAGGAAATCAGTTCTGTAAATACCAGCTAGAGTGTCATCATAAAATGTCTCTGCTGTGATCAAATATGAGTTTATCTTTACAAATGCAGCAAAAGGTGCTCTCTGCAGCCTCCCAGTGGTTGGAAGGGGGAAGAAGTCAGCAGAAGGAGGAATTCAGACAGTGAACTCTCCTGCAGAGCCAATAAACTTTTTACACTGGACAAATGGCTGGTTTTAACTATGAAATTGATGCATTCTAAGAGAGGAAAATGAATGATATTGGTTGAAATGCACATAATTATTCACAAAAAGTACATTGAGAGCCTGGATTTATTTATTTCTTTCTTTCTTTCTTTCTTTCTTTCTTTCTTTTTTTTAAATGTTCTCTTCCTGTCCTCTTCTGGCCTTCCCTTCCCTTCCAACCTAAGAGCTCAGCAATGTGTTGTACACACGAGGTTCTCTTCTACAGTGACTTCTCCCCTGGCCTTCATCTGCTTCCAGCTCTCTCCTGTTTGAAGAACCCATTTATGTATACTATTTGTTCTGCAGTGTGTGTGTGTGTGTGTGTGTGTGCACACGCGCGCGCACACACACACACACACACACACACCCTGCATGCAAGTAATTTGCCTGCTTTACCAAGTGTCTTCAAAAGAGAGGAGGGCCAAAAGGCTTAGCAGTGCCTCGTTTTTTGTTGTCTTTCAAAAGAGAAAAAAAACCTTAGGTCAACCAGGGGAAAAAAGCTAGAAGGAAACAAGATACTTGCTTATGAAATCTTCAGAATTATCTCACCAATACTATACATGCAAATATTACAAACAGAAGCTCCCCAGTCCTTACAACTCCTGAGTTACAGAAGAGATAGTTCCTGATGCCCACACTGGACCTCTGGATCGCCCCACCCACCGGAAGTAACTGTACGGTATGCACACTACTGGTAAGCTACAGTTCAAAGCCAGCCTCCCAAGCAGATCTTTCACGCAGCTGTTTGCTGACCGGCGCAAACCCCTCTCTCTCAGATGATTTCCAGCCAAGATTCCAAGGACTACCCTTATTGTCATCTTGCAGATCTGGCCCTAGAGCAGAAATCCAAACGCACGTTCTCCTTGCCAGCAGCAGAGAATCAACAAGTTATCACCAGGCTGAGCGCTCTGCCTCAGATCTGCTAGAGCCTGCCCTGCGCCCACTACCATTGCCCACCCTCACCAGAGCCTGCTCTCCGAAGCCTCTTTATCAGCAGCTAGCACGTGATTTCTGTTTCAAACCCGCTCTCTAGGCACCTTCACCTGAGCGATCCGCCCAGCGCTCCAGCAACTGTCAAAGTCCGGAGATCTGCTTCTAAGCTAGCCTAATAGAACAGGCGTTTGCTGGGATCTAGCTTTTGAATGAGAGAGAGAGCAGGAAGGTCAAGATTTTCAAACTCTTTGAGTGAACGAGGAAAGGGTGCGGGCTCTAGACCTCAGGAGCCCCAGCAAAGTCGGAGAGGCAGTGGGGAGCATTACGTCTCGCACTTCGACCAGACTGATGCCCACCAGTAGGGCCAGAGTTCCCAGGGGAGCCAGAACTGTCCTAGGGGAGCTAATGGAGTGCGAAGAGATGCTTCCCTGGAGCCCACAAGTTTCCACTCCATCCTCGAGCTGGAAAACCAGTCACAGCTCGGCTAGCTCCTTCGGAGACACTGCTCGAGCCTTCCCTCAGGGCGCGAGAGACACCTGCTCTTCCTCCCGGCTACCGCGCCAGCCCTAGCTCCGCTGTCCTTGGCCGCAGTCCGTGACACTCTCACACGGACAAAGACCTCCCCCAAAGTTGTCTGGACTCCCCAGACCTCGCCTTCTCCTCGGTCTCTGGACCCCGCCCAGGGGCAGGGCCCGCTAGCTACACGGAGCTCTGAATTCGGGATCCGTGGGCGCTCAGAGGCCGGAGCAGCTGCGGGGAAGAAGGGTGGGCAATTCCAGCGCGAGCCGGGGTCTCGGCGGTCCGCACCCTCGTACCGCCCTGCCTGCCTCCTGGAGATTAGGAAACTTCCCCAGCACCCACCTTTGGCCGCAAGGAGGCGGCGCCGCCGGCTATCCCCGCTGCCGCCGCCGCTCCCCACGCCCAGCGCCAGCAGGAGCTGCACCCAGCAGAGCCTCCCGGGCAGCATCCTCGCCGCCGGAGCCGCCTTCGAGCTGCCGCCGCCACCTACTGCCCGCGCTGGCTCTCGCCTCCGGATGTTCCCGCGCCGAGGGCTAGTCTCGGCGCCCGCAGGGAGGGCTTGGTGCTCTCCGTCGCCGCCGCGCTCGGTCTCCGGAGCCCTCCGCCGCGCCGCGCGCTCGCCAGCAGCAGCCGCGCTCACTGGCGCGGACCCTGAGCGGCTCCAGAGCTCACCCCGAGACGGTCCGTGACGTCAAGGAGGGAGGGAGGTGGCTCCTGCATATTCATGAGACGCGGACACAGCGCCGGGCTCCGCTCTCCGCGGCCGGCGGCTCAATCCCCCAACTTTCCACCCCCAATCACCACGCTGGCGCTTATCCAGTCCTCCCGCCTCAGTCTGGAGCTGGCTCCCAGGGGAATCCTTTGAGCTGCTTCAAGAAGCCCCGAGGCCCGGTGGCGCCTCTCCAGCTCTCCAAGCAGGGGTTGCAAGGATGACAGGCTGCCCTGGACAGTGCGCGGGGGCCTGAGGGCCGTCTGCGGGAGCGAATGGGGAGCACCCGGCCCTGCTGTGCCTACCCTTTGAATTGAGATTCGGGCGGAGGGAACCGGCAGATGTTGCTCTGAGTTCTACCCTTGGCTAGGTCAGTGGAAGCTCTCTGCCGCCTGGTCTGGGGAGGGCGCCAGGCGCACACCAGTGCTGGAAGGCGTAAGACCTGCTAGGAGTTGTCGCGCAGGGAAGAGCACTCTGGACCTGGATGGCAGCGTCCAGGCTCTGCGCCATCTCTGAGAGGCGGGCCAGGCGGGATTCTGAGGAATTCTGCTAAATCAGAAGAGGCAGACTTGGGTCTGCAGCTGGGACCACACGGAAACTTCCTTGCACGAAGTTAGCACTTTTCTGCTTTCACTGAATCTCCAAGAACAGAGCACTTAATGTCAGGCCTTTAAAATCTTGTGCCAGACAGTACCGGCAGATCCCTGAGCACAGGGCCCAGGCACAAGGGGCACCGTCAACCGCCTTCACAGAAGGATCATTAATGTGCTAAACAGATATTAATGCCTCAGAATAAATCCTTGACCATGACCATGTTTACAAATAAGTAGCACCATACAATCCAAAGTTCATAAGAAGTCGTTTGGAAATAAAGGTAGATAGGGAAGAATAGAAACAAACTATTTATTCATTCATCTTTTTTACGTCGACCCAGGGTGCTTCCTAAGCACCCAGGCTAGCTGTCTTGCCCTGCCAGTAAACACTGGCTGAGTGGGCACTGGAGATCTTCAACTCAAAGTCTGTGTTCTCCCTCTGGGAAGCAAGAGAGGGCAGTAAAAGCAATTACAATCCCTTGTAAATGTAATGGTTCTGCATATTCTTTATGTTGCTAGATGCCAGCCTATACAAATCAATTAACGAAATGTATGCATTGCAACGGTGACTCAACAGCATCATATAATTAATAAGTGTACTGTGGAATACTCAACAAAGCCATTAAGTCTATTAACAGCCCTAGTACTGCTCAGCCACCTGTGCCACCCTGGAAGCATACCCAGAGCATACAGTTACAAAAGCAAACTTCAGCATTTTGGGCACCAACAGATGCTTAAGGACAACCACAAATCACAGTAGCTGCATGACCAGGGGAGTTTCATCACCTCAGGCTTCCCTTACCCTACAAGTCAATGACTAGGCTATATTCTTATCTCACACATGAGCAGATGGAGGGTCAAGGACATTAGATTTGCCCAAAGTCGAAGAGCTGGCAAGGACCCCAAATCAATGCACAGATGTAGCCTTATTTAGATTTTGTTACCAGAATCCAAAAAGTGTGGCATGAAGAGGTAAAGCTGACAGACAAAATCAGGGGAGCCAGAAAGCTGAAGATTGTAGTTCTGACTCATTTGCTTCTATTTATGCTCATCCAACTCCCTATCTGCTCCCCCTTGATTTTCTCTAAGTACACCTACCATACCAACTCACCTGTACAATCCCTGATGGCATTGAACTGGGGCAAACATTTTACATGAAAGTCCAATTCAGCCCAAAAAGTCAGAAAGGGGCAAATAAAGCTAACTGGACAGAAGTTTGGAGTAGCAGAACACTAGGAATTAACACAGTAAAGCAAAACACCAGGGGGCAGACCTGTGTTCAACAGGGAGACACTTGCCAGCCTTCAGCTATTCCTGTACAGATGAGGTTAATGACAATGCATATATTGTAGTAGATCCAGTGCACTAATGACTCCCATCTGTTATGCTACCCAGAATCCATTTTCACTGTGGAGGTGCCCTCCCACCTCATCTCAGGGGTTGGTTGTGTGATTTCCTGTGGCCAAATGGATAGTAGCATATATGTTTCCTCCTTCAAGATTTTTGTCACTGCCATGAGAACAAACCCAGGCTGAGCCTTCAGAAAAGTAAGAGACCACATGGAGTAGAGCTCAGATGTCCCCTGTGGTCCTGGTCATTTTAACCTGCTCAGTACCAGCTAACCCACATGTGGACCACAGTGACATGAGCAAGCCTAGCCATGATTGGCCCAGGTCTGGCTCACATCAGAACCGTTAATTTGACTCAAGAGAAACAATAAACGGATGTGGCATTAAGGCACTGCATTTGTCTCATCCCTGAGACACAGTGTCTGACACCTAGAACTTAAAGGAGGAGAGATTTACCTTGGCTCACAGTTTTAGAGGGCTCAGTCTTTGTGTGGTTGGCCAGCTCCAGGACAGAATTGGCACAGCAGAGAGGCCTGGGCAGAGGAATGTTGCTTGTGTATGCTAACCAGGAAGGGACATATACACCTCCAGTCTCCTGCCTCTAACCAAAAAAATCAATCTCCCTCTAACCTCCCTCTAATAAATAAATAATCTCCTAACAGCTAGTTCACTAAGAACTCATCAGTAGACTAATGCTCTGATGAGTGTAGCGCCCCATGACCCAATCACCTTCCAAATACATGAGGTTGTTTCTCAGGGAGGCCCGCCCCTCCCCCCATAAACCAAAAGAGAGAGTTGACTAAGCAGTGTGACACCTATCATCTTATAAGTAAATGAGAAAATGTAGATGAAATACTCAGTGCGCTCTACACAGCCAACATTCAATAAATGTAAAAATGTCTTCTTATCCTTAACAATCAACTCGCTGAAATTCCAGTTACAAGCCTGATTTGGTTCACTTGATGAAAAGACAACAATGACCTTGCTGAAATTCCAGTTACAAGCCTGATTTGGTTCACTTGGTGAAAAGACAACAATGACCTTGCTGAAATTCCAGTTACAAGCCTGATTTGGTTCACTTGGTGAAAAGACAACAATGACCTTGCTGAAATTCCAGTTACAAGCCTGATTTGGTTCACTTGGTGAAAAGACAACAATGACCTTGCTGAGAAGGGATGGAATTAAATTCAGTCTTAGAGACACCTGGCCATAGGAGCTTCAAGCCCATGCCATTTGTAGGGAGCACTTCTATGTTGTCTGCCAGGCCATTGCAGATACGAAAATTGGATCAAGCAACTAGAAATGAACAGATCTCCACTCTCCCATTGGCTTTGGGGTTTTATGTCCCATATCTCTTTTAATCCTTACAACACAAGGTTCTATATTCTCTACTTTATTAGATTACAGGCTCAGAAAGTCTGGGTAACTAATCCATGTCCTCATAATTGTGCAGAATACCAATTCACATCTGCCAAATTTCATTTTTCTCCAATATAGGATTATTTGAGGCGAGCCATGGAAGAAAATAAGAAACAACAAATTTTTAAAAATTATCCTTCTTTGGTTCTGAGTAATGACCATTTAACTAGGCAATTATCACAGAAGCAGTGATATAAACCTCTGAATTTGTCAAATCTATACTCCTTATCCTATACTTTTATAGCACGTTCCTTTAGATCCCGTGTTCAAAACCTGGCGAGCAGGAGGATGTAAGGTCTTAGGCACTGTCAGCCCCAAATCCAGGTCCTCATCTTCAATGTAATAATGAATCCCAGGCAATTTACCTAGATCAATAGCTTTTAATGAATGAATAACTCCTCCAGCCCAGGAGGCAGATTCTAACAGGATCAGGCCTTTCAGAGGCACAGCTAGTCCCTCTCATTTTCACCAGGTCACTAATGCTTTGCCCAGCTGAGCACCAAAACACAGCTTCTGAATAACTCAAGCTGCATAAATGAAAAAAATTATACACACTTATGGAAGCTTATTTTTAAAACAATGAAACTGAGGCTTTCTACAAGACCCAAATTTAATTCAACTAAATGTACTTATCTTTAAAAAAAAAAAAGCTCGAAAATATGATCTTAAAACATCAGAAGGATTTCATTGTTCCTCTGACCCATGCTGGCAAATGACATTGGGTCTTTACGACCTGCGAGCCAGTGGGTGAACTACAAAATTTTCAACATTGCTTTCAAAAGTTTGATGCTAGGATAGATGCTGTCCTTTTTGTTTGTTTGCTTGCTTGCTTTATCATTTGTTTTGCTTTTTGTTAAATTTAAGCATTGTTTTCAGGAAAGAACAGAACAATCTTGCACAAAATCAAACTAGCTCATGTTCAACACCGTTAACTGAAGGCCCAGTGTTTTATGTTTGCACGGAAGAATTCCCTGACCAAAACCCAAAGATGTCATTAATTATAGCAAGTCATTACTTCCAAACACTCTCCTATACTTTCCTTAGATCTTTGTGCCCTGTAGTGTTTTTTGTACAAAGAGCCATAAAATTCAGTGACACTTCTCCCACTGGGAGATAGAATCTCTCAGTGAATCTGAGCAGCCTCAAACCTGAGCACAGCTTCTACCAATAGATTATGGTAGCAGCAGCGATGCTATGTGGCTTCTCAGACTAGATTATAAGGGCAATGCAGCTCTGCCATCTTTGCTAGAATACTCACATTTAAAAAGCAAAGCCACTACATAAGCCCACCTACCTGAGGGAGGATCGTAAGCCATGTGGAAAGGCTACAGGTAGAAATGTTACCAGCGTAAGGGCAACATTTAAGTCACCCCAGAACCTCCAGATAACTCCACTTGGTAGGTATGGATTCAACCCCCTCACTACACCCAGATGTTAGGATCTTCCTAACTGAAGCCCTGGACATCATCAAAGTCAAGCCATTTCTACTATGCCTCCTCAAGTTCCTGACCCATAGATTCCATGGGTGTAATCAAATAGTTGTTTATACTACTGAAATTTGGGATGGTTTTAAATGATTTAAAATTAATGAGGATATACTTCCTCGCATTTGTTTCCTGCAACACAGACTGGGAATAGGGCTGTATACTGAGGTAAGCCATGTGTAATTAGTCTCATTTTCTAACTCAAATGTCAAAGCTCGTAGAAGCCAAGAAAACAAATTGGTAGAGCTTAGTGGAAAGAGAATGACTCCTAGAATCACATAGGTCTAGGTTCCAAACAAAATTTTGCTCTTTTCTAAGAGCAAAACTGGAGACTATATTTGTCTCCAGAAAGCTTCTTACTGTTGGAATCTCACTTTCCTTCTCTACAACCTGGAACCAAGGAAATAAAGTTGTTTCTAGAAGTAAATGAAATGTGAGCTGTGAAATTCTTTCCCTGACACATGACGGGAACACAGCAAATAACAGCGTTGATAGTTGTAATGGACATGCCCCCAGGGCTGCACACATTGTTGGTGGCTTCTCTTCCAATCCCAGATTTAGTGTTTTCTATCTAGGTGAAATGTAGATAGATATGGACACACATGGAGACAGCCCTTTGCCAGCACTGCCACAGGAAGCAGCAGCCATGTCCCCTACCAGAGCCCTTCAGAAGTGCCATATGTACCTAGATGCATCTGCTTTGCTCTTCCAGGTCTTTGCACCACTAAAGAAGGATAAGAAAGAACTTGTCATGCACTTAGCACCTACCATGAGCCAAACACTATACATTTGACTTCATCCAACCCTCCAAAAATTTAGAAAGACAATTTATCATTCCTATTGGGCATCTACAGAAATGGAGGCTTAAAGAGATTTAGTGATTTGCCCAAAGACATTGAGGTATATACTACTGTAAATAAAGGAGCTAAGATTTGAACTAAAATGTGTCTGAATCTGAAGCAGTTTTTCCAGCTAAGTAAGGAAGGCAATGTGTCCAACTTCACCATGTCTATTTGCAGGTTTTGGGTAAAGACTAAGTGGGCTTCCCTAATTCCTCCTGACTGTGCTTGCCTTTCAGCATTGTTTCCCAGACTGGAGTCCTGTCTCTCCATGTCTCTGTCAGTCCTGATAGTTCTTATATGGGATGTTCCTTCCTCTTTGTTTCCTTTCTCCTCCTATGGTCTTTAGCACCGTGTCCAAATCTATCTCCTGACCCATTTCTCCCATGCATGGTTTTCATGGGAGCAGCTGCTTAACCATCAATATCTGTTCTTCTCCACTGCTTAGAAACTCTCCAGGGCTCCCATGACCTATAGGAGAAAGCCAACACCCCTTAACCAGAACTTAGGCCTTGACCAGCCTGGACTCAGTTTTCACTGGTAACCTGACTACTGTGAGTCGTGTGTGTGTGTGTGTGTGCGCGCGTGTGCCCTCTTTTTCATCCAGGTGTCATCTATGTTATCAGTGGGGACCGTGACAGTCTTGCTTCCACCCCTTTGTCCACATTATATGTTCTTTGATGATAGAAGAACATATTCTATCATATACGCCCCAAATTCATATGTTAAAACCCTCCCCTCATACTTCGGAATGTAACTGCACTAACATGTATGTATTACAAGATAGGGTCTTTTCAAAAGTAGTTAAATTAAAATGAGGTCATTAGAATTGGTCCCATTTTCATATGACTGGTGTTCTTATAAGAAAAGAAAAGATGGACACACAGCTATAATAGAGGGAAGTCCACGTAGAGCCATGGGGAGAATATAGCAGTCTGCAAGTCAAAGAGAAAAGTCTTAGAAAAAATCAAGCTTGCCAACACCAGGATTTCAGACTGCTAATCTCCACAATTGTGAAAAAATAAATTCTGTATGCCATCCAGCCAGTTCCTTATGGCAGCTTTGTGAATTTATCAACCTACAGTATCTCCCTCTTTCCTCCCCATCCCACTCAGTGCTACATTCAGTAGAAGTCTTCTCCTACCTCTCCAAAATGCACTTCTCTTAAAATCATCAAGGGAGCCTGGCATGGTGGTGCACACCTGGAATCCCAGCATTCGGGAAGCTGAAGCAGGAGGATCGTTGCAAGTTTGAGACCAGCTTGCACTACAAAGTGAGCTCAAGTCCAGCCTGAACTATACAGTGAGTCCAAAAAAGATAAATAAATAAATAAATAAATAAATAAATAAATGGATCTCCCTATCACACTTCAAGACGAACATTTTATCTAACTCACAAAATCCTGCTTGATTGACATCTGCCTGCTTCCTGACCATACTCTGCTGGCCGTGTTGCATTTGCTCTTTCGAACATAAAAGGTTCATTTCTATGCTATGTTTAAACTGCTTTCTGGGGCTGTCAAGATATCTCAGCAGACTAAGTACCTGCCTAGGCAAGCAAAGAGACCAGGATTTAATTCCTCGAACCACATGATGCACCGGCCCCATCACCAGGCCCACTGAGCCAGCCACTGAGACTGAGCATGGTGGCGCATGCCTGTAATCCCAGTGCAGGGACAGCTGAAAACTAGGATCACTAGGAGCCCAAGCTGCATAGCAAGACCCTGTACCAAATACATTAAAAAAAAAAAATTCTTAACTGCTTCCTGAATTTCTTTTCTTTTCTTTTTTTTTTTCTTCTGTGTTTAGGATAAGATCTACAGGGTCTACAGGGTCTCACAACATAGATCAGACTTGTAGTGATTCTCCTGTTTTCAGCCTCCCAAGTACTGGGATTACAGGCATGACCACAACACCCAGTCTCAATCACCATCTCAGCGTGCCCTGGGGACAAGGCCAGCACAGCAAGCTGGGGATCTAATCCTGGCTGCTGTGCTCTGCCTAAGCAGGCGCTTTAGTCCTCTGAGCTCTCAGGCTGGCCTTAGCTTCCTGAAATTTTGAATGTCACTTCTTCAGATGATGCTCAGTTGCTTTCCATATCATTGCTATCTTTTAATTCTCAGACTCACTCCTTTCTGATATTCTCTTCTGAATATTTTTGTCCATTAATCTCTGGTTTCCTCCCAGTAGAAAATAAATTATAAAAGAGGTGAGATTAATATGCCTGGCACATAGATGTGGATTGTTATTTGTTGAATGAGTGAATGAGTGAATGAGTACTTTCTCTGAAGAGAACATCTTTTCTCCATCATGCATCTTTTGGCTATTTCATCAAATATTCTATTGTAACACTACTTACATATACACTCTTCTTATGAAAGTCTAGAATTCATATTTGCACATAGCTTGAGCATGATCTTGAAGAATTTTTATTAGGGAAGTAGAGTGCTGAGTGGAACAGCTTGTTTGGGTGCTATTGGCCTTTTCTATGTGAAGAGATAGAAGAAGAGAGGTTCTGTCACTGGCTTAAACTCACATGGTCTGGACTAGATGCTCGTTCTCCTGAGACCTGGTCCAAGATCCTCCTCTACCTTGCATTCTGCTAGATCCTAAGGGTCAATGCCATGCAAACAGCAGTGCTCAAAATGCCAGAAGCTAACTGGAGTTCCACACAAACACCCCCATGAGCGGTTCCCTGTGAAAGTGAGGCAAAGGGGATGTGTTCATTTTTTTCTTCTCCAATAAAGAATCTTCCTATGCCTGATCTTTAGAGCTATCCAGTCTGACAATGACAACCTGACCAGCCAGACTGCTCCAAGGAAACTTTTTCACTTAAGTAATTTTAAAATTATATATCTGTCAAATTCTCAGTGTTTAAGAAAAATTTTTCCAGGTTGGCATGCTTCTGTGTAGTGAATCATTTGTCCAAAGGGGACAGTATATATTATATCACCTTATATGATGTTCTATCACATCTGAGAATGTCAAAAAGCAATGTACAGTGGATGGTCCATGACAAATGGTACATATTTGCCAGCAGAAGAACTAAAGGACATTAAGAACCCAATGTCATACCTAAATGGCAAAGTGTGGGCTCCATTCCTGCTTTAGTACATGAGTAACTGACTACTGAAAACTAACTTTATTGTAAAAGATATCCAGCTATTTTTTTGGATCTAGAGTTTGGAAGTGAATGCTCTTAAATCAGACTACTAACCCCCAAACTAAATAACATTTCCTTAAAATTGGTCTAGCATCTGATTTAATACTGCAGCTACCAGGAGGATGGGATAGAATTTTCAAAGAGCAGCTACATAAACAATGATTCAGGATTTTGAGGATTTATATAATATAACATATATATATATATATATATATAAAGCAAAATGTACTTGCAAACAAAGATTAAGGATTCTACTAAACTCTTCATAGAAATTAATTAGGTACCTACGTCTTCAATTCTCTAAACCATGACTGTAGTTAATAAATTCTTTAATAGCCAAGCTGCTATTCAAGAGGGATTAAGAAATAAAGATATTTTCAGTCAGCCAACCAACAAGTTCACATGGAAAGACACTGTAAGATCAAAAAGTAAAACTTAAGAATAAAAAAAAATGTTAATCCCAGCTCTTGAGAGTTTGTAAACAGGTGGATCACTAAGAGTCTGATCTAGTAGTGAGACACTGAACACCCTGTAGACCCTTCCCTAAAATACAAAAAAAAAAACTATATATAAAAAATTTCAAAATAAATATGCAGATTTACAAAAAAAGATGTTGACCAACCTAAAGAAGATCTGAACAGTACAATAAGAATAATAGTTAAGATAATGACTGATCTCAGTGGCATATAAACATAATAACAACAAAATACTGGACAAAAATATCATGCATACTACAAGGGTATGACCAGGAGTAAAATGGTTGAGCTTCCACATATTGCTCAAAAAGAGAGTAGAGACTCAGAATACTTGTAATCTGCTCTTGCATGTGTTCCTAAAATTTTGAGAGTAAAAAATTAAAGATTAGCTTTAGAACAAAAACTTTCAAAAAGTTAAGGAGACCAAAATACATGGAACAAAACAACCCATCAAATAAATGATAATAATGGAATAAAAATGAAGAATAGAAAGGGCAGAGTTTTTACAATAAAATAAATTAAAATGATAATCCAAATATACTATTATTAAATAGAAAATAATTAAGCTTATCTATCATACTGATTTCAAAGTTATAAATTTTGTGATTTGTTTTTGTAGTACTGGGGATTGAGCCTAGGATCTTTGCACTGAACTACATCCCCAACTCTACTTTTTAATTTTATTTTAATATAGGACCTTACCCAGTTAGTAGTAAATTGTTCTGACTGCCTTTGAACTTGTGATCCTCTTGCCTTATCTCTCAGAGTGATAGGATGTACACATGTACCACCAAACTTAGCTGAAAGTCATATAGCTTTTAATGTTGCCATATGTGTCTATAAGTGGTGCATTTAATCCAAGAGCACACAAAATGTTAAAATTTATAATACGTAGAAGTCTGCATATATTCATATTTATATGTATATAACAGGTATAACTATACACATACCCATACATATTCTAATTTGTGCTTTTTAAATTTTCCAGATAAAATAGAATTTAACACAAAACTGTATTACTAAAATAATGAAAGTCACTATAAAGAGGTAAATTGTTCAATTTTCCTGAAAGGTAGAGTAATTCTCATCTTCCATGCACTTAATAATAGGATCTTAAATATATAAAGCAGAAATGCACAGACTAAAGGACTGAAATGAACAATTATAATAAAAGACATTAATGTACTTCATTCTGCAATTTGTAGATTAAACCAATGAAGTTTAGTAAGAATGGAGAAAATCTGAGCAATGCTATTAGTAATTCTGTTCTAATTGGCAAATTTAAGGATAGCCATTAAGAATTAAAAGCAACAATTTAATTTTCAGGCATAAGTTGGATATTTGCATAGCAAGTCCCAACAAATACCAAGGAAACATATACTATGTAGAAAATGTCTTCATTACCATTAGACTAAGATAAAATAAAATCTTGTAAGTTCTAAAAGACTCTCATATTTGGAAATTCAGAGGGAATCCTCATAAAGAGTTCACGGATCAAAGAGAAAGTAAGAATAAAAATTAGAAAACAGTGCTGAACAATAGTGAGAATACTACATATCAACTTTTAAAGACAGAAACTAAAGCGGTATTTAGAAATAATACCCCTTACTGCTTATCTTGAAAAGAAGAGAGTCTGGAGATGTTTTTAACTGAGCGCCCCACACCAAAAGTTAGAAACTGAACACTAGTACTTAGATTCTGTGACACTACAGAAATACTCAAGCCCAGGAATAAGCACAGGCATTTATAGAAATAACATGTTTAGAAGTAAATGGAAGAAAATATAGATACTCAATCCATAACAATACAAGAATTCCAAGGTTGTGTGTGTTGGCACACACCTATAATCCCAGCATTCACTAGTGAGACTGAGGCAGGAGGAGCATTGTGAATTTGAGGACAGTCTAAACTAAATAGTGAGGTTCTCTCTCTCTCTCTCTCTCTCTCTCTCTCTCTCTCTCTCTCTCTCTGCCTGTTTGTCTGTCTGTCTGTCTCTCTCTCTCTCTCTCTCCAGTAGATGAATTCTGGGTAGAAGGTAATCTTTAAACTGAAAAATCCAAAATTTTGAATTAAAGCACCTGCAAGCAGGCACAGGGGCTGAGGTTTCGATCCCAGGTCCTACAGTGACAGCCCCACCCCCAGGGTGCTCTGAGACAGCAATTGAGACTGGGCATGGTGGCACACACGTATAATCCCAGCTCTTGGGAGGCTGTAAACAGATGGATCACTACAAGTCTGATCTAGTAGTGAGAACCTGAACACCCTGTAGACCCTTCCCTAAAATACAAAAAGAAAAAAATGAAGAAGAAAATTTAGGAGAACTCGTTTTATGTCTTATGGGTAAGGAATGCTTTTTTTTTTTTTTTTTTTTTTTGTATTTTAGGGCAGGGTCTACAGGGTCTATAGGGCCTCACTCGTGTAGATCTGACTGGTAGTGAAACTCCTGTTTACAGCCTCCCAAGTGCTGGGATTTCATGCATGCACCACCACACCCAGTCTCAATCATTGTCTCAGTGTGCCCTGGGGCCAGGGCCAGCGTGGCAGGCCAGGGGATGGAACACCCGCTCCTGTGTTTGTCAAAGAAGGCGCATTAATCTGTTGAGCTGTTTGGCCAGCCCTAAGGAATGCTTTCTTAAACACAAAATGTATACATTATGAATAAGAACATCAATGAATTCACTACATTGATAATAACTCATGCTCATCATTTTGACATCAAAAACAAAATAGGAAGGCATGAAGTTGGGATGGACATTTGCATCCCTTATATCTGACAAATACTTTGACCTAGGAAATATGAGGGATTCTATAAATCAAAGAAGGAATTAAGAAAATAGAAAGCTAATAAACTAGCAATAAAAAAATATATAGATCAGGCTTAGTGGTGTATGCCTGCAATCCTAGTGCTAGGGAGGCCAATAAAAGAAGGATCACTATGAGTCCAAGTTGCATAGTGAAACCCTGTACTAAATACATTAAAAAAAAAAAAAGAAAAGAAAAGAAAAGAAAACAGCAAGAAATCCAAAAGGCAAATAAACACAAAAAGATGCTCAACATTATAGGTCATCAGGAAAATAGGAATTAAAATCAACATCAAAATATCATTTCACATTTATCAAATTAGAAAACTTAAAGTCCAAAAATAACATACATTGGTGAGAATGAAAGATCAGTGGGAATATCCATGCACTGTTAGTGGAAAAAATTAGCACAACTACTCTAGCAAGCATCACAGAGAATCTACTAAAGCTGAATGCACACATACTCTGCAGTCTAGCATATTAGTTTTTGCAGGGCTGCTGTATCCAAAAACTGGCAGTAAGCACAGACTAGCACAAATTGAGCATCTTTTGGTATATTTATTTTCCTTTTAAAATTTGTTCTATATTACTAGCTTATTAACTTTCTATTTTCTTAATTCCTTCTTTGATTTATAGAGTTCTCATATTTCCTAGAACAAATTCTTTGTCAGTTGTAAGAAATGCAAATATCCATCCTAACTTCATGCCTTCCTGTTTTGTTTTATTTTTGGTGCCAAAATGATAAACATGAGTTCTTAATTTCAATGTACTTAATTTATTGATGTTCTTATTCATAATGTATGCATTTTGTGTTTAAGCATCACGAACTGGCTGTCTGAGCACAATAAATCTACCCTGGCACAGTCCTAGAAGGAAGAAGTCCACAGTGAAAGTACTGATAATCCCCTACTATCCCTCTAAGGGAGGATCTTTTCTTGCCTTTTTCAATTGCCGGTGGCCTTGGGAGCTCCTGAGTTTGAGAGAGATTAATTCCAATTCTGTCTCCCTCCACTTGGTATTCAACCTTCTTTTTTGTGCCTTCACAGAACCATCATAACCCAGTCCTATTGTATTAGAAGCTCTTTGTTATGGTATGTGTCTATTTGCTCCCCTAAAGCCACCTGCAGTCACTGGAGCAGACTTCTAGAATTTGTGATTAATTCATGATTCCATGCTGGCATTATGGGTGTGAGTGCTGTATCTGTCCTGGGGAAGATAGCCTGAATACAATATAAGGAAGGGAGAGAGGCTTGCTAGCTGCCACAGCCACTGCTCCTTCCTTTACTCTTTGCTGTTTTTCTATTGCCTTGAACTACTACCCTCTGCCATGTTCCACTCTGCCTTGGAACCAGCTGAGTAAGGACTGAAACCTCCGCTAACTGCAAGCTAAATAAACTGTTCCTTCCTTAATTTGGGGTGTCAGGTATTTTGCCCCAGCAATGAGAGAAAAGTAACTGAGACACTCACTCTACACCAGAATATCCTCATCCTGACTAAAATTATCTGCAAATAAGGCAATATTCTGATGTGTTACTTTTTGGGGAGACACAAATCCACCAATGAACACCCAACCATAATTGCTGGTTATGTAATTTAAAAAACATACATCAGCATACAAGATGTATGTTAATGTTCATTGCAACATTTTGTATAATTCTGAAGATAGAAAAATATAAATATCCTTCAACAAAAGATGAACTCATTTACTACATATTTACTTAATAGAATATTATGCAACAGTCAGACAGAACTCATACCAAATGGAAAAATAAAAATAAGTATAGTAAACAAAAATCATTTTGAAGTTTTCTTTTTTAGCAGTATGACTGATTCAATACTAAATTATAGACCAAACAATAACTTTAAATCCATGCTGAGCTAGTGCAAAATAAAGATTCTGTAAAATCTCAAAAGAAGTGAAAGCAAGAACACTTAGAAAAGTATGAACACCAAAGATTCCACCCGAGAGGTTTCGTCACCCTGTAGAAAGCATATTAGCATCTACTAAAATCGAATATGCACACACTCTGTGTAACAAAGTGGTATATGATTTTTCACAACTGAAAGTTTATGTTTCACGCAGAAAAAAATAATTTGTCATTAGAGTGAATGGGAAACAAAGAAGTCACATAAAAGGAAACAGAAAGAGTGCCGGGTAAGGCTTCATCCTGAATAGATGAAAAAATGTCTCCCCTGAGTATTCATAACCATAAGTGAACTCTTTCATGCATTTGTAAATTTAAAAAGTCAATGTTGGTTGTGCCTTCTGAGACTATCCAAGCAGAAAATTAAAATTAAAGGCGTAAGGTAGTAGCACCTAGAAGTGACAGAAATAAATGTGTACACTGAGGAATAAAACATCAAATAGACCTCAAAGAATCACTCAAAATTTGGGTTAAACATCATGAATTAAAAATTTGCATATATGTGTAGGAATCTTAACCAACAGAAAACATAAACCTATATATAAAACATCAGATTTTGGAATATAGAGATATAACAATTTAAATAATTATGTTCAACATATCTAAAGAAATAAGAGAAACTTGAAAAGATCAATAGAAACTTGAAAAGTCAAAAAATCATTAATGACTAACCAACCATATTTTAGAAAGAATAATACAACTTCAGAAATTAAAATGCAATTATTTGCAATGCAAAACCAAACTAGACAAATTAATCAATAAATCTTATAGAGTTGAGAAGAGAAGTTACATACCACAAAATAGACCTAAATGGTTATGGAAAATCCAGGCTAAAATAATGATATTTTAAAATATGAAAGGTCAAAAATATGAATTATAGAGGAAGGATACATATAATTGGTATTCTAGAAAACCTGTGAGAAAAGAGGAGACAATATAAAAACAACATTTCTGGGAATGTTCCAGAGTTGTTGAGAGTCAAACTCTCAACCACAGACATTCTAATAATCTTAAAGTGTGAAACCTTAGGCACTAAGCAGAGTCACATGGAGAGAAAACATTCTCTCAGGCTTTCACAGAGAGCAAATTGGTCAAGCATTGGCTGGGACTCATCCACATGGCTGACACTGACAAAAGATCTAGAAGTGCAGTACAGGGGTACAGGATAAATCCTGAGAGGACTTGACTGACCTTAACAGATAAAAAAGTTACATTTCTTGTTATATAGGTCTTGCTTTATCTTGGTCTTAACCATCCAGCAGAAAAGTATAAAAGCAAGGTATATAAAGTAAAGCCATATTAATATGCTGAGCTGTAAAAGGCTCTAGTCAACAACTTCTGCGAATAATCCACTACTATTGTGGACTACTGGACTGTGTTGGATTGTTTTGCTGAATTCAAGCACCTTTAATATTTAGATGCCAATAGAATACCTATCTCTGACAGGACTGAACAGGAGAGGGGGAATACAGAGGAAGGACCATTTTGTATTTGTATATACAGAATAGTTAGGATAGATGTATGGCTGGTTTCGCTTGGTTCAGTGAGAGGAAGAATTTGTAGCAGTAGTGTTCGGATTGGATGTCCTGGCTGCTTCTTGTGCTGTGGATGACCGCTGAGAAGATAATGTGCAATGTATTAATTATTGAAAACATCCTACTAATCAGCTCGGAAAGTGTCTCATTGATATTTGTTTCTCAATAAAATAAAATTAAAATAATAAAATAAAATGTGAAACTTGAGAACCACACAGAAAAACACAGGGAGGCACACAGAGAGGTCACTGATGAAGACAATCTGATGCAGACAACTACGTTAACAGTGGGAACCCAAATGCCATGTGCTAAAAGAAAGTAGCTTTCCAGCTATACCTCTATGCCCAGAAAAGTCATCTTTCAAGAATGAAAATGAAAGGGGCTTGGGACATGGCTCAGTGGAATAAGCACTTCCCTGGCAAGCGCAAGAGTCTGAGCTCAATCCCCAGTTCCGCAAAACTAAAAAAAAATTAAAAAAATTAAAAAAGAATGAAAATAAAATAGTCATTTCTCAGCCTCCAAAAAGTGAAGTGACATAGTTTATTCCTAGATTTAATCTCATTGACAAAAATTGTACGAGTAAAGATAACAATCCCAGTGCTATCTCTGAGTTGCCAGAAGTGATGTGGTTGGCAAAAATAATGCCAACCCCATCCTGATCCTTGGAATCTATGAAAATACTACTTTCCATTGCAAAAGAGAATTCAGTCTTCAAGTAGAATTAAGGCAATTAAATAGGTGCTCTTAAAACAGGGAGGTTATCCTGCACTATCTGGGTGGGCCCAGTGTGATCACAAATTTCTTTCAATGTGAAAAAAAGACAGATGACGAGGTGAGAGAAAAAAAGCCTGAGAAAGTTCAACCCAAAGTGCTGGCTTTTAGACACAGGAAGAGAGCCATCAGTCAGAATTGGGTACAAAGGGGGGAAAATGGATTCTCCCCTCAAGCTTCCAGAAAGAGATGCAGCTCTGCCAACACCTTACTTTTTTTTTTTATTTACTTACTTTTATTTTTTTTTCTTTTCAGAGTTTTATTGATAAACATATAGCAATGAGACAGTTTCAAATCAAATCGAAAGTACAGTTTCAACAAATAATACACTGCATATATTCTTCTTAGTGGTTAATTGCTGTACAAGATGCAGACTTGTGATCCTACTTACAAACACCATTAGAAAAAATCATTCTATTCATTAAGAGAATGCAACTATATATCTATCCCAACCACTTTGAATACACAGATACAAAATGGACATTTATAGTTATACCCCAATTTTTTTTTAAGTTCCGTTGTTGAATATTATAGGTAACACCTTACTTTTGATGCAGCAAAGCCTATCTTAGATTTCTAAGTTATAGCACTACAAAATCACATTTTTTTTTGTTTTAGACTCTAAATTTGTGGCAAATGTTTACAATAGCAATCAGTAACTAGCACAAATGAGGAGGATATGTACTGATAAATATGTTTAAAGATAAACATGTATTAACAACATAACATGGCAAGACCAACATCAATTTGGAGGGAAATATAGAAAATTTTAAATATTGGGTTAAAATAGCACATATTTTGTAGAAAACACATTAGTTGAGGTCTTGTCAGGAAATAGAAACATCACAGATATTTCAATAGGGAAAATTTTGCATAGTTACTAACAGAGAATAAAATATTAAGACTTAAAGGGATATATAAATAATATAGGTATAGCACACATAAGGAACAACTATTCCCCTTTGGGCAAGAGCTCCCTAGGCAGGATGCAAACATACTCAGAAAGGGCAAAGCCTGACTTGTTGACTACCAGAGAATCACTGAGGTGAATATGGGTGCTTCAAGCCATCCTTTAGGATAGATACCAAAAGGAGCTAGGAAGCCTCAGCAATCCTTAGCAACTGGAGGAAGCTGATGGCTGGTGTAGGGACAGGGATTGGAAAAGTCAACCTACTGCATGAAGATTTCATCATACTGGTCCCAGGGCTGTTGCATGGAATGAAAATGAGACGTAGAAGTTACTAAATTCTGTTAAAACATGTTAAGTTTGCATGTTAAAATATCAGGGCAACCACAGAAAAGGGAAAACATGGAAGATGGAGCTACCAACAAACATCATAAAAGAGTGACTTTAGAAGATGCAAACCAACACTATTAATAACTGAATTGGTCCAAAGGAGGTAAGGAAAGGTAAGAAAGAAGAAATGGAATAAATGGAAACTACTTAGTTAGAAAGTAAATATACATACAAATTTTTCAAAATGTAAATTGAATTTTCAACTTTGCTGAAAGACAAGGATATCTAAATTCAGAAAAACAGTCTTATTGTATGTGAGTTTTGAGAGATATAACTAAAACACACTGTCTAAAATATAAAGATTTAGTAAAATAAAATTCAAAAAAAATATAAAATATACCAAACAAATGGAAATCAAGAGAAAATTAAGTATATTATTACTGACAAAATAGACTTAATGGTAATAAAAAAGCCACTACATAAATATCAAATCTTCAATTCACAAAGAAGACAAAGCAATTCTAAACTTTAGGCTTATAATAATGGTATTTCAAAATACATAAAGCAAAAATTGACGGAACTAAAGAAGTACAAATATTTCCCATTTATAGTATATCATTTTTATAAACTTCTTTTAGAAACTGACATTAAGGAACAAGAAACAAGTAATGTAGAGGATTTGGAGTTGAAAAGTTAATCAGGGGCCGGGGAGATGGCTCAGTAGGATAAGCGCTTGACTGGCAAATGCAAGGATCTGAGCTCAATCCCAGGTTCCACAAAAAAAAAAAAAAAAAAAAGTTAATCAGATGAATAAAAATGATATCATTATATCAGCACAGTGTCCTAAGCAGTTAAAGACTATTCATTCTTGGGTTGGGGAAATAGCTTGGTGGTCTAAGCACAAACCGAGCAAGTGCAAGGACCTAGGTTCAGTCCCCAGTACTACATTCCAAGCAACCCTGGAACCCTGAACATGCTGTGCTGGCCACTGAGACCAGGTGTGGAGGTGAGTGCCTGCAATCCCAGAGCTGGGGAGGCTGTGACAGGAGAATAACTACAAGTCCAAGTCCAAGCTGCATAGTGAGGTCCTGTGCCAAATAAATAAATATTTTTTTAAAAAAATGTTTTAAAAGAATATGCATTCTTTTCAAGCACACAGGAATCACTTCAGTAGACAATATAGTCGATAACAATTTGGTTCAAAAGTCTGACATACACTACAGGCAAATGCTTTCAATTAAGTTATAGAGTAAAGGAAGAAAAATGACATCAAATTTTCATAATTTGAAATTTAAAGACAACTGAAGGAGTCATAAATAAAAGAGTGAGACAATTTGAATTACAAGACTGCATGAACATATTTACGTCAAAGCTTTTTGGTACAACTCAAGCACTGCTTAAAGGGAAACTAGAGCCTTAAAGCTTGCATTAGAAAACTTTAGAATATTCACATTTAAAGATCTAACTACGCATCATAAGAACTCAATAAAAGAGCATTAAAATGATCACATGAACAAGTAAAATAAAAGCAACAATAAAGAGGAAAAGATAAATTAATGAAATAAAAAAGAAACAAAAGATCAATAAAGCAAAAGTTCAAATATTATTTGAGAATATTATTGAAATATACCAAACTTGGGCATATTGACTTAAAAAAATGCAAGACACCTAAATTCTATTACACATGAAAAGAAATATGAAATTAAATATTTGACAAAAGATAGAAATATAATTAGATAACATTATGAATATATGCTGATACATTTTAAAATGACTAGGTTCTATGAAATACATTTGATTTAAAATGTCAATGCTGTAAAAGTATTTTCAGCAGGCTTAAGAATGATTCTACAATAAAAAAGTTAGAAGAAATATAAAGTGTAATGTGTGATATTTTACTGGAGCCCAGGTCAATGAAAACAATTTAAACCCTGAAACTATTAGAATATTAGAGGAAATATAAGTGTAGAGGGTAGGTCATATCATAGAGTACTATCAGTGTCAAGTTATCTGAAAACAATAGCATGAATAGACTTCATAGTATAATTTTGTATTTAGGGAGAAATGTCGTAAGTAACTCTTAAATGGTTCAGGAAATAGTTCAGGAAAAATATATGCTCAGATATAGTATGGGAGAACATACAGGTATAGTGTGTGAGAGAGAAAAAAGAGATGGGGAAGAGAAAGAATCCAATCTCCCAAGAAAAGAAATTTAGCAAAATATGAACAAATTATGAATCTAGATGAAAAATATGGAAGTATTCATTACTATGCATAAAACTCAGAAGGTTTGAAAAGTTTCAAACTAATTAAAACATAAGTTAATTATAGTAACATTGTATGCAATACAAACATAATGAAATATTAATAAGACTACTGGTTCAGTGTAGGGATTGATCCAGTCATTATAATCTTACTTTTTAGGAAACACGAGGCTCAGATAGTTTTCAGTGAGCACTTTAATAAATTTTGAGAGACTGGTAATTCCAACCTTATGTACATTTTTCTAAAGAATAGATACAGCAAGAAGGACTTCAGATTCTTTTTGAATTTACATAATCCTGATTACCAAATCTGACAAGGACAATACAGAGAAAAGAAAATTATAATGCTGACTTACTCATAAACTTAAATGAAAATACTTCTCTTCCCCAAGAAAAAATCAAGCTTACCTAACAGTATTGAAAACTTGAGTTTATCTCAGAAATGGAAGGTTCTCTTAATTTTAGAAAATAGAGAAATGTAATTTGCCATGTCAACATATTTAAAAAATTAAATGAAATGCTAATTTAAAAGATGTAGAAAGGTGTTTTAAAATCCAATATATATTCATGATTGTTAAACTCCTCAGAAAACTTACATGGAAGCTTCATCTTTATATAATGAATATATGTATACCTATGTATATCTACATAAGTATTTACATATATGTGCATTAAATATAGATCTGTCACACCTATTATATTTTAGTTAATATTAATACAGTATTAAACTTACATTTAATTGTGAATTTTTGAAAATGTTTTCCTCTGTGACTGGGCGTGTACAAAGATTCCACTTACTATTTTTGTTCATCTTTGTATTGGAGGAACTAGACTGATTTTTAAAAAAATGACAGAAAGAGAAGTTATAGAGATTGAGCAAGGAAAATAAATTATTGCTTGCAACTTATGTAATTTTGAATGAATAGAGTAAAATAAAAAAGTATAAATAGACCATTAGAATCAATAAAAGACTCTAGCAAGATCATTAAAAATCAATAAAAAACAAAAATCATTTGACTTTCTATATGCTAGCTTCAAATAATTAAAAGTGGAAATAATGAAAACATAAACATCAAAAATGTGAAATCAGTAGGAATCAAAATTAAAAGAACTTCTGATTATGAAAGACTATAAAATGACATTTCAAACCATCAAAAGTACTATTTATTTTAAAGATGTCATTTCTCTGAAACAATTCCATGTCAATTCAACAAAATCCCAGTAAAAACCCAAAATAATTTTTTGTTTTGTGGAGCTTTATCAATTTATTTAAAATGTATATTCATAAATCATAAATATGAGAAGACAAGGAAAATAAGACACCCTTGAAGGAACAATGTTAGGGCAAGAAGGAATGAGTGTGCATCTTTTGAGGGCCAGGAGCATAATGTTACTGCTTGGATCCAGCTGGCTCCCCTGAAACCCCATCCAGTCATAGAGAGGGAGTTTCAAACATGGGTGATTGAAGGCATGTGGTTCTGTGCTTAAGGAAGTGATATGGGAATTAAGACCGCCCCACCCTGGGGAGGGTGGCACCATCCCAAAGGTGAACAGCCTGGATGGAACCTGGGCAGATCGTAGCTGCTTTGCTCCCTTGCTGCTGGCTGCCCTCTGCCTTCCCTGCTTTGCAATGGGCATTTTCTCTTCTACGATATCCCCCTGCCCTGCTTCCCTGCCTCGGAGACAGCTGACTATGGCCCGGATGCTCTACAAACTGTGAGCTGAAATAAACCTCTCTTCCCTTAGCTGTGGGTGTTTGTCTCAGCAATAAGAAAAGTACCTAAGACTGGAATCTTGACTCCCTTATATCAGGATTTATTATAAAGGTATAATAATGCATCATAAATAATATTTATAAGCATGATGTCTATAAATATAAATCTATAGCAATAAGGTAGACTCAGAGACAATAAAACAGTCCAGTGGACTAGAACAGAGTATAAAACCTCTATCATCTATCTATCTATCTATCTATCTATCTATCTATCCATCTATCTATATATATATATATGGGATGTAGGTGAGAACATAATATCATTTCAACAAATTATGTTAGGATATTGGACATCTACAAGGAAAAACCTGATCTAGTTGACATTTTCCCTTGGGAAAGGACCCTAAAAACATACATGCTTCTCTGTCAAGAAGAGAAGTAATGAAGTAAGCTGAATGAGAAAAAAGAAAGCCAGTTGATGAAGTAGTTTTTCATCAAGTGATGGGTGAACAGGCTAGAGTTTGGCTTTTAGACACAGCCAGGGAAAAGAAATCCATAGAGGAGAAAGTCCATGGTAACTCTCTACAGAAGAAAATCTTTCTCAACAACTTACTAGCCTCCTCACAAAACTCTTGTTTGGGCAGACTTGTCCATGTGGGCATGTGGCCATGCTGTGACACGTGTGCCACTTCACGGAAGGCAGGCTTTGCCATCAAGTAGGCAAATGGAGAGGAAATGCCCCTGGAATCCCATGGGGAAATGTGTGGACACCAGGACAGCTGAGCAGGGCAGAGACCATGTGAACGTGAGCATATCGAGATCTCTTTACTACTTATTAAAAATAAAGTGTTACTGTCTGAAAAAATAACTAGCAGTCAGATGCACAGTGTTACCTCAGCATGCCTCCTTAATTTCTTCCTAAATTAGTGCCAATGCAATGAGTATTGAATGGATTTTCCCACAGGGAATCATGTAATTAGATAGATAGTAATTTGCCAAAGTTCCCCAGGACTTTGACATTTTACTGGACTGATATCTAAACCTTCTAGGTTTATTGGTAGCATGCTTAAGTTTTTGTAACCCTTATTTAGCACTTAAAATGCACAAAAGTTGAAGACAGTGAGGACAAACGTGTGTTCCGCACTGTTCAGCAGCCACCCTGTACAGATGAGTGCTGAGTATTTTCCTCCTCAAAACGCAGTGAGTACTGGGTTGATAGTGTTCTAAGGTGGACATTGAAAGTTCTTCATGAAAACCAACCTATAATGTTTTTAACAAATAATACCATAAGATGGCATTTTGTGATCATAGGGAGGGGACTTTTGAAAAGAAACCATAAATATATACTAACCATAAAAGGAAATAGTAACTGTAACTACATCAAATTTAAAATATACATCTATTAGTTCACTATCATAATGAGATCAATAATAGGAGCCACTTAATTTTTATGTATCTCAATGAGGAAGGTCTAATGTCCTAAATAGGACCCATCTATTTATGATGTAGATAGGTCTAGTACCCTAAATATATGAAGACTCATACTAATTTATAACAAGAATAACAACTGTCACATTGTCCAGTTAAAACTCTGACTGTATCAAATGTTGTTGAGAATTGGGAGAAACGGGAACTATGCTATCCTACTACCTTGAAGGAACCCTTCCTACTCCAAGGAAGTTGAAATTGCTACAATTCTCTAACGATATGCTACACCATAAAATTTAAGATATATATTCAACAATAACAGTCCTGGAATTCTTAGTTCCACATTAATTGGAAACACAGTAGAAGATATAAAGCAATTGTGATCTTCAGCCAGTGGAATACAAATTGTAGGGAAATGAACAAACCTGAGCTACACATTTAACAGTGTGACTGAACCTTAAAATGTTGAGCAAACTGCCATTGTTATAGGGTAATAATATCATTAAGCTTCTCTGCTGAAGGGTTAACAACTTAAGTTTGCAGACCAAAAATTAGAAAAAAAGAAGAGCTGCAAGGACAGCCAACATTTTGGTGCTAACCTTTCAAGGTCAGTGAAGACTCAGAGAACCTGTACTGTAACATTCTGTAACTCAGTGGGGTCCCACATTTTCTGATCAAGGAGTTTATGGGGCCACAGAGGAAAGTGATCAATGATGTAGAGTGTGCCTAAGGAGAGTCACATGGAGAGAAAACATTCTCTCAGGCTTTCTCAGAGAGGGATTTGGTCGAGCAATGGCCATGACTCATCCACATGGCTGACACTGACAAAAGATCTACAAACTGCAGGACAGGGTTTCAGGGTAAGTACTGACAGGATTTGACTGACCTTGTCAGTTACAAAAGTTACATTTTTTGTTATATAGGTCTTGCTTTATATTGGTCTTAACCATCCAGCAGAAAAGTATAAAATCGAGGTATAAAAAGTAAAGCCATATTAATATGCTGAGCTGTAAAAGGCTCAAGTCAATAACTTCTGACATTGCCAGTCCTACAGAAAAGCCACTACTATTATGGACTACTGGATTATATTGATTACTCTGCTGAATTCATGCACCTACAATATATGAATGGCAATGGAATACACATCTCTGACAAAAGTAAAGAGAATATAAAAGAAAGACCATTTTGTAGTGAATATATATATATATATATATATATATATATCTGTATATACAAAATAGCATAAATATACTGCTACTTTCTCTTAGTTCATTGAGAAGAAGGTTTTGAACTAATAGTGTTTAGACAAGATATCATGTCTGCATCTTGTACTAGGAGTAACTACTACAAAGACAATAATATGCAATGTATTAATTATTGTAACTATACTACTAACCTGTTTTGAAACTATCTCATTGCTACTTCTTTCTCAATAAAATTATTAAAATTAAAAAATAAAAAATAAAATGTTGAGCAAAAGAAGGCAGACACAATCAACTAACTGTGTTCAATATTATTCCACTTAGAGAAAATACAACATTTGTAAAAGTAAGTTATTATTATGGATGCAAATATACTTTGTAGGTCTGTATTGAAAGCACAGAAATGACTATACTAAAAGTCAGAATAGGCTCTTGCTTTTAGAGTTTAAGTCCCCTGGGGGCAGGGTCCAAGTCTTTTTCTGCCTATCTTGCACATCAAGCACAAGTCAAACACGTAACTGGAACTCAAGAAACTTTTAATTGGATGCTATTATGTTCAGTGTAAGTTATTAAGGTTGCATTGTTGAGTAGTCTGTGTTTCCAACATATCTCCACCCCAAGCACCCATTCCAGACAGGGAAAACATCAACCTGCCCTTGCAGGCCACAACTCCCAACTCCCTCATGCAGTAGCAGCCATGATATTTTAGGTAACACTATATCTTAGGAAAGGAATATTAAAGAAAAAAAAACAGATTTTTCCCACTAGATTCTTGAATGGATGGGACAGGAAAGAAAAGAGACAATGTCAAAAAAGTGGTCGGCATCAAATAATTATTACTGATTAAACATTTCAAGTGTCTTGTTGAAAGTGAGTTATTTTTTCACAGGGATCTTCAGCCTTTTAGATAGGTGCTAGTGGAAAGAAATTGTGTAAGACTGTGTGAGCAGGATGAGGAAAGGGGGAGAGATGAAAGATATTCCAAGCCTTACCACTTTTCCTTGTGACTGCTTGCTGCACAAAATGTGCTGTTCTCACAGGCTTTCAACACTCTCCCTCTCCAGTGTATACAGCAGAGCCCAGGAAAGCTGAGGGGTGAGGTGGGGAGACAGGGATTAGGCATCCCAAGAAAAAGAATGAAAGGCATCATCCAAGGAACCAGATGCCCATCCACAGAGATGTTTTACTTCAAAAGGAGAAAAGGGAGGGCACCTGTACTATGTAGCTTTCTGTTTGCTGGGACAAATACCCAACACATACAAAATCAAGAAAAAGTTTCATTTGGCTCATGGCTTCAGGGGATGCAGTCCATGGTTATCTGGCTCCAAGGCAGAAGCATCATGGCAGAAGGGTGCTATGGAGGAGAGCTGCCTCATTAACAGCATCCAGGAAGTTGAGCAGGGAAACTGATGAAGGGGTATGGGAACTGATACAGCACCCAGGGTCACACCTCCATGACACCCCCACCAGACACCCGGGAGTGCGCTCCACCAACCTTCCAGGTGAATTCCAAAACCAATCCTGTTGACACTCTACCCCACTGGCCATAGTATAGCATCCCTGGAAAGAAACCATCTGAGGAATTTGGATATGACACCCACATAAATACATGGAGAAGATGATCCAGGAGGCTTCCCACAAGGGTCTTGTATGGACTGGCCTGCCAGTTATTGACTGTTTATTTCCCTAGTGCTGGCCAGAAGTTTATAGTAGAGTTTTGGTTTAATATTCCTGCCTGCTGCCAGCTGTTTCTCACTGGGAAATTAGTGAAGAAATACAAGACATTAGGATGTAGAAGGAGAATGAAGCTTCATAAGATTTCTGGGGTGATGGTAGAAATGACTTGCCAGGGGTCTCCAAGGGGACCCTGAATATGGAGGAAAGGAATTAAGGCCAGCTACCCTTTTCCTGGGGCTAAATGTCTCCTTATACTGACAACCCAAAGGCCTGGATCCAGTATCATGTGGGGAATCAGTAGGTTTTGGCTGTTCCAGGCACCTGACTTTGGTCACCCTTTGGGCCAACAGAAAGGGCCAGAAGAACCCTGTTTCACTCTAAAAGATTGCATTTCCCTAGGACTCATGGGGACAGAGGTGATCAGCATGTTGCAAATGGGTGGTCACCAATAGGACAGATGGGCTTGTTAATAATAAATAAATAACTTTTCCAAATATATCTGAAAAGGTACTTGAGAAACTGGGTGGCTCTGCAGGACACAGATGTGGAGGCATAGGGTGAGGGCCGTCAGAAAGCCAACATCTTTGCAGCCTCATTTGTCACTCTCAGGTCAGGAAGCAAGTGTTTGCCTGTTTCTGATTTAGTCTCAGCCTCATCACTCAAGCCCAGTGCATCCAGCCCTTGTGTTTGTGCAGCTGTGCTCTGGTTTCTATCACCCAGTACACAGGGGAAACTCCCAGCTTAGATAGGACTACCCTGGGAGCAGAGAGCCTCTGAGTGATACCATACAGGCAGTGACAATCTGTAGCTAACTAGGGAACCAGGAACCCCACCTTTTGTACCTAGGCTTGCTCAGAGGAAGAGCATTTCATCGCTCTACTCCATGACTCCAGAGGCTGACAGCTGGAATGAAAAAGGAGATCAACCAGAAGCAGTGACGCATGTCTGTAATCCCAGAAACTCAGGCAGGAAGATTACAAATCCAAACACAACTTGGGTAGCTAGGCAACTTACCACTTAGTAACACTTGGAATCAAAATTAAGTGATCAATCAATCAATCAATAGGCATGTAGTTCATTGTGAAGGCTCCGGGTTTAACTCTAGTGCTTAAAAATTACCAACCAAGCAAGGAAAACAGAGGAGGAAAAACAAGAAGAAAACAAAAGATTAACTTTGCCTGCCAGATATAGTTAAATGGTGGGAAATAGTGATCAACTAGAGATCAAAATAAGAGCTTCTTACATCACCAAAGAGAGTAGCCACTGCCCTTTGGGGGCATGTCACTGCCAACACAGCAGAAAGAAAGGTATGTCACATGTGACCCTCTGTCTATACAACATAGACCTCCTGCCAGTTCAATTTTCAAACTGTGAAATACGGCACCCCTGAGAGGTTGGCCTTGGGTTAGCACTGAAATTGCTACTTTTCCATGTGTACTTCATCAGGGTTAAATCCTGGACTTATTTCCACCTGGGGTGTTTACACAGACAAAGATGACACTGGTTGGCGGAAAGAGGAGAGGGATAGAGTAGGTGTTAAGAATGACCAGGACTCAATTTGAGCCCAGATTCCTCCTCCAGATCACCTCTACTCTGCTGGAGCAGACATGGTGACCCCAGGTGGAAAAAAAAAACCCTTGAAATCTCATGGCTGTTCAAGGCTGAAGTGGAAAAGGTGCTGCCATGGGTGAGCAACTGGCTCGAGACAAGCACAGACTTCTCCTGCCTAATAAAAATGAAATGGACTGTAGTTGAGGGAAATGAAAATGATTTTTATGAAAAGGGATGAATTTGGTAGTTCCAACCAATGGAAATAGGTCCAAATATCTCTCATAGAACAGAGCACATAGCTACAACCTATAAAAACAATAACTCAAAAAAAGAATACAAGAATTATGAACAAGCGGTGTTCCTGTGGCCTGAACAGAGTTGTCTGAGTTAAGCTGCCAGATGCTAGCCCTGCTTGAGGAAGTATCTTATTTAGCCATCTCCATACAAGCCCTTGGTGGTAGGTACTTTGGAATCCATTCTGTGCTTCTGTCCTCAGACGATGATGTGCTTTGCAGGCCACTGGATGCCATTTGTCCAGTGCTTCCTGGCTGGCCTGGCATGGTTCTCTGTGCCCTGCCATCCTGGCCAAGTCTGGCAGGAAGCACCTCGCCAAGTTCCAGGCTTTCTGCCTTCCCAACTGTGGAGGCCTGGCTAGCCTTGGGTCAAGGGCTCTTCCTGTGCCATTTGACACCTTGGACAGAAATTCAAGTACACAAATCAGCGGTACGTACAGCTGGCCTCTTCCTCTACCTCACAAAAAGGCGATAGCAATTCACTCCAGCGAATGCTGAAGAAGACACATATGGGAAATCTGTCTTCCTGTTGGAGAGCTCTTGCTTTTTAAAAGAAATCTAAAATTAAGGGAACTACATTACAAGTGTCTGCTGAGAGAAGTAATAAAGAGATAATTTATTAGTTATTAATGAGAGACTCATATCTTAGATACTGCAGTCTCTTAGATTTATGTACACAAAACTTCCAAAGAATTTTAAACTCCAAGAGAATTTAATCCCTTTGATCTTATAGTACTCACCATATGCACATGCACAAGCACAGGTACACACACACATACACATATGTACACACACAAACATACATACATACACACTCTCCTTCCATGATACACAAGCATCATAAAAACAGAATAATTGTGCTGCTGTGGAAATAAACATCATTCAGTCCCACTACTTAACCTTGTATGAAAATGACTTTAATAGAAACACAAAATGTCATCATTTGCTCTTATAGGTTAGCCTTGCGGCTTTCATAGAGTTTACCTGGATTTGGGACACAGAGCCAATAGGTGACCTATACACAACCCTTCTTCTAGGCATGGTAGAAACACTCCACCCTGGGGTGCTAAATCACAGGCACCTGGTTACTCCATATTCCTCAATCAAATTCAGTAAGACTTAATGAAGCTTCTTGCTGTGGCCCAAGGCTGAGTGAGGCTAAGTTGTGGGCAGGAGAAAAGATAGAGACCAACTACCACCTTCCCTCCCCTGGGTCAGGGCAGACTGCTGGCTTCTACTAGAGAAGAGGCTGAGCCAGGCTCGGAGCAAGTGTTCCTGATTCTAGGACAGAGTTGAGCTTTAGGAGATTTGAGCATTTAGGGCTTATCTCTATAGAGGAGAACAGTTTTTCAACTAGTAGATGAGCCAAGCTATGTCATAGGCAATATAGAAACACAGGACAATTTAATAGCCAAATCCAAAGGAAGAGGAAAATTGAGCCTGGGTTGAATTTTGTCTGAGTAGTCATCAGACTAGCAGTTTGGAAATCTGACAGAAAGAGTTAAAATACAATTGATTTTTCTGGCTAAGGTGGCCCCTCAACCCTTCACCTCATTGTCTTTCATTTCCAAAGGACAATTTCTCCCTGGTGCTAATGGCCCAGGGATTCCAGCCCTCTTCATTGTCATAGTGGGTGATTTCATTTGTGATAATGAGCTCAAGTTCCAGAGCAGATGTGTTTGGGATTAAATTTAAACCCTAATGCATGCTTCTAAACCTCTACTTGGTCGTCTATAAAGGAAGACAATAAGCATAACACTTTCTTATAAGGATGAGGAAGGAACCACCAAGATCAGTGAAGTATGGGATCTGGCTTATGAACAGTCTGTAGGACACACTGCCTAGCATTTCATTCATTTCTTCAATAGACATATATTAAGTGGCTACTACATCTATGCAAAACCCCATGCTCTGGGGCACAGAAATAAATCTGAAAGAATAATGGTCCTTTGAGGATTGATCAGCCAGGAGGAAGGACACGAGGAAGGAGATGACAACTCTAGAACAGGGAGCACATGCTTTGAAAGAGGAAGTCAGAGCAGCTGGACCATGGCAGAATGTTCTTGGATCTCGGCTGGGACCAAGCAAGGCCTTTGGAGAATCTGACTCCTGATTTGCTTTAAAAAGGGGTGTAAAGACTAACTCACTGCAGGGTAAGATGAGAAAGGAAAAGGGAAGCTCAGAGAGAGGGCTTCACATGAGCAACAGTGGGATGGTGACAGCCACACAGACTGTTGGGAGAAGCTGGACAACTGGCTCTGAGATGTGGGCAGTGCTCATGAAGAAAGCCTGCATAAGGCTGAGCTGGAGGGCTGCACAAGGGATGGAGTTTTGTAGTTGGCACCAAAAGGCCTGGCCTCTCTCTGGGGCAGGAAGGAGTCAAGAAAAGTTCTGAATTCTGAAAAGGTCACCCTGCTATTGAGACCATACACACACACACACACACACACACACACACACACACACACACACACTGAAGGGGAGAGCCTAGGGAATGGCTAGGAACCTGGCAGCAATCCAGACAGCAGTTGAGTTCAGTTATGATTAGGAAGCAACATTGGAAGATGGGTTTGTGGATGGAGAAATTTAGGCCAGGGCCCTGGCTTTGGAGACTGAGTGAAGGGCGGTGTCGTCTATCAGATAGATCATGCATAGGGGAAGCAGGTTTAGTGAAAGCAGCGGGAGGATCTTGGATAATTCTGAAACCATATTTGCCTATTCTAAAATATCCAGGTGGCTGACAGTTCTTCTTTCCTTTTCTGTTCAGCTAAAGAAGAACATGTAGACAGTCTGTGTCCATGCTGAAGACATTTACTTGAATCCTGAAGACAACAGGGAGCCATGGAAGTTTATTAAGCAAGAAAGTCATCTGGTTTATGTAGCCTTTCAGAAAGGTCAGCTACAGGAGCAGGGAGGAAGAGATGCATCTGAGGGCAGAGAAGGGGGTGGGAAGACCAGTGTAGACATGGCTGTCATGGCACCAGCATCGTCTGCAACGAGTGGAGAGGTCATCATACTCTCGCCTTGCTGCGCACAGCTACAGCTGGGACCTGGCTGAGATGGCAGCAGGTGAAGGATTCACAGCAGCTCAGGATGAGCCAGACTTCAGCTCTTCCAGCTCCCATGCTTCATTTGCCCAGCCAGAGTCTTCAGGTCCCGTGGCCAAGGCTGCCTCGCCTTTTAGCAAACACCTCACCTTGGGCCCTTCCCAACAGCCCAGTCAACTTGCCCAAGAGCCACTCTACTGGGTGACATGTTGGCCTCATCTACTGCCAGTGTGTCCTGTATTTTAGAAACAGAAAGACTCTAACATACTTTTCTACCTTAGGTAAAGCCTTCATGGTGTGATCTCTTTCTCTAATCTCTTCCCTTATGCCTGCTGCCATTCCTCAGAAAAATGAATATTAAAATCTGGTTTCTGGGGCCAGTGAGGTAGCTCAGCAGACTAAGAGCCTGCTTACATGAGCACAGGAACCAGAATTTGATTGCAGAACCACATGTCGTGCTGGCCCTGTCTCTAGGCATGCTAAGCTGGCCATGGAGACCAGGCGTGGTGGCACATACCTGTAATCCCTGCCCAGGGGAGGCTAAAAATAGGAGGATCTTTATGAGTCTGACTGCATAGTGAGACCCTGCACCAAAAATATAAAAAATGAAATGAAATAAAATAGAATAAAATCATGTTTCTGGTGCCATCCATCTCTCTGATACCTGTGGACTTTTAAACATGCCTTTCATTTCTTTTCTCTGTCCCTAATGTTCCTTATCCTTTGTTTTGTTTTATTGATGTTTCTTTTACTGTTAAATAATTGGTTTTCTTTCTTTCAATATTTATTTTTTTTCTTTCATTATTAGTACCTATTAATGTTATAAAATATTGGAGTTTGATGTTTATAATATCTCCATTTATATTATATCCTTTTTTTTTCTTTTTGGTGGAACCAGGGAATGTTTATTCTACAGAGCCATTTCCCTGGCCCCTGCATTATATCCTTATTTTGCCAGACAAATTATTAACATTATTAAGATTCATCTTGAAAATTACTTCTTCCAGAGCCTTCCAGAAGTCTTTTCCAGTGCCTCTGGTTAGGCTTCTTCCATCTGCACTCCCACACTGAGAGCACTTTTGCACGGTCAGATCACAGCCACACTGATGCCTCCTGCCTTCCTGCTCAAGCCAGTGAGCTCCTCCAGGTCAGGTGCTGAACCTCACTCATCTGTAGGTCACTGCATCAGCTCAGAGTCTGCTGGGTAGGCACTCTGTATTAGACCTACTACTTTCTGTGAAAACTCATGGCAGAGTTTGCTTTGCCCTCATCAAGTTCATGCAGAAGCCAGACAAGTAACTGCTCAACACCACTTCCACCTAAGAGTCGATGAGGCCTACAGTATTAGGGTTTGTAAGTATGGAGATCCATTAGCACACAGGGGAGGGGCATCACTACAGCAAAGATGTTTGCCATAGAGTGGCAGGAATGGGATTATAAACTGGAGTGAGTAGCCTTCGGGGAGTAGTAGCATTTAATTGTTGTGTCTTCCTGTCTCCATTACTGTAAGAAACTAGGGTAGAAAATGAATATAAAACAGTTAAGTCACTCCCTAACAAAAACAGTTTAGTAACTTTGCTTTTAGACAGTGTCTACATGGGTTCTAAACAGCTGGGTAGAAAAGGAAAACCTAAGCCAGTGGCTCACTTCATTTAGACTGGGTAGGATTGGCCTCAGACTCTCCTAGAACCTTCAGCTCTTGTGATCTGCTACCCTGGCCACATGGAACCTAGTGTACTACAGAGTTCTGGTATTTCAGAATGAGAAAAAATCTTAGAGCCAATTTCCAATATTGAAAAGTAGTGTGTAGGCACACTTGTAAGGCCATATGTACTGCAACCAACTCAGTGCATGTCTAAGATTAAAGTAACTGGCAAACACTCAAGAAGGGTCAAGGGATTAAGCACATATTCTTTCATGAAATTAGGACACAAAGTCATTTTCTCTAGGAGCTCTAAGTCCTAATGAGAAACAGATCATTTAAGCGATAATAATAAGGAAAGTATAGGAAACTGTTGGTGCTAGAAGGGCAGGCATTTAACTCAAAATGAAAGGGGAATCATTCCCAGCCTCTTTGCATGGGAATCTATGGACTGGTAACTCAATATATGTTAACCAGGTAAGGGTAGAGATAGGGTACTACAGGGTTCTAGGCAATAGAAATGACTCACACAAAACTCTTGAGGTCAGAACTTAGGGTGAATTTTGGATATAAATGGTTCCGAGCCACTGCATAGTAGATTTGGAGAGAAAATGGAGGTTACTGAAAGGGGAAAGAGAGCCAAAATCATATTTTGAAGTATTTTGTAGAGTAATAGTACATAAAAACAATAAAAATTTCAGTATTTTCCTGAGGTCTATGGAGGGAAATTAGAGGGGAGAGAAGGATCCTCACTGCATTGACCACTGTCTACAGGGGGGAGACAGGACTGAAGAATCAGTAGACTGTGACTACCAGGTAGGAAATAAACCACAGTATGGGAAGCAAAAGTGGGAAAGGCCACCCAGAACAAAGAAACTGATATGTACTTAAAAAGTTCATTTGAGAGCTCTTGGTTGTTGTTTGCTGTGGACAATTAGGAACAGAAAGAAGTCGAGGGTGATATCAGGTTCTGATTGGGAGGAGTGAGGTGATTCTGTTCATGGAATAGAAAACGCCCAACAGGGCATCCTGTCCCTAGAGAAACTTGGAGATCATGAGGGAAATGCTGCTTACTGAGCACTTACTCCGTGCCAGGAGTTAAGATCAGTGCTGTTCATGCCGTGACCTCAGTCCTTGCTACAACAGTATAAACTAGGTAAAATTAATATATGAATAAAATACTAATGTGCAGAAACATGTATTTTCCCCAAAGCCGTGCATCTAATACATGGCTGAGCCAAGATTAAATATAAAGTTAGGGAGAAATCAAGTGCCATTAAGTTTGAAATGCTAATTGAAGCATACAAGCTAGATAGCGGCCAAAGTCTAGATTTCAAAAGAGAAATTCTCTAGGGTGTCCAAGAGTTCAAGAGAGAAACAGATTAAAAAAAAGGAATAAGTGACTGGCAATGCACAGGCTGGGGAGAGATTAAGGCATGCACTGGGAATATGTAATTTGATTTGGCAACCTGGAAGTTATTGATCTCAATGAAAATGGAACTGGTAAAGTGATAAGGGAAGAAAGGTAACTTGGGGTAGGCTCAAAAATAGGAGGGGTGCAAAAGATGGTAGAGTATACAGACTCAAAAGAAATTTCTTTTAAAGGGAAGCAATAGAGAAGAAAGTGGGGTCAAGATAGGTTGTTTTTAAATAGCATACGACGTGCTTGTATATAGTGAAGATCACCCAGAGAGTAAGGTTTTGGTGTTACAGGAACGAAAGAGTAGAAACCTAGGTGAAAAAACATCTGGATGCCCTCTGCACATGGGTTGATGGGTGGCCTGGGACGCAGGAGGAAATGTGCCTGTTGTGATGAGAGGGACAACACTGGGACCCAGGGGCAGAGAGGCTGGTGGACATGCTTGTGGGAAATCGAGGGCGTTTCCTCTTTACATCTTCTGTTCATAAGCTAAGAGTAAGATGCTGGAAGATTAATAAGAGCAGAGAAGCACAAAACAGTTGCCAGTACTGGAGACCTACTTGAGATCTGGGATGTTAAATTTTAAATGAAACCTGTTATTTTCTTCCATCCATGTCTATTTTCTCAGGTGCAGGAGTAGAATGAGTGAGAAGTGGGCCTTACTTAGCAGAATTTGGTTTTTTCAGGAAAGTATAATGAAATGAAGGGGAAGCAAGAATGTATAAAAGAGAAAATATGGTGCTGAGTCACAAGTTTGGAAATTCAGGAAGTAGGAGATTATTGCATGGTGGAAATGGCAGAAATGTTAGGGCTCCCAGAGATAGAATAAACATGACAAATGAATTAGAAAATGCAGTGGTCAGAGTTAGCTTGCTTAAAGTAAAGATTTTGAGGTTGTAGCAATTACAAGTGGTAGTGTCTCTGGTGTGCCTGTGGGAAGGTTGATTGAGGCAGAGTGGAAGAAGGAACCATCAGAGAAGCCATGACATAGCCAAGAGGCCAAGAAGGCGTGTGACTCATCTCCCTGAATGCTGAATCCCACACATGAAAATGATGGTAGAAGTTGAGGAGGACAGAAAGGACAGTAAACTGGGTCCTGAAATATTTGATGATGAATACCCAGAGAAGAGTGAGAGGACAGTAATCAAGTGCAAGCCAACTGGGGTTTATAATCCAATGATGTACAAGTCCAAAAGGAACAGAGGTCTGGCTAAGAGGAAGGAAGAAATGCTTACTGGTAAATAGAAATAAGGAATAGGGAGGACCCCTACTTCACATGTACTAGCAAAAAAGGGAGATCTGAACAAGGGAAGATAGCCTCCACATGGGTGGACTTTTGAGGAGGCTGTGTCCTTGGGGGGAAGGCAGCTGTCTGTGAGAGTGAGAAGGTGAAGGCAGCATTCAGAGCAGAGGGAAGGAGGTATGCACATTGCAGAAGCATCTGAAAGGCACATGGGGTATTGGTCAGTGGGGAGTTTGTGCCCCACTGAGCTGGCAGAGCTGTGTGGATGAGGTGAGAGACCCACTGAGGCCTACAGGATGGAAGGCCTCGTGTGAACAATCTTGGGTCTCTCTCAGCACTGCTGTGTCCTAAGTTCCCTTTGGAGTATGCAGAACTTGATATGCCGGCAGGGCACTAAGGCCATGGAAGTCCAGTGGGCTACGAGAGCTACAGGTCTGACACCAAAAAGAGGGGCCACACTAGAAATGCAGACCAGGGAGTGGGGAGACTCCAGATGGGTACCGCATAGGCCCATCCAAGGGTGGGGAGCCTGTGAGATAAGGGAAGCAGCTGGCACCGAGTCCCCAGTCACACCAATCTGTAGATGACAGAGGTGAGAAAAGCGACACAGGAGACAGAAGGAACAGGGAGAGGAGATGGAGGAAGACTCGAAAGGCGTGGGACTGTACAGTTTGAGGGAAGAGGACATTGGCAAGCATTGCAGAGAGGTTGGCTAAGGTAAGTACTGAAAACTTTCCACTGGGCTTAGCAACAATGACCCACTGGTGCCCTTGATTCAGCAGCTCTGTGCAGGAGGACACCAGACTGCAGTGGGTGGAGGTGTGAGTGGAAAATCACCCCACTGCCGAGCCTCCTCTTAGCTGATGCACTCTGGACAGCGTTCTCGTCCTCTACGAATCTCCATTCTTCAACCTGGAAATAGGGATATAAATACTGGCCTTCTAAGGATGTTGTGATTAAGTAAAATTAAGTAAAGCATAGTGTGGCTGGCAAAGAGTAGGTATACTAGAAATAGTGATTATGGTAAACACAGTATGTATTACTGTTGTTGCTTGCCCATAAAGGATCTGGAAAACAAGACTGCAGCAAAAATGGGAAGTGGACTCAGGAGGTTTTTCCCTTTTGTTTTTGGCATGAAATACAGTCACAGAAGCATCTTTAGGAGACAGAAAATGTAGTTGTAGAAAGTAAAGACAGCTGTCCCTTGTTGAAGTGAACCCACGACCTTGGCTGTGTCAGCCTCTGTTAGAAAGAACAGAGCTGACTTGAAAATCCTCACATGCATTTGGAAAAGCCCTGCGAGTTCCCAGAAAGGGTGACTGCTCAACCTCAAGGATTGCCGTCCACAGCTTCAGTAGGTCTTATCGCCCCAGCTGTAATATGCTTTCTGGAATGAAATGTTGTGATTATACAGCCAGGCTATGATTTTCTGATTTGTGCAACAATATCTCTCTGGAAGGAAGACAGATAGTCATGCCTTGAATTCCTAATCCAATGCCTAATTTTGTCCAAGGTACTGTAAATCTTGATGTGTTACCTGAAGGGAAACCTTCGATTTCTGAAAAATGAATATTATAGAGTTTTCTATGACCCAGAGAGACTTGCGCAGCAGGCGCGAGCTGCGCAGAATGGATCTTTGCCAGCTGCATTAAGATGTTGAATATAGAAAACAGCAAGTACTGATCCTGACCAGCTGTCACCTGTGTCCTGCAGCCCCTCACCTTCAGCAAACTTGAGTTTGGAATTTCAGGATTTGCACCTGAAATCTACTGTATAAAGTAAATGCGGCATTTTATCCATGTGCAGAATTTAATTATGAATGTAATGTCATTAGGGCATTTTAAAAATTTATCTGAAGTGTTTGTAGAAGAATTATCCAAGCTTCAGCCCCCTCTCCTGCTGGAAGGAACAGAGAGGTAAGTAGCAAGACCACAGGGCTGCTTACAAGGGTACCAGAAACCAGACAGGCATCGAACTTTCACACTTGGCTCGGTTTGCCTATCTACTCTGGGAAGCCATTCCAGATAGCCCTGAGCTTCATGGAATGAGAGGAAAAAGGCAGGAGGCAAGGCAGGCGTGGGCTTCTCCATGAGGGTCTCAGGCTGGGTCTGGAGATGGGCTGTTGTCAGTCTCCAACGCTTTCACTCCTGGAGCTGTTATTTATTGAAGGCTGCAGAATCTCAGTACAGGAAGAGCGTGACGGCTCCAGCCTGGTGAGAAAGGGCCATGTGAAGCTGGCCTTGGCCATCCCCAAAGGACTGAGAAGAGTCTCTTGTCCATATCTGAGTGTGACTAAGGCTTTACTGGAAAACAAGACAAGCTTAGCAGTGCTACAGTATTTAGTTGAGGGGCTGGTTTTATTTATGATCTGAATCATTTCTTTTAAAAGATGTTTGATTCACATATGCTCATGACACAAATTGTGGGAAGCAGCCATATACAATAATATATCTTAATCTTTTTATTCCTGCTGTTCTCTCTCTCCCTCCTTTGGCTCTCTTGATCTCCTTTCCATTTATCATGATCTATCTCCCTACTGTCTATCTATTTTTTTGCCTACTGATCTATTTGCCTACTGTCTATCTATTTTTTTTTGCTTTTAAAACTATTTGTATTTTGAATACATATAAGAGAAACCACATTCTATTTAAGCTTTTTTTTGTCTTATTTATGTTGATTAACAATGGACTCAAGG
>NW_004524584.1:830916-831507 GCF_000260255.1 Octodon degus
AAAGGCAACCCAGGACCATATCTTGGGAAATGTGAATGCCAGATCCAGGACTTTGGGTAGAGTTTAGTGGGCAGCTAGGAGCCAGTGAAGGATTTGGAGCAGAAAGAGATTGTCAAAAGTTGTTACTTACAAAAATAGTTGCCCTAATTTACATTAACATAACTCTCTTAAATATCAATTGTCTGAATACCAAATATTTTAAGTTATAGTTTCTTGGAAGATGCTAATGGTTTTTTTCATAGATAATGTAAGATAACCTGGTTATAGTTTCTATTGTGAGTAGCACATTTATTTAAGAAATTTATAATGGAGTCCTTATAGAATATAGCACTGGCACCGTGAAGATACAAGGTATGGAATCAAATATGTGCCCCTTGGGGACCTGCAAGATAACTCAGTAGACTAAAGCGCCTGCTTAGTCAAGCTTATGCAAGCTCAGGGAATGCAATTTAATCCCTGACACCAGATGCTATGCCAGCCTTGCCCCCAGGGCAGGCTGAGCAGGCCACAGAGTCTGGGCATAGTAGCATGCCCACCTATAATCCCAGCACTGGGGATGTTGAAAGCAGGAGGATCACTATGAGTCAGAGC
>NW_004524584.1:842299-863916 GCF_000260255.1 Octodon degus
AAAAAAAATTTAAAAAATTTTAAAAAAATAAAGAATTCTCAGGACAGAGAAATGACATTGACATTGCTTGACTGGCTGCCCATCCCAGCCAATCAGTGATGGAGAGGACATGGAGGTGGCCATACTCTGGAGAGGCACACAGCCCAGAATCTCTCCGGGTGGCTGTGGGGTGGCAGTTCATTAGATCAAGAGGTGTTTATGAACAGATGTCCTGGAATGTGCCTACCTGGATGAACTGCTCTTAGGAGCTTGGGAGTCAAGTGATCTGGGAGCTGAGAACAGGACCTAGTCGTTCATAGTTAACAGATTCTTAGAAGCCTTCCTGGAAGAAGGGGCTTGAGCTGTGCAAGGGCCATGAGTTGAGGACTTCGAGGTACATGGGGCGGTTTTCTAACCGAAGGGAAAACACATATTGCCAAAGACATATTGGTAAGGAGAGGGCTTACACTACATTCGACAGGTGTGGCTTTATCTCTTCAGAAAGGATTAAAATGTTCACATACAAGCTGCTAATTTCTGCAATGAATTAAAACTTTACGAGCTTAAAACCCTGAAATAACTTCATAATGTAACAGCATAGGCACAAGACTTCCTACATCCTTCATTGGAAGGAGTATGCCATGTCTGTGGGACACAGCAGGGCAGCCTCTATGGCTGCAGGCTGCTTGTTTCAGCACCTTCCTCAGAGATGACCAGGCCTGCACCTCTCAAGGAGGGCCTCCAAGCTCCAGGCTGTCCCAGCAGTTAGCGCCCAGAAGCCTGTCCTTTCCAGAAGCAGCTCCTAAGGTAGTGTCAAAGCCCAGAGGAGAGGAAATGCAAACTCAGTGCTGTCTTCACACTGTCCGGTTTCAGAAGGATGGATCCTGTACTCACAGACCTGAAGACACCTTGAAGTTGTTGAGCTCAGGGACCCAGAGGAGACTGTAGACAGCCTCCAGATAAAGATAGGAACCTTCTCTTGGACAATTTCTTTCCCTTTCATAGTGTCTATTGTACCTTTCACTCTGAACTTTTTCTTCTTTTGAATTTCTTATAACTTCTTCGTTATTGTTTTGTTCTGTTTTCTTTAAACGAATCTTACATGTTTATATCAGGTAATCTGAACAACTAATTTAAAGATACCATCATGTAATACAGCAACCATTGTTGAATTCCTATTATTTGTTTAGTGAAATCTTGCATCATTTCTAAAACATTTTCATGTTTTCTTTTTCTATCGCTATTTCATATGCTTAAAAGAAAAAAAAGGGGGGCTGGGAGATTGCTTGGTGGTCTAAGCACTAGCCTGGCAAGCAGAAGGACCCATTCCATCCTGGGTACTGCATGCCATACTAGCCCAGAACCCTGGGTGTGCTGAGCCAGCCACCAAAACTAGTCATGGTGGTGCACACTTTTAATCCCAGTGAGGGGGAGGCTGCGACCGAGCTGCATAGCAAGACCCTGTACCAAATAGATAGATAGATAGATAGATAGATAGATAGATAGATAGATAGATAGATGATAGATAGATAGATAGATAGATACCTAAGTCCAGGTCCTACAACTGTGCTCAAAGACATGTTGTCTAGACTCCTTGTCCAGTTCTCCTTCTGCTCTGCCTTCCACTATGTCTGTGACTCTGCTTTGCTGGAGCTGCCTTTATGTAGCTATGCAGAGGTTTGGTTTCAACTATGACCCATATCTGTAGGAGATGATGCTTGTTTTGTTTACCCATTCAATCTCCACTATCTTCCCACTTTTTCCATGTTAGTGAGGGCACCCTCATGACAGATAGCCACTGCTTTCTTGGCCAGCTTAGGCAACGAGAGTACAAAGACATACACACAGGGTGGGAGGGACGGAAACAAAGTAAGGGTCAAGGTAGATACAGATCCATGCCGTGAAAGAACCATCAAGTTTCCCACCCATAAAAGATGTGGGAAGATCTCCTTAGATGGTTTTGTACTAGTAAATTATCCCTCCATACTTTCTAAGAAAATGACTGTTAAAAAAGACCTAACCAACAAGAAGCTGATCATGGCAAAAGTCAAGGATGAAAGACCAGAAGGTCCAAGGGCCCTGAGGTCAATATAAGTCTTGTGTATAGAGTCAAATCTGATGATACAGGGAGGGCATTGGAGCAAGCCCTGCCATACTGTTGAGCTGTCATAGGTACCAGGTGTCTTGTCTTGTCTTAGCAGAGTGAAATAGAAAGACTATAAAGGCTCCTAAGCAAGGGAAGGTTGTAAGACTGTTTAAATTTTAAGAAAGACCTTTGGGAAACTATGAAAAGCAGAGATGTCCAAAAAAGAGCTCAATATAGCAGAGCATGCCTGTAATGCCAGCACTCTGGAAAGGAGGGGAAGGAGAATCAGCCTGGGTGAAATAGTGATTTAGCAAGATCTTATCTCAAAAAGAAAAGAAAATTGTTTAAAAGGCTGAGGAAGTAGCTTTTTGTGAATGCCCTGGATTCAACTCTCAATACTGAAGGGATAAATGGAAAGGAAAGAAGGGAAGAAGATGAGGAAGGAGGAACAGAGGGAGAAAGGGAAGAAGAAAGGAAGCAAGGAAAGAAAGGACAGGAAGACCAGTTCAGGAGGCTGCCACAGCAATCCCAGTGAGACACAGCAGCAGCCAAGCCAGAGTGGAAATGTGAAAATGGACAGATTCGAGGCGTGATTGACCAAGATGAGACCCTGGCTGTAGGAGCTGAGAAGGGTGGAGTCAAGGCTTCCCCTCTGCTCCTTGGAATGTAGGACAGGGTGAGGTATTCCAGGAGGAACAGGGAAGAGAGCCAGTGGGACAGATTAGGTCTGGGTCATCTTTGAACTTTCCAGGAGCAGCCAAGTTCCTGTGAAGCAGAATGCAAAGGAAGGTTTGGAGCCAACATGGTACGCTGACATCAAGACAACTTGAGATACTAATTTTAAAAAGAATGAGTTTTAAGAGGCCCTTGAACAAGTTTAAGTGACATGGGATATGTTACAAGGATTTGGGAGACACCCACCACACTTGAAGGCTGAAGACACAGCAGGTGTCTGAGAACCCACAGCCCGCACCCATGCAGCCAGAGCCCCCAGGGAGCCTTTCTGCCTCTGTGCTTTTAGTGGTATCACAGGAGTCCTGGAGTGGGAATCCTGTCTGTTGTTGGCCTCTTTCTCTTTGTCTGTTCTTCCTGTCTCTGCATTTTGTGTTTCTCTCTGTCTCTATCTCTGTCTCTCTCTGTCTCTGTCTCTGTCTCTGTCTCTCTGTCTCTCTCTGACTCTCTTTCTCTCTCATATCTGTCTAACTGTGTGGCTGCATGTGTGGGTGTTTGTCTCTCCACTGACCTTACCTCTCATGGTTCTCTTTTTTACTCCGCTCTTCACATGTTTAGGAATGCCTATGTCTTTCTGCTTCTATCTTTCTTCAACTGCCCTCCTCTTACATTACTTCTTTCTCTTTCTACTTCTTTTCAAAAATGACTAAATACAGCTGTTTCCATTTAATCATTATTATATTTTCCAATTCACATGCCTAATAAAGCCTGATAATAATAAATCCTGAATTCCAGTTCCAAAAAACCTGGAAAGAGAAGATCTTACTGACAGTGTTTGGGTCAGATACTCATTCCTAGTTCAACTGTACTGTGACCAGGAAGGCTGGAGTAGGTAAATGTCATGTAGTTCTGAAATCATTATGGTCTGCTGATCAACAGAACAGATTGATGAAAGTGGGTAGGGGAGGAAAAGAGAAGGGGAAGGAAAGTGAATGGAAGGGGAGGGGACAGCGGAAGGAAAGGGGAAGGGAGAAAAAGGGAGAGGGAGGGGAGGCGAAGGGAAGGGAGGGAAGGGAAGGGAGGGAGGGGAGGAAAGGGAAGAAGTGACTTTATGGAAATATTTTAAATACATACCTATAAATACCAATAGAACCTAGCATAATAAAAAAGCCTGACAAAATTGTTGTTGATTTTAAGAATAACCTCAAAAATTAGTACAATATTTTAACACATAAGATCACCTATTAGTGAACATAATTTTTAAAACATAATTCACAATAGCCACAGAAACATAAAATGCACAGACTAAAAAAGATCTCCAGAGAGCAAAACTTAAAGCTTTAATAAATATTATGTGCCCGTACGATGCCCTGAATAAGTGGAGGTATGTTTGAAGGCCACAGATGGTACCACTTAGTATTATAAGAATACCAATTCCTCCACAATTTCTCTATAAAAAAACAATGCAATTCCAAACAAGCTTGTGCACACAGCTTAAAGCAACTTCATGAATGTTTTTGTGGTTTACATGGGAGCAGGACATCTAAGCACTCCCTCTGCAGTACTCTGAGCTTTCACAAACAATGACTGCAGTCGCTGTGGGCAAAGCAGAACCTCTAAGACCCTCTTGAAGCACCCTGTACCACAGAAGCACCACTGCAGCAGCCCTTTCAAAGCTGAAGCACAGCAAAGGGAGGAGGCATCTCTTGTAGGGTAGAATGACAATGTGGGAGTGGAGTCCACCGTGGGCCCCCACAGCAGAGAGAGCACATGTGGCCCAAGAAGGCAGCAGTTGAGGAGCGGTGACATGGGATAGGCTTGGGCCTGACACACCCAAGCTTTCAAGGAGGAAATCTTATTTCCTACATAGAAAATATCTGAAACTAGTACAATCAAATTAAAAGTTCAAGAAAGCTCTAGGTCCAGCTCTACTGTATTTCAAATTACCTCATCCCCCTCACTAGTAACTGGGAGATGAAGGAACATACCTTTCCTGGAACATGAAGCTGTTTGCCTTAGTCCCTGCTGGGCTCTTTCTCACTATGCCTACAATACAGCTTTTCAAATTGTAAGACACAGGATCAATCAGGACAGTGCAGAGGCATGGCGAATGGTCAAGGCAGGAAGCAGGAAAATGTTTATTTCAAAATTTTTTGAGGAATTGAAGATACAGGTGTTTCCTACTGCTGCTGTAACAAATGATCACAAACTTGGTGGCTGAGAACAACACAAGCTTATTCTCTTAAAGTTTTAGAGCCCAGGAGTCTAAAACTAGTGTTACTGGGTGAAAATCAAGGCATGGACAAGAGTCTGTTCCTTTCTGGAGACTTGAGGGGAGATTGCTGCCTTGTAATACATCCCCAGATTTTAGAGCTCACCCCGTTTGTGACTGCCTCCCTCCATCTCCAAAGATGATGTTGGATCTCACTGATCATTGCTTTTGCAATTACATCTCCCTCAAGGCCCTTCTTTTGCCTTCTTCTTCCACTTTTAAGGACCTTGTTACTGCACTGGGCCCATCCAAGTAATCTGGGTTAAACTGCTAATTTAAAGTCATATTATTAGGAACTTTATTTGCAACTTTAATTCCCCTTTGCCCTGCAATTTAACATATTTTCAGATTTCTAGAATCAGGATGTGGACATCTTTTGAAAGGCTATTATTTTTCCTATCAAAAGAAAAAAGAATATTTTCTAGGGCACTTGCTGAGGCAGGTTCAGTGACTGGGTTTGATCCCCAGCATGTTGTGCCAGCCCTGCCTCCGGGGCACACTGAGAGAGGGACTGAGACTGAGTGTGGTGGCACACACCTTTGATTAATCTGTGTGAGACCCCATAGACCCTGTAGTAAAATGGAAAAATAAAGAGGAATGTTTTATATTTAATACAGGACATTGGAGAGCAACATGCAACTAAAATTATAAAACATTGTAATGGCAAAACATTGAATTTTTGACAAAATGAAGTTAAAGGTTTTATTCTACCACCAATTCTGTAAAGCATTGTACTAGAAATCCTGTTCAGTACAATAAGAAAACAATAGAAATGTAAAAACTTAAAAGGAAGAAGAAAACCTGTCTCTATTCAGAAATGACATAATTTTGTATATAAAAGACATCATAAACTGTTAAATTTAGTAAGTCACTGCTGCACAGTTGAAAGATATAAGATCAATATGCAAATGTTAATTATATATTTTCACTCTCAGAAGCTGAGGGAGAAAGATTAAAATTTTAAGCCTAACCTGGGCAATTTAGCAACTTAGGAAGACGTTTTTACAAAAACGAAAATAAACACACAAAGGGGCTACATGATAAAGCTCAATGCAAAGGTCAGGCCCTGAGTTCAATCTCTGATAATACAAGAGTCTATAAATAAATATTTTATATATAAGCATTACCATTTGGACAATTGATTTTTTTTTCAGAACCAGGGATTGAACTCAGGCCCTTGAGCTTGCCAGGGAAGTGTTTATTCTACTGAGCCATCTCCCCAGCCCTGGACAATGAAATTTTAGCAAGCACCTACAATAGCGTTAAATAAAATACCTGTGATGACCAACAAAAGACACGTATGCCTCTATATTATAAATTGTAAACTATTTCTGAGAGAAATTTCAAAGGTAACAAATTAATGGAAAGATAACACTGTATTCATAGACTTTGATGATAATAATAATATAAAGATATTACATAATTATAGTACTATAATAAAAATTGTTGGGACTGGGGAGATGGCTCAGTAGAATAAGTGCTTCGTTGGTAAGCACAAGAGCCTGAGTTCAGTCCCGGTTCCATACACAAAAAAAAAGTTTTTCTTTCTAAATTGACTTAAAGACTTAATGCAACCCATATCAATATTTTTGGAAGTCTTTTTAAATTAAAAAGATAACTAAAATATACATGGAGGGGCTGGAGAGATGGCTCAATAGAATAAGCACTTCCCTGGCAAGCGCAAGGGCCTGAGTTCAATCCCCAGTTCCACCAAAAATAAATAACTAAAAATAAAATATATATGGAAAAGTATAGGATCTAGTGCAGTAAAAACAGTTTGGAAAAATGATAAAGTAGAAATGCTTGCACCAACTGATTCAAACCTATTTTGAAGTTACAGGAATCAAGACAGTTTTTTATTGGCAAAAGTGTATAAATGGCACAGAATAGAAAAGGCACAAACATCCACACATGTATACTGATTTTTAACCAAATCACCTAAATAATTCAATGGGTAAAGGAAAGTCTTTCTAAGAAAGTGGCAAAACAAGTGGATATTTGTATGAAAATTTGAAATTAATCTCAGTCTGCACACACACACACACACACACACACACACACACACACACACATCCTTTAAGAGATATTGGAAATCTAAGTGTAAAAGCTAGAATTGTGATCTCCGGAGTGCCAGGACAACCTCTCTCCGGGGGCACTGAGAGGACAATTGAGACTGGGCGTGGTGGCGCAGCCTGTAATCCCAGCACTTGGGAGGCCGAAAGCAGGAGAATCGTAAGTCCAAAGAACATATTGACCCAACGCTATTATGGGCTACTGGACTCTTTTAGAATATTTTGCTGAGTTTACACACCTATAATATTCAATAACAGAACTTAGAAAAAATGGGGCATACAGATGAATGTCCATTTTGTATCTGTGTATTCAAAGAGGTTGGGATAGATATATAGTTGCATTCTCTTAATGAATAGAATGATTTGTTCTAATGGTGTTTGTAAATAGGATCACAAGTCCGCATCTTGTACAGCAATTAACCACTAAGAAGAATATATGCAGTGTATTATTTGTTGAAACTGTACTTCCGATTTGATTTGAAACTGTCTCATTGCTATCTGTTTATCAATAAAACTTTGAAAAAAAAAACAAAGAACATATTGAGACCCTGTAGACTGTGTCCTAAATGCAAAAAAACAAAACAAACAAACAAAAAAAACCAAAAAAACTAGAATTGCAAACTTTCTTTATTTTCATAAACTTTGCTGAATAAAATAAAACAGGAAAATGTCTTTGCAATAATGGGCACATAAAGATTTCCTCATAAAAACTAACCAAAGTAAAAAAAAATAAAGTTGATAAACTTGTCTCCTAAAATTTAAAAATTTATACTGATAAAATGCATCATTGTGAAATGAAAAGACAAGCTATGACTGTAAAAATACTATTTATCTGAAAAAAGCTTATATAAAATTGATGCAAGGATGAGGAGTGCTAAGAACTCCTTCATGTCAACCATAAAATAAAAGCAACCCACAAAAGACATGACTTAGAGCTTTAAAGAATCACTTCAAGAAATATTAGCCATAAACACACGTGCAAGTTTTCACTAACATGAATCGTCAGGGAAATGCAAATTAAAACCACAGTGAGATGTAGGTCACACCCACTAGAATCACTCCCACTTAGAATACTGTCAACACCAAAAGTTGGGGAGGAGCGAGAGCAACTGGAACTCTCAGACACTGCGGTAAAATGTGTATCACAGCAATGATTTTGAAGAAGGACTTAGCAGAATTTGGTAGTTAATGCAATCCTACTACAAGTCTCAGCAATCTTTTCGCTAGGTATCTATCAAATAAAAATTAAAAATACTCCAACAATAATATTGGCAATAACCTCGTATATAATATCAAAAATATTGGGAGCAATATCAATGTCTATCGATAAGGAAATGAAAACAAACTACCCAGCAGTAAAAGGAATAAAAAACTACTACTTGCAACAACAATGATGAATCCTAAATAAAAAATGATGAAACTAAAATAATATGGAATATCTAATTTCATTAACATGAATTCCTAAATCAGACAAACCAACCTGTGCAAGTATTTAACACAAAATGATTAAGGTGGAAGCAAGCAGGGTTGACAGAAGAACACAAAAAAATTCCTGGGGTGATAAATATGTTCTAGATTTTAAGGTTGTCTCAGTATTTTTATACATCCACCTAAATTACTGACATCTGGTTTGGAACATAAACATGGAAAGATCATAATTATTTAGTATAATAAACTTGGAACCATATATAACTCTTATGTAAGTTAGACCTCAGTCATTTCCATAGAAGAAATAAAAATCTGTAGTAAAGTTAGACACATCTAAGAAAGAATAAGGAGGAGAAATTTGCTTTACCAGAAATCAAATATGCCATGAGATAATAATGAAAATAGAGCTCAGTATTGGTCTAAGATAGAATGAGAGAACCAAATGGAAAGTCAAAAAAGATAATGTCCTCTTCTCCTCCTCCTTTTCCTCTTCTTCCTTCTCCTCCTCCTTTTCCTCTTCTTCTTTCTCCTGCTCCTTCTCCTCCTCTTCCTCTTTCTTCTTCTTCCTCTTCTTCTATGAAACAATAGCACTATAAATCAAAGTATTACTTATAATGGTGTGAGAAAAACTGAAACAAAAAAAATTAACAGAATCCTTACCAAGTATTATTGTAATTTAAATGGATAAAATGTTTTAAATGTGTAAGCAAAGTATCTGAAATGATCTGAATACAGCTTCAAAAGTAGAAGAATGTACTATAGAAAAGTGTTTCCTAAGTAATACTTCAGAAGCACAAATTACATAGTAGAAAATAGATAGGTTCTATCTTATAAAAACTAAGTATTTTCAGTTCAGTGAAAAATATGTGGAAAACCTTAATAAGTGTATTTGTAGCATCTAATATCAAGCAAGAATTTATTATTTAGGAGCTACAAAGAAACTCTTGGAAGTCAAAAGGAAAGTACCCAGCAACCCAAAATTAAAAGCATGAAAGGATGTGATTTGAGAATTTATAAAAAAGGAAACTCAAAGGACTACTAAGCATATAATGAGATGTTCGGATTCTCTAGTAATCAAAGAAATGCCAATTAAATAACAAAAATCTTAGAACTTACTAGACTTGTAAAATGAGAAAACTGGATAAAATCAAGTGTCAGAAAGGAGCCAGGAGACTGCCAATTTCTATATGTGCTGGTGGGAGGGGTGCACTACCCTGAAAAGCAGTGTGGTAGTTGGTAGTCCTTGGCGGTACATGCCAAGAAATTTCCACACAAGCCCAAAGAGGCTCAGTAAGAGATATTTCAGCACACAGGGGACTAGAAGAGTGTCTATGCTATTCATGGGGATGCTCACTGTGGCAAACACACTAGGTAACAGCACCAAAGGATAAAGTATCTCTATGGCAATGAGAATGGACCTGGAACAGACAGCTCATTTAAGAAGGAAAATGAACTATATGGTGTAAAAAGGAAAATTTTAAAAATCATGTGTAGAACAATAGTATGCCATTTGCAAAAGATGCATATTAGGCTCTTCAGAACGATTGGCTGAGGATGGATGTCAAAGGAGAATGGGAAGACAGAATGGAGAAAATTAAACTCCAAGGGGCCTTTGATGGACCAAAAGATGGTCATGAGCCACACACCCATGATAAGTACTCATAACCACCAATGCTGAAAAATTAGATGAAGGATTTCCCTCTCATGGGAAGGAGGACAATTGCCCACAAAGGAGAATGTGGACTTGCAATACCCTAGGACACAGAGGATCTGCGGTGCGCCAAATGATGACAAAGGGGGTATGTGCATCAACATGTTTTTAAAGAAGAAAGTGAAGTTCGGTTTTTCTTTTTTCAAGAAGAAATTAAGTTCAAGTTTATCTAAATAGCTTGCCCAAGGTCACTGTTTGTGAGAGATAGTGCCAGAACTCAGGCTTCCTATCAAAATGAGTCATCGCTTGACTGCCACCAATCTGGCCCTGGACAACATCATTTCTCACCTGGACTGTTGCCATCAAGTCCTTGCTAGATGCCTTTCCTTCCATGCCCCTGCAGACCATTCATACAGTAGCCAGAGTAGCCCCTTAGAAATGGACTTTAGACATGTCATTTCCAAGCTCCATATCTTTCAAGGCTGTCTTAGTCCCATCACTTTTCAAATGAAATTCAAAGTGCCTACCTGTCCTGCAGCCCCCCAGATATCTGGACCCAAACTCTCATTTCTGATCCCACTCCATCTGGCTTTCTCAGCTGAGCCATATTGAACTTCCTGCTGTTTATTAAACATTCCCAGAACATTTCAGCCACAGGGCATTGGCACTAGAATTCTCCTCCATTTTTACATATTTTCTACACCACTTCCCTCAGGCTTTTGCACAAATGTTACCTATTTAGAAAGACTTTCCCTGGCCACCTTATCTCTAATGAACTTCCATTTACCCTAGTCATTTTTTAAATGTCTTTATATACCACTACCCAACAGCATAGATAAAAGAAAAAATTATTCTTACTTTTAATTACAGGGCAGGATTTTTTTTGTCTCCCATATTACAATGAAAGCAAGACACTAATCTGTGTGCTCTGTCCAATGCCAGCCCCATGGTACCCACACTCATTGGATTTGGATGATTCTTTGGATGTCTGAGCCCAAAATCCATGTTCTTTCCCCTAAGGAACCAGCCATGGGTCCCAAACAAAATTGAAGTCAGCAGTGAAATTTTGCCTTTGGCTAGAAAGTGGATGTGTGGATCAGAGAGAGGAAATTCCTGATGGGTGTAAGCAAGGCTGGCGGTAGGAGAAAGTTCTGGCAAACACTAAGATGTCAGTGTCAAGGCTTTCTGATCTTTCATTTCTTCCTCTAGAAAAGATGAAAATCAAACTGTCCAACCAGTTTCTAAGCCCCCAGGTCAGCAGAGGGCTCTGATCTTGTGCTCATGGGCTTCAGGGGAGACAGATTTCACAACTGTCTCTACAAAATCACTCTCCTAAGTCTAATGGTCATCACCATAAGAAATCCATTCTCACGCCAGCCATCAATTTCCCTTGCTGCAATTTTATCCCATTTTCTCCAAGAAACACACTAAGTAGTTGAGAAATAAAGAGTCAAATGCTATGAAAATATAACATATTTACATAATAACCCAAATTGATTTCCCCCTGGATTGTAATTATTCCTCTTATTAATCCCATCTAGCTCTTAGAACCTGACTGTTCAGCATGTACTTGGCAATCAGCTTCCATAAAAACACCACTTACTGTATGTCTCTTCTAAAAGACACTATTGACAGGTTCATTAAGAGGAGAGATTTCTTGGTGGGAAGGAGAGCAAATCATTTCTCAAGCAATTTATTTGCCCATCTGCTAAAAGCACATCAAAACCCATTTTCACCCCATTCAGTGCTGACATTAGGCACCTAAGAAAACTCTGCCTTGGAAATAAAATACACACTGGCCTCTAAAAGAAATCGGGAGTACTCACACGGCAGTGCCTCCTATAGTGCCATTCTCATGGACTTGCGCCTTTAAACGAAGCAGTGCTCCTTCCAGTCTGCATCTAAGGCGTCAGCAGCTGAAGAGCAGACACAAGTTAGCACCACCACTTTTGTTTCGGGCACTCAGTTCTCTCTCTTCAAGGGCCTGTACCCCTCTGCATTACAGCCTGACCTTCCTACAGTTGACCTGACTTTCCATCAGTCCTGTGAGTTTGTTTTGTAGCAACACTGCATGACAAACCTTTGCAAAACCACTGTCTACAGATATAAGTGTCTTTCTTGCATGCCTGAGATCAGTTGTGTGTTTTCTTCTTTGGCTTCTGCACATTTCTGAGAGCCATTTGGTAAAGTGTTCATCCAGGCTGGCCTCTGCTAGGGCAGCTGATTTAACTCTGTGTCATGTGTTGTAACATCCTGGGTATGTCTTCACATCAATTTTAGAAGAATAAGAAAGAATGTAAACACACACAAAACTTCCTGAGGTCTAGTTATAAAGATGGCACATTGTCACTTATGCTTCTTTCCATTGGCTAATGTAAGTCACATGACCAAGCCCAAAGTTACAGTGGGAGACTTTTTACAATATATTTTGCTATGATGCTATCCAATTGGTTTGGGAGATACTAGCTTTCTGCATCTAGATACTGGTGACTACTCAGGACTTGCCAGTAGTTTTAGCCCACCTCTCCTTCCAGCAGAAGGTATTGTTTAAGCCATAGAAAGTAACATGTAGGACATCAGTTTGATCAATTCTCTTCAATTTTTATACTACAGATTACAACATATATCCATGGCTTTTTTATGAGTAGAATATATTAGAGGAAAAGAAAGCTCCTGTCTGAGAGAGGGACAGGAGGAGGACCCTGAGTGGGTCATCCCTGGGAAACTGTCTCTTTCAGGAACTTTGATAGAGTAAAACCATGTGGTGAGGCAAGTTTAAGGTGGTGGAGAACATGGGAACTTGCTTAGGTGGGCATGAGGTGGTGCAATGGTCAACCAATGAGATTACAAGCTCCACTGCTGAGGTAAAATTGATTAAATCCAGTACCAAATAAGGAAGTGAGTCATGTAGAAAGTGGGCATGAGTATGGGACAGGGTCTCTTCCTGTTGGTGGTTGGGTAGTGACTCATTTGGGCTCTTTCAAGGTGATTGATACCTAGTTAGAATATCAATCACTGATGCCCATCCCTAGGGAAGTATGTAGCTGTATTAGTTTCCTCTTTTGTCTTGAGGTCTGGCCCACATGGGGAGTGCCTGTCTCTTCCAAAGGTGCAAAGTCACCTTGTCTTCCATATTGTCTCCTTGAGGGCCTTTAGATAGAACCTCTGGAGAGGATCTCTGACTGCAGGTCAACAACTATGACCCCTTTCAGCCTGAAGAAGCCAGAGTGGTCATCACCATGGTTCCCTCATGGCAGTTTGGGTTACTTCTTCAGAGGGGGGAATGTTGTAGGCAGCTGAATTAGACAGAAATATTATAGGCAGTCAGACAGGGTCAGGCTCTCAAGCAGACAATATGGAAAACATGAAGAATTTACTTCTTAATTAAGAAATTACTTCTTAATTTTTACTCTGTCAGCCCTGGAGATTAAAGGACCTTAGCTCACTATAACCCAATTGAGTCCTACTTCTACTTTGGGAGTTTTCATTGCTTGTATTTTAATTCTAAATATTTTAAATCCACAGGTCATCATTATCATTTAATACAATCAATATTGATTTACATTTATCCACATACAAATGATTCCTGACTTAACAATTGTTTGACTTAATATTTCACCACTTTATGATGGTACGAAAGCAATGGCCAACCAGTAGAAACTATTAGTTTAAATTCTTAGAATTGAGATCTGTTTCCCAGGCTAATGTTATAGGGCATGATTGATACTCTCTTGCAACTTCGGACCGTGGGTCTGAACTGTAGCTCTCAGTGAGCCTTATAATTGCAAGGACAAACAACTTATAACCTACAGTGGACTGTTGCTAAGCTATGATGTCCAGTAGGTGAGGTTCTTTAAATATGTTTTTGATGCATGATGAGTCTGTTGGGCAATAACATGATGACAAACTGACAAATGATACACTGTATACTCTTCAATACTTCTATTAAGTTATCTTCAAGTTCACATCTTTCCCTGCTGTCTACATTTTGCTTCCAAGTACACTGAGTGAAATTTTAGTGTCAAATATTGTGTCCTTTTCATTTGAAGGGTTTTTTTTCTTTTTATGGTTTTTACTTCTCTGATAGATTTTTCATCTTTTTACTTTACTGAGAGCATATTTTCATCTGCTTCATTGAACATAGTTGCCATAGCTCCTTCACAGTTCTTATCTGCTAATTTAGACATCTAGATCACCTCATGGTTTACTCCTATTAGTTGCCATTTTCTCCTGAGACTTATTCACATTTCTTTCTCTTCATGTACTGAAGAACTGTGAATACTACCCTGGACATTTTAATCAGATGATGCAAAAATCTGGATTCTGTTATGACCCTCTGAAGAATGCACATTTTCATTTCAGCAAATAATAGGCTTAGACTGAAATTGAAAACTCTTTGTCTAGAGTAGCACAAATCTCATTTATTCTTTTACTCTTAGCTAAGCTACATTAGGTCCCAAGCCAGTCATTTCTTTCATGTTTCAACTTTACACAAACTTTCCTTTTTTTATTCTCTATTTAATGCTTCTAGTACTTTTTTTTTACAGTTCATAGGTGTTTTCATAAGAGATGCATTGACAGAAATGTATCAACTCATATCCTACATATTTAATTTTTACATAGTTTTAAATTTCTTTCTTCAGCTATTTTTATCCAGGATAATTTTAATCCTGTTGAAAAGTTCCCTTTAGTAGTTTTTTTGATGTAGAACCTCTGACACTGATTATTTCTTTAAGCTGGTCTTAAAATTCCCCCTTTCAACTTCATAATTGAAGAATATTTTCCAGGATACTGGAATCCAGATTTGTCTTTCATTGCCTTAAACCTGCCATTCCATTGCCTCCTGGATTTAGCAGTTTCTGTTGAAAACCAGCTGTTGGCTGAACTATTGCTTCTGTGATGTCAGTGTGTGCTTTTCCACCAGTCTCCTAGATGCTTTGAAGATTTTTCTCTTTGTCTGATTAACAAGAATCTATTATCATGGATGTTGTTTTTTGTGTCTTGCTTAAAGTTTGTAGCACTTACTTATTTGCTGATTTTGTAGGTTTTGTAATCTTTTCATAATTCTTTGTCATTTGAACTTCATATAATTGCTTTTCTATGTGTCTCTTCGTTCTTATCTGAGATTTGAACCCACATGAGACCTTCTCAGTGTCATTTATGTCTTTTATGCTCCCTGTGTGTGCATGCATGCATTGCATGCATGTGTATTTATTTTTCTGTCTCTCCATGCTTCGGTCTGGCTATGTTCTTCTGCTTTGTCTTCTGTCTCATTAGCTTTCTTTGTTTCTTGTCTAAACTAACTGAATGCTAAAACCCATTACTGAATTCTTAGCTATTGTCTTAGTTACTTCTTTCTCATTTCTGGGAGAGAATACACAACACCCAGAATTAAGGAAGGAAAGGTTTACTTAGCTTACAGTTAGTGAAAATTTCAGTCCATACTCAGTTATCTCCAAGGCAGGGTGGCACATGGAAGAGGGCAGCAGTTCACAGCAGCAGAAAACAGCAAAAAGCAGAGGGAAGAGCAGCAGCTGCAGCTTCTAGCAAACTCCTCTTCCCTCCTTACATTATAATGCAGATTGTCCACCCCAGGGCAGGGGTAGCATCCACATCCACAATCCCCACATTGGATCATGAATTAGTCTAGAAGCCACACCGTTGACTACCTGAGGCTTTGGGGGGGACACCTAGATACAAATCATAACAGTTATTATGCTTTTACTCTCATAATTTTCATTTGATGTTACTTATATATTGTTTTCAGTTCTTTGATGAATTCTTCTTCTCTTTTACTTTTCTAAAATGTACTAGTCTCATAGTTTAAAGCCTCAATAACTGGACATTCTAAGGGTATTTTTGTATTATAAACTTTTAGATCTTGATCGTCAGATTGATTTATTTATTTATTTATTTATTTATTTATTTATTTATTTTGGTGGAACCAAGGATTGAACTCAGAACCTTGCACTTGCTAGGGAAGTGCTTATTCCACTGAGCCATCTCCCCGGCCCCTCACTGTCTTTTTAGTTTTGTTTTTTCACATGTCAGATAGGGTGTATGAATCACTGAAGCCATAGTTTGAAGAAATAGGATAATTTTATATCCCTCCAAAAATAATTGGGTCTTTATCAGACATTTAGGAAGGGCAACAATTACCTTAGTCCAGACAGAAATTAAGATGATTCTTCACTTATCTTATATCTATGTGCCTGATGGTCTACATTTAGTTAACCTTCGTTCCTAGAGTGATTACTTTTGGGAGTCCTAACCAAAAGCCTGGAATGTTTACAAGTCTTCTCCCTCATCGTGGGTCCTGAATTCATAGTCTTGTCCCCAACATCTATTCTCATGAGACTTAAAGCTATGCTGACCCTCCCAGTTTCTATCTGGTCTTTCACATTCGCAAAACCTATGGCATAAAGAGAGTGGGCAGATACTAGTTTTAACGATACCATTTCTCAATAATCTTGGCCCCTGAATTCCCTCATGATCTCCTCACTTGTCAGTACTTTCAAATAGGTATTTTTACATAATTTTTGTTGAGCTTTCTGATTTGTTTTTTGTGAGAGAGTTTTTCCTGAAGAAAAAGCTAGCATGTACCAGCAGAAGTAGATATCTAAGTTCCTCTTTTCTTCTCATTGGCATTGTGAAAATGTAAATCTAGAGTTTTTGGCAGCTGAATTAGCAGGTTGAAGACAGAGGCTGCCTAAGAATTATGATCTGGGTTTGTTACACTGAAAGCTGATGGAGGTTAGGCACAGCATCAGACACATAATAGCTCATAGGAGGGTTCAGTTAATATTTTTATGGGTGAATAAATGAATGATCAATCCAATTTCTGTCCTCAGTGAGCTTACAATGAGATATGATATATGAGGCAGAAAGAAGGAACATACATACATAGCAAGTAGGAGGCATGAAGCACCATGAGAGGGGGGAGGGCTTCTGAGAAAGTGCTCTGAAATTGTGGGAAGGCACCCTCTGTTATTGGTATGGTCCACATCCTTACTTGGCTTTTTGTACTGTCTTTCTTCCCTCAAGAGTGACCTTTATGCAGGACGGAGAAGCTGGGGAATAAGTAGGTCCAGACCTTTATGTCCCAACATCCCAATCTAATTCCATGCAAGTATTCCTACTACTTCCTACTGAGCCTGGGAGCTAGCTCAGTGGCCTAAGCATCTGCCTAGCAAGCGCAAGGTCCTACGTTCAATCCTTGGTAACCAAAATAAATGAATAAATAAATAAATAAATAAATAAATAAAAATAGCATCAACAGCATGCTATTTCCCACTGCTTTCCATTACTAAGGTGCCTTCTGCTTCTGTGACCACCAAGGTAGGGAAAAATCCAAGTCAGCAATTCTCCTGTTAGTACCTGGACTAGGAACATCTGCATCATCTAAGAACTCACAAGAAATGCAAATTACTGCTACCCAGCTCAGAGATACCACATTAGAAACTGTCATGTGGACCTGGGACCTGGTAATCTGTGTCTGTGGGAGTCCTCCCAGATACCTCTGATGCATGCTATAGTCTGAAAGTCTCTCTCTCTGTCTCTCTCTCTGTCTCTGTCTGTCTGTCTGTCTGTCTGTCTGTCTGTCTCTCTCTCTCGCTCTCTCTCGCTCTCTCTGACTTTCTGCTCCTAGCACCAGAAAGTCAGATACCCACCTGTGGCCTATTGGTGACCTAATGGGATGTACGCAGTGAAATTAAAAACAGCTCAGGCAGGACTCATGGAAGAGGCAGGGGCAGAGAATGAATGGCACAATTCTGTTCACCAAAAGGGTGCTTAGAAAAAAAAGTAAGGGACTTGAGGAATATGGGGGACTGAATTATCTCCTAAAACACTGGCACTGGAGTAATGAAAAATCAAATCATCCTTATGGTTGGATGGAATCAAGTAAAAAACTTTATATGTTGTTACTATTTTATGTTCTTATATACATAAAATATAAAACCATACTTTTAAAAAGAGTACAATTGGAGCAATGCACTACCTGAAGCATCAGCCCAATGAAACAGACTTACTAAAGAGTATGTGGGGGGAGATCCATATAACAGCTGAAGAAGAAGCCACAGGACAAGTCTCCCTCAATGTCCTGCTCACCCCTGATCCAGAGCAAGGTCCAGCCGGGCCTCTCTCCTCACTCTCCTAAGACTTTTCTACACCACTTTAATCATGCTTGCCTGCAGAATGGAGGTAACCATGCTTGACCACTTGGACTGAGAAAATCACAGAGTTCGCTCGGGTTGGGACATAAGCCCAAGGGCAGGACTTTGGGATGGGAGTGCAGACTGCACTGTAGTTCCTGTTTTAGGTGTAGCCATCTCTTTGAAAAGAGGCTTATGAATCCTGACTCAGCTACAAAGCACCCACTTCACAAAGGGCTGAATTCTTAGAGAGGTAGTACTAGAATCAAATTTCATGTGTAGTTAAAAACTCACTTCAGAAGCTAGAGAAAAACTAAATTTTTGCTTTTGATGTAGTTTATTAGAGCTGGACTCAGTATCATATTGTCACATATCTATGAATCTTTGGTGTGACCATGGGCCTGAACTTGTTCATAGCTGGCCAAATAGCTCAGCAGATTAAAGTGTCTGCAAGCAGGTACAGGGGCCACTGAGACTGCAGATGAGACCTGGTATGGTGGCTCACTCCTGTAATCCCAGCTCTTAGGAGGCTGTAAGCAGGCAGATCACTACAAGTCTGATCTAGTAGTGAGACCCTGAGCACCCTGTAGACTCTTCTCTAATATATATATATTCCAACAACAACTGAACTTGTCTACAGACTCATCTTGGGGTAGAACACCCCAATTCCCCCCTCATCAGACTTGGCTAAAATGTCTTCAAGGATGTTCTGTAGAGCTGCCTTTCTCCTCTAGGCTTGTGTCTCCCACACTTCAGTGTGGCCTCCCACTAGCAAAACAGCTTGGGCTGAATTTAGGAGATTAATTTAGGCTAAAATGTCCAGCATCACCCTAAATGATCTCTGGGCAGTTACCCATTTCTGGAAGGAGCATAGACAGAACCTATCACACAAGGGCTGCTGCAAGAACTAAATCAACATAGCACCCAAAGGGCTTGAGGACTCCCAACACAGTTACTTTATTTAACAAACGTTATTATTCTATTTGTTTTGGTCCTGATATAGTTTTAGGTGTTTCACACATACCTGATCTTCACAGTAACCTTAAAACACAAATACTATTCTTCTCATTCATATATGAGGAAATTACTGTGCAGAGAATCCAAGCAACTTGTCCACAGTCATAGGCTAGTGAGTTGCAGAGCCGGGACCCACATCTGTTCTTCCAACCCACATGTAGCCTCCATGTGACTTCATGCATGCATCAGGTTCTCTGTGACCCCTCGGGCTCCACTAGCTCTCTTCCTACCACCTGAAACACTGTCACACTCCTCTCTTATTCAAGTCTCCCTGAGCTTTCTTGTAAAGCTTAAGCTGCACTTGCTGCATTTGGTCTTCAACTGTTCAATCAGAAATTGTTTCTACGCATTTCTGTGAAGCTCAGCATCCATTCTTTTCCATCATAGCATTTCATATAGAAATTAACCAATGATCAGCAGTGCAGTTTCCTTGGTTACCAAATAAATGCAGATTTGAACATATCTAGGATTCCCTATACATTCTTTAAACTCATTAATTTAAGGAAATATTAAGGCATATATTTGGTAAAATTAAATTGGATATTCTTAAACTCGGAAACAGACTCAACTAGTAAATTTTCCCATGTGGTAACTCGGAAAATGTGTTATGCTTTGACCTAAACATTATGAAATGGATGAAATAAAGTAATTCCATGCAATGGAATTACACACACACACACACACACACACACACACACACACGTGCACTCATGCTTTGGTTTCTTTCAGAGATTGGTTGCAGGACCCCCTGCAAATAATAAAATCTGTTGTAAATTGTATTCTTTAGGAAATATTGATGAGAAAACCTATGTGTCCAGTAAAGATGCTATTATCTTCTAAAAATATTTTAATCTATAGGTAGTTAAGTCTACAGATACAGAAACCATAGATACAGAGGGCTGACTACATGTGTGTATATGATATATGTTTTCCTGTCCCTTTGCTTGCCTATATTGTTCTACAGTGAGTTGTATTACTCATTTAATTCATTTACTACAATATGACCAGTGTGTAACTGTCTCTATTATGCTAAAATATTATGCATGATGTTTTCAGAAGTGTTTTTCTTTTTTCCCACAGTGGACTTTAAAGTGCCTATACTCTCAGCCTAGCTCTGCTGGCTAAGAAGCCTCAAAATTATAGCCCTCTCCAGGTTCATTACTACAAACAACCATTTAATTCAGGTGTGGAAACTTGAGCAATAGCAGCACACACACCCCCTACCACCGACCCCCACCCGCACCCCTGCACCGCCTGGAGATACAGCTGGTGCACACTTGCACCTAGGTTGTGATTGTATCCCCATTGCAAGAATCTAAAAAGAAGAAAAGGGTACCAGGCTAGAAGCACCTCCTTCTAAAAGATTCCCTGCCTCTGAGCTGGCACTGGCTCCACCTTGAAAGGAGGTTCCCTGCACAGAATGCATTAAGGAGCTCATTACTCAAAGGCGCCCTGTGGCAAAACCATTTTGTAAAGTGAGCAAGCTGTTTGTAGAGTGAGTAATCACTCTAGTGTTTGAGTTTCACTCAAAGATTGTTAACAGCACATTGTAAACATCATTCATGTTAATACTGTTTTTCTCAAGCCTTCGTTTATAGAAACATTCTTCACCAGTCCCTCATCCAAAACCTGTACACACTTGGAAAAAAAATGTATCTGGTTAGCATATGTTTGCAATCTGTATTTTGAAGTCTATATTGCCTTTACTTGACTTGGCTGACTTCTTTAGCTTCAGGGTACCAGGTTCGTCTGAAACACACCAGTGTGATATCAGAGTAGAAGTCAACGCTGAGGCCCTGTGATCACTGTCAGATGCCTGAGGATGAGTGGGAATTGGCCTCAAGGGCCCCAAACCCTCTTTTCCCTCCTCTCTTCACCCTGACCCTGTTCCTATGCTTTCCTGCATGGAATGCACAGGTCCTAGATTCCCTGTTTAATTTTTGTCATCTTTATCAGTTAGACAGCTCTGAATTAACATCCACCTAGGGTGGAATTGCCCATTTCTCCCCATGGTCTATCTTTCTAGGCCATGCTGTTAGTAGCAAAAAGAAAGACTCACTGCACCTCAATGAAATACACAACTCAACACATAGTATCCTAACACTCTGTACCTTAACAAACATTGTGTTGGTTAATAACAAATCTTCCTTTGGCTAATATTTGTATAACATGCTGTTTCCATTCTTTCCAAGTTTTCTACATTAGTTCATTTTTTGACAACTATACACAGTAGAAAAGGGGATTTTATGCTTTTCAATTTTAGTCATAGTAGTCCCTTTATTTATTT
>NW_004524584.1:864604-889768 GCF_000260255.1 Octodon degus
TTTTCAAACAATATAAAAATTGGAAAGGGGAAAAATTTGATCCAACATATTTTCTACCCTGAGTTAATTAATTCAGGCGACTGTCTGGTCATGTATTTCTGTATGCACATACACATTCATTTAAATAATTTCATATCTGAACTTTCACTTTCTAAACTGACAATTTTTATTAAATTCTTCAAGTTTTGCTTACTTTTCCTTTACTCTAACCCATACACCTTATATAACCAATATATTAAAAGCCTTACATCTCTTTACTACTTTTTCTGGGATCATTTCATTGTACAAAGATACATGAGATCAAAAGAGGGAAAAACTAAGTAGATGGGCAATGCTGCATAGAATTTCAGCTACTGTTTACTTTATGAAACTGGATTATATTACTTTTACTTCTCTAAATGGTGCTTCTCCCAATTTTGTAATAGATCTAACTCATTCTTCTTGAGTTTTTATGAAGGGATTTTCTTTTGGGAGGGGGATTTTCATACATAACACAAAATAATTGAGATAAGTGTAATGAAAGCACAAGTATCCATCACCCAGATTAAACCATTACCAATATATACCCTTTTTTCAAATCTTGTTCTATAAATCTCTCCTTGGGAAGCAAAAATAATACCTTCCCCACCCTAAGTCCACCTTCACCCCAGTAAAAATGTCCACATCTTAATCCTCTGTGACATTACAGCAAAAACAGTTTTGCACATATGCTTAAATTTAAATACTACATTTTGAGATAGATTGTACTCGAATATCAGGTTGGTTGAATCTGAATGTGTGAATTCCTAAAACTAAAGAACCTTTCTTTTTTTAAAATTAATTTTATGGAGAAACAAATAGCAATGAGATAGTTTCAAAACCAAGTAGTAGGACAGTTTCAATAATTAATACATTGCATATTGTTGTCTTCATAGTAGTTATTCATAGTACAAGATGCAGACATGTCCAAACACTATTAGTGCAAATCTTTCTTCTCATTGAATTAAGAGAAAGTAACTGTATATCTATACTATATTGTACATACAGATACACAATGGTCCTTCATTCATATCCCCCTTTTTTGCTTAGTTTTGTCAGAGAAGGGTATTCCATTGTCATTTAAGCATTGTAGGTGCGTGAATCCAGCAAAATAATCCAATATAGTCCAGTAGTCCATAATAGTAGTAGGTTATCCGTAGGACTGGCAATATCAGAAGTTTTTGACTTGAGCCTTTTACAGCTCAGCATATTAATATGGCTTTAATTTTTATACTTCATTTTAGACCAAGATAAAGCAAGACCTATAGAACAAGCAATGTAACTTTTCTATCTGACAAGGTCAGTCAAATCCCCTCAGAATTTACCCTGAAACCCTGTACTGCAGTCTGCAGATCCTTTGTCAGTGTCAGCCATATGGATGAGTCATGGCCATTGCTTGGCCAATTTTCTCTCTGAGAAAGCCTGAGAGAATGTTTTCTCTCTAGGTGACTCTCTTTAAGTGCATTATTCATCATCGATCACTTTCCTCTGTGGTCCCACAATCTTCTTGATCAGAAAATCTGGGATACCACTGAGTTACAGGATGAGAACCTGTGTTGACTGTGACAAGTTAGAGAAGAGGTGACAATGGAAAAGTGATCTGAAAAATGAATCCTGACTGGTGTTGAAGAGGAAGAAAAAATTTTATGATCTGGAAAAGGTAAGCAGATAGATTCTCCTCCTCTTGTTCCCCAGAGAAGCATACATCCTTGTCAATGTATGTTTCCCTTGATTGCAGGTTAGTAAAAGCTATGCCAAAGTTGTAACTTACACAACTGCAAGACAATAAATATGTGCCTCTTTTAGGCTATTGAATAGGTAGTAATTTGTTATAGCAACAAGAACAATGACCAAAAAATATCTTTTCCTTATCTCTGTCTGTCTGTCTCTGTCTCTGTCTCTCTCTGTCTCTCTGTCTCTCTCTCTGTCTTTGTGTGTGTGTCTGTCTCTGTCTCTGTCTCTCTGTGTCTCTGTCTGTCTCTGTGTCTGCCTCTCTCTCTCCCCTCAGACCAAAGTATTTTATAGCAAATTAAGACATCACAGCATTTTAACAATGAATACTTCATGATATATATATATATAAACAGTATCCATTTCATTTACAAAACAAATGATTGCTTAATATCAAGTAATGTAGTAAGTACTATGTGCTTAATCAGGTTCTAAAGATCTTCAAGGGATAGCACTGATATTCCTATTACTATCTTTTAATGCATGATCTTTTCTCTTTTTTCTTTTAAGTTCCTTTTTGTATGTCTATGAAGAGAAAAGGTTTATTCAATAGAACGTCTACTCTGAATTAAGCTGACTATATCTATCCTCAAGATGTCAATTGACATGTACTTCTGTCTGCTACATTTCCTGTAAACTAGCAATTGGATCTGGAGCCTTAATACAATTTAGATTCAACTCTTTTTGCATTACAACTGATTGCTGTGCTTCCATTGATATGAAGAGGGATTAATGGTTTCCATGTTGGCAGCTAATCCATCCATTACAAAGTTTCTAAAGCCCTTTGCTCATTGATATCAAGACTAAATTGCCTAAGTTCATTATTTCATTAAGAATATTTGAGATTGAGTACATTTTATTTTTTGCAGTTATTATTATTTTATTGCTCACATTTTTCCACTTTAGCCAATGACTGACTATTGTGTTCTTTTGACAGGTCCACTAGTCTTTGATAGCCTCCTTCCAATGCAAAAGGCCTTTTGGAGACTACAACCTGAGTGGTGAAGTTTGATTCTATCTTTTAAAGCATAGGTGTTAGCTCACGGTCTGAGGGCCAGGTATTATAGATGAGCTCATTCAACTGCCTCTTCATCTTGTTAGAACATTTCTTTGGATGAAGACTATATCTCCTACCTCTCCTGGACCTATCACAGATACATTTAGAAGTTGAGGTTGGAAGGTTCTTGTAGCTTCTCTTACCAAGCTGCAGTCACAAAGGCCACTAACATTGAGTAGCTGTCGTAGGAACCCCAGGGACATGGCTACTACATGGGTATCAATAGCCAGGACACAAGGCTGCTTTAGATCATGAATCCTGCAGTGCATCTTGTAGCCAGAAATTGTGGCTGCAACTTCCTGGATCACTAGCTCTATTAGACAGCTTTTTCTAGGTTATTCTGCTGTAAAAAATATCTGATGGTTAAAGACAAAGAGTGGGTGACTGCTAAATCTGATATATCAACTTAATTGGATGAAGAACTGCCTAACAGATTGGTAAAGCATGCTGCAGGGTGTGTTTGCATGGGCCTTGGAGGAACAGCCTTGAGTACTATGTGTGGTTCCTAACCCATCCCTCTCTGGCACCCTTCCCTGCTCTGAGGCCCAGCCTCCATGAACTAGGAAGCTATGACCCTCTATACCCTTCTGCCATGATGGTTCAGCTTTAGAGCCAAATTGAACTTCTCCTATTTTTTAGCTGTGGGTGTTGGGTATTATGCTCAGTGATAGATGATGAATACTGATTTTGTACTGATGTTGAAAACTGACTGACCATGGGTTTGATTTGTCTTACTCCTGTGCCTCCAGGTAGAAGGAAGAGCCTTTCATCATCATTGTTATAGAAGGAAAAGCCAGATGGTGGCACCATGCCCAGGAACTTGGACCTTTCATTGCATTGCATACACATCACTCCCATAGACATCTCATTGGTCCACCAAGTCATGTGGCCAAATTTTATGTTAATAGAATGGAGAAGTACAAACCTCTTATAAGTAAGAGGAAAGGGTCATTAAGAACAATAAAACAATCTACTGCCATTGCTGATTTGCCAGAGAGGGCAGCAATCTTGGTGGGCCAGTCCTAGTTGGGTGTTCTAGAAATACTCAACCTTAGTCTACTTACTTGGGACTAAAAAGGAGGGTTCACCTGCCTAATTCTTCCACACTAACTCATTTTCTTTTCAATTTAATTATAACTAAATTCTGCCATCATGGTATGAATACATCACAGTTTATTCATTCCATATTAATAGATATTTATTTGATTCCTGGTTTTTTTCTATTTAATACAATGCTGCAATGAAATTGCTTAAACTATCTACTTAAGTGTTGTATCACCATTGTTATGGGATAGATTTCAGGGCCAGAAATCCCACAAAGAATATAAATGTTCTTAATTTTAATAATTATTCCCATATTTCTCTACAAAAACAAAAGCAATTATTGCCTTTACTTTTCTCTTGTATATTTACCAATGATACATAATGTACCTTCTTAATATTTTTGTGACTCTGTTAATTGACAAATACCTTTTTTCTTAGGCCCTTTAATTTGCATGTCTCTGACCATTGGTGAAAGTAGGGATCTCTTTCCATTTTTTTAAAAGCTTAGTTGACTTATTATTAGCATACCATAAAATTCATTCATTATAACTATCCAATTGGGTGATTTTAGTAAATTTATCGATTTGAGAAGCCTCCATAGTTGTCTAATTTCAGAACTTGTTCTTCACTCCAAAATGTTCCTTGCACTTATTTGCAATGGGTGGGTTATGATTTACATCTAAACCATCCCCCAGACAACTCATGTGGTTGCCAGGTGACTGGATCATGGGGACACTCTACTGATCAGTAGATTCATTAACAGAAGAGTTCAGGAGCTGTTTGTCTTGTCTATAGATGCCCCCCAGGCCACGTGGGCTCAGACCTGAGTCTTCGCAGAGCTGGCTGGATCTGCTGTATGTGATACTGAAATTAAGTTAGTCCGTAGCTGATTGGAAAGAATTAGCAGAGTTCTGGGTGTGGCTGAAGGGACTCACTGAACAGGGAAGCACCACTCAGGGGGTGGGCAGCAACAATAGGCTTGTAGCCATGAAGGAAAACAAAGCTAAAGAAAGTTGGCAGGCTCGCTGCGGACTGCTTCGCTGCCTCCTGCCTTCTCTGTCACGGACATGGACTGTTTCTCCTCTGCAGTGTCCCTCCACCATAGCACCCTGCTGACTATGGACTGAATCATCTACAGACTGGGAACTGAAATAACCCTTTTCTCCTTTATCTTGTCACTTTATACTTGATATTTTGTCCCAGCCAGGAGAACCAAGACGTTGTGCTGCTAGGAGGTGGGGCTTGGTGACTGAGGGTAAAGCTCAGAATGGGTGTACTCTTGTCTGCAGCCTCCCTGTCCTCTCCACCCTGACTGTCACAGATTGAACAGCTGTTCTCCACCTTGCCCTTCCGCCATGCCCTTCCTGCTGAGAAGCCCGATGGCCGAGGATTGAAACCATGCACCAACATAAATCTGCCTTCCTTTAAATTGTGGGTGTCCCAGGGACTGGAAAGTGGCTATGACGGAATCCTTTTTCCATTCTCAGCTCCAGGCAACCAGTGATCTGCTTTCTGTTGAAATAGATTTTCCCTTTTATGACATTTTCTCTGAGTACAATTATATAACATAATCTTTTACGTTTGGCTTCTTTAACTTAGCATTGTATTCTAAAGGCTCATCTATGTTACAACATGTATCAGAATGCCATTTTTCTGTTGGTGAATATTTCACTGTATGTATAAATTGCATTTTGCTTCTGCATTCACCAGTGCATGTACAGTAGGAGTGTTTCTATTTGAGCCCTTATAAATAATGCTACTATAAAGTGTGTGTATACATAATTTTGTGGATATATATTTTCATGTCTCTTAGACTCATATCTTAAAGTGGAATTGTTCAGTCATCTGAGAAATTCATATTTAATTTTTTAATTGTCAAACTATTTTCCCAAAGTGGCTATGCTAATATACTATCCCATTAGCAACATAGGCAGGTTTCTAGTCTCTGCATTGTCTTCAGCACTTGACTTTGGCATTTTGATTACAGTTTCCTAGTGAGTATGTAATTATATAGCATTGTGGCTTAAAATTTTGTTTCTCTAATGGTGGATGGGGATGGTGACCTTTTCATGTATGTCTTACTCACTCATCTATCTCCTTTGGTGAAATATCTATTCCATCTTTTGTCTATTTTAAAATTTGGCTAATTATCTTCACATATTTTGATACAAAAACTTTAGATGATTTTAAAAAATGTTTTCCCCATTGTGACTAAGTTGCTTTTATTCCTGCCCTACCCGACCCCAGTAGAAGCCCTTTCCCTAAACTTAAGGGAAGGGACAAGAGGAACAAGAGTAGCCCCAGAAGAATGCTGCAAGCTCTGCAGTCAGAGGTCCATTTCCAGACTTCTGAAAGGGTTGTTTTTAACAATTGTGGAAGTCAGGGTTTACAAGGGAAAAGATTTAATATGAGACACATGAGGTATAGGATTACTTTATCATATTCACCCAGAGTCAAATGCAAGAGTGTGGGACACAAAGAATTTAGCTGAGGGCCTGGATCGCACAATGTCATACACAAGTTCAGATGAAGACCTCAAGCCCATAGTAACATCCTCCACACGTCCAGCTGGAGGCCAAGGGCCCACAGCAATGCCTCATGCAGCTCTGTATGACAGATCTACACTGGGAAACCCAGAGGTTAGGGGTGGAAGCTAGAAATTTTGCACCAGCTGGATGAAGGATCTGTGCTAGCAGGCTAAGAGATCTGAGCTGGAGCTGGGAAGCGACGCTCAAGGAAAAGACCAAAGCTCCTCTGAAGAGAACTGAAACAATCCTCAGTGACAGCAATGACTCGAGATCCTCCAATGATGAGAACAGCTGAGTATCTATCAGGAAAGTCAGCATGACAAGCTTCTCCAAGAGAATCAACAGCACAACATCTTACCCACTAGCTCTCTTTTTATGTGTTGGCAATAACCCTCAGAGGGCCTTCCACACCCAGCACCACACTGATTCAGCTCATCTGGGTGCTACAAATTGACCACTAGTTAATCCACCATAACATGGTTTTCCAGCATGTGTGCATGGGTGTGTATGTGTTGAATAAGCAACCACAGTTTCTTCACTCCACTGTGTCAGAAGCTACTAAGCATCATTTTTAATGTCTATGATAATTTGGTATTGGCTTTCTTTCTCAGATGCCCCAGCAATTCTACCATCCCTAAACCACTCACAGTGGCCAGGAAAATACAATGCTATGATTGACCAACCCTAGCTTCACACCTGTCCTACAGTGGAGCAGGGAATCATGCTACACATAGAGTGTAAGAATGGAGAAGAATGGTAATCCAGCAGTGGAAGCAGCTGGTACCCAACTTAGGCTCATGGTTCTTCATGTGAAGCCCTTATATCATGGGCCAGTGGCCAAGACCTATTTTATCTACCACTTCCAGAGAGCTCGTGCCTGACTGCACTTCTGTTGACATCTTACTAGTAATGGAGAAAACCGCCTATCACCTGAAGACATTGGAATCCCACTTTGGACAGGCATAGATTACACTGCTCTCTAAAATATCATCCAGCCCTTCCTAGGTTCTAGATTCTTATACCTAAAATCCTCGATTTCTAAACTTGTTTTTCATCTTTCATTTTCTTTATGTGATTTTTAGCCTCTTGTACCTCCTAGTCAGCAGTTTTATTCTTCCATTTCTTATAGTCTTCCTATCCTAAAAATGTTTCTCTTCTGTTTCTTTCATTCTATTCTTTCTCACTGTCTTTCTCCCCACTCCTCTCTGTCTCCCTGTCTCTCTATCTCTCTCTGCCTGTCTCTGTCTATTTCTGCTGTCTCTGTCCCTGTCTCTGTCTCTCTCTGTCTCTCTCTCTGTCTCTCTCTGTCTCTCTTTCTGTCTCTCTGTCTCTCTCTCTCTTCTGTCTCCCCATACTATTATCAGCATCTATTTATCAAATACCTATAACTGTCAGACTCTGTGCACAGTTACAGCTTCAAAAACAGAGATGTATTAGCTACAATCCTTCCTTTAAGTTTACAATGCCTTTGCCAGAAAGACCCCATCATTCATTGCAAAGCTTATGCAAGAATGTAGCACATGAGCCGCATCATGAGTGCTGCTGACAGCGGAGGCTGTGCCTTCCCTCGGGCTGGCCTCGTGTGGTACAGCTGGAAGCTTGTGCAGGTCCAGGAGGGTGAGCAGACTGCAGATACCTTGCTTTGTCCAGCACTACAAACTTATTGCTTCCTCTTTCCACGTGTCCTGAAATTCCCAGAACATGAGAACCACTAGGGCACTGGACACTGAGCACTTACAATGGAAGGTTAACTAGCTCCAAAATTTGCAGTCTTCTTAAGACAGACAATCATTTAATAATCATTGATGAATCTAAGTAAGAAATGGCAGTTTTACTGTGTGAGGGACAAGATTAGGGACTACTGCTGGAATGCATATTAGGATTTATATTAAGACTCTGCATAGGGCTCTGCAGAAGCCGCCACGTACCTATGATCCAGGATAAAGCAAGTGCAGAGGATGAAGGAGGACCAGCTAGGGAGGAGCTGCCAAATGCCAATTTCATACATTTCACATCCAGTACCACTCAGGATTCTATCTATCCATTCACTCTTGTTTAAGTTTCTTCTTCCTATCTTTTCCTTATCAATTGGTGTGAATCACCAATTAATGAGCAATAGTTTCTATGTGACTCATTCAGTGACCCAGACAAGGATTTTAGGCTTTGGTTTGAATCTAAAAATTGTGCAGTTCATGTGATCAAGTGTAGTTCATGCCACAGGCTGGTGAGCAACTGGGAAGAAGAGCAAAATCTTCCACTTCATCAGGGGCGCCTTGCCAACGTAGTGAATTATCACAAGGACAAATCAAGTGCAGAAAGACCTCTTTTTTTTTGGGAGGGGATAAATGGAGAGAATTATTCATACTATGGAAATTGAGAGACTGAACAATTAGAGCCTGTAAAAAGGGGGCATCACACACTAGATGTAGAGGAGAAAACACCTCACCTTTGAGTGTGAAATTAGTTTACCTTCGTTAAGATCCCAACTCCATTAAAACTGTAAATATAGCAACCTGATTAAAGAGAAAAACACTAATTTTCAAGTTTGTGCTATTTCTAGCAATTCCAATCTGCTCTGCAGGAAGTGTGAGAATGCTGATAATTAAGGAACACTGTGCCGGGCAGTGATAACACACCGCCTCTGGATCCAGCTCGCGATACTTTGTAAATGTGACAGAGTCAGATTTGATACTGCTAAAATGTCAAAAATGCATGTTAGCAATCCTCTTATTTCAATACAATCCAGCGGTCCTTAATCTCATGCCACAATTCTCATATGTGACAAAGTAGATAATGTGAATGCAAGATAATTATTACAAGGAATATCAAAATGCCACAAGCTGAAATAATTTAGGAATCACTTCTCCCTGTGGTTTTCATCACTCCCCAAATACACTTCACAGTCTATACCCATGAGAAAGAGGGAAGAGAGTTGACTGAATTCTTTAAACACCTTCAAGATGAAAACATCAGAAAGTGAACCCACAATTGTCTCCACCTACATACCTACCCATTCTCCAGGTCCTTGGAGGCCACCCAAGCTCCAGTCTTGCTGGATTTCCAGACCTCTGGTGGTGTCTGCATGCCAGTGTCTTTACCATCTGTTACTGCTGCTTCAATTCCAGATTGTATTTCAGATCTTCCCTGGGCCTGGTACTACCCACCTGGTGCCCTGAGTGAGGTGTCTAAAGCGCAGATGTGGCCAGGTTCCTGCTCTGCTTTGAGACTGTGGATGCTCCTTCTCAAACCTACATATAAGTCCCAGTGCTTTCCCATCACTGTATGGTCCATGGTGATCTGTACCAGCTCATCTCTCTGGGTAGAGATGTACCCTCTACTTCTGCTACCTGCAGCCCCAAATCTTATTTCCTTTTCTCACGTGTCATAGGAGCTGTATACTACTTTTACATTGTTTATGTTGACTTTTCATCCTGTTGTGTTTTTTTTTTTTTTTTTGGTGTTTCTTTTTTTATTCAAGAATAAGCAAATAGGAGATTTAACCCAAAGTCCTTGATCCCTTCCCTTATTCTTTCTTCTCTTGAAAAAACTTCATTGGAATAATTCACATTCTATAAATATCATTCTTTTAAAGTGCACAAGTATAGAATGTTATTTAGTAATCAAAAAATGAAGAACTGACTTGCTATAAGTGGATGGATCTTGAAAGTATTTTAATAAATGAAAGAAGCAAATCAGTGATCCAAATGTCTGTAATACCCTAATCCACAGATTCTGAAATGAATATAATGGCTATTTAAGGCTGATGGCTGGAGAAGGTGGTGACTGTTAACATGCATCTAAAACCTGCTAAAATCAGACTGTAGTGATGGTTACACACTTCTGCATTTGACTTTTCCTTCTTTTAAACAAAAATAAAAATACATTTCATACATAATACAATTTATTCATCTAACATGTATGAGTCAACACATTCATTCATGTTCTGATCAAATCATGTAACCAAAACCCCTAGGCATTTCAGAACATTTCATCATCTTCAGAAAGAAACCACTAGGGGCTGGGGAGATGGCTCAGTGGAATAAGTGTTTCCCTGGTAAGCACAAGGGCCTGAGTTCAATCACCGGTTCTGCCAAAAAAAAAAAAGAAAGAAAGAAACCACTAACATATTAGTGGCACCTCTTTAGTTCTTTTTGATCTCTCCACTCTAGCCATAAAAAAAAAAAAATCTACTTTCTATCTCTATAGATTGGCCTATGCTGGACATTTCTTATAAATGGAATCATACATCAAGTGACCTTTTGTGACTGGCTACTTATATTGAGCATAATATTTTCAAGGTTCACTAAAATTGTAGTATGTATCAGAATTTTATTGCTTTTAGTTGCCAAATAATATTCTGTTGTGTGGATCTACCACATTTTATTTGTTCACTCATCATCTGATGAGTGGTTGAATTGTTTTTAGTTTCTGCCTACTATGAGAAATGCTATAAATGTCTATATACACACATTTGCATACTCTCATGGTTCTTGGGCACATATCCAGAAGCAGAATTTCCAGGCAACTCTATGTTTAATCTGTGTATCAACTGCTGGAGTGTTTCCAAAATGGCAGCACCATTTTATATTATATTTACAGTGGGTGAGGCCTCCAGTTGCCCTGGAATCCCTGCCAAAATATTCAATTACTTGTCTTTTATTATAGCTATTCTTGTGGGCACAAAATGGTATCTTACTGTGGTTTTTATTTGCATTTTCCTGATGGTTGATGTTGTTAAGTATCTTTACATGTTCTTTTATATATTTGCATATATATTGTTGAGACAAATTTCTATTCAAACTCTTTGCCAATTTTAAGTGGGTAACTTTTATTCTAATTTTTGAATTATAGGAGCTCTTGAATTATATATATATATATCCCTTAATTAGCATTTGACTGGGAACACTTTCCTCATTTCTGTGGATTATCTCTTTGTTTTCTTAATGATGTCCTTTGAAGCCCAAAGACTTTAAATTTAGTAATGTTCAATCTATCTGTATGGTTGTTTGTGCTTTCAGTATCATATCTAAGAAACTATTGTCTAATCTAAGGTTATGAAAACTTCAGGCCTATGTTTTCTTTAGCTTTTAATATGCATCCTTAATTGGTCTACTATTTTCTTTATCCTATTTTCTAAAGGCTAACACACTTCAAACACCTGTCCATTTTTAAAACTTTTTCATCATAGTAATCTTTTTTGTGGTAGCTACAAATGAATTTAAGTTGAGGTAATGAAGTGCTTCTTCAACAATTTCCATTCTAAAGTTGTTTCCATTAATATTGTTATTTTGACATTCTATTTGTTTATATTTCTAGGATTTAAATTTGTTTTAATATATCCATTGATCTCATTTTATTAAGATCACTGTCTTGGGGGTAGCTTAAAAACAAATTTGTCTTTTACTCATAAATAAGATATTCTTATCTCTGTGAACATCCTAACGCTACCTTTACTTATGTAATTTTCACATTATCTTTTATATTTTGTTTCATCTGGAGTGGATTTAGCTTACAGTTGTCAATCTTTCTTAACATTAGATTTTCCTGTTAGGTTTTAGAAGTCTTATTTACATGATTACCTCGAAGAATTATGTTTTTTTCATTTTTTTAGTTTTTATTCATTTTAATAAGAAAAAAGCAATGAAACAATTTCAAACAGGTTAGTAGGACAGTTACAATAATTAGTATATTGCATATTGTTGTCTTCATAGTAGTTATTCAGAGGACAAGATGCAGACATGTTATCTTGCCTAAACAATATTAATACAAACCTTTCTTCTCATTGAACTAAGAAAAGGTAGCTGTATATCTATCTATTTTGTATATACATATATATTTTTTCACTACAAAATGGTCCTTTATTTATATCCCCCCTTTTGTTTTGTTTTGTCAGAGATGGGGGTTCCATTTTTGTTAGAGAAGCTGTATTTGGAGAAGTCTTTAAAGGACCTTTTCATACTTGATGCCAGTTCAAATATTGTAAGTACTTGAGTTCAGCAAAATAAACCAATATAGTCCAATAATAGTAGTGGGTTATCAGCAGAACTGGAAGTTGTTTAAATCTGTTGACTTGAGCCTTTTACAGCTTAGCATATTAATATGCTTTACTTTTTATACCCCGTCATACTTTTCTGCTGGATGGTTAAGACCAAATTAAAGCAAGACCTAAATAAGTAAAAATGTAACTTTTGTATCTGACAATGTCAGTCAAATCCCCTCAGGATTTACCCTGAAGCCCTGTACAGCAGTTTGTAGATCTTTTGACAGTGTCAGCCATCTGGATGAATCACAACCTTTGCTTGACCAATTTGCTCTCTGTGAAAGCCTGAGAGAATTTTTTCTCTCTAGGTGACTCTCCTTAGACACACTACACATTGTCGATCACTTTCCTCTGTGACCCTATAATCTCCTTGATCAGAAAATTTGGGACAACACTGAGTTACAAGATGTCATGGCACAGGTTCTCTTATGTCCTGAGTCCTCACTGACCTTGGAGGGCTGGGGCCAAAATATTGGCTATTCTTGTAGCCCCTCTTTTTCTCTAATTTTTGGTCTTCAAACTTTAGTTGTTAAACATCTAGAAGAGAAGCTTAATGATGTCATTACCCTGTAACAGAGGCAGTTGAGCTTAACATCCCTATCTGTCTGAATATCAAACACCATAGACATGACATGGAACTGCTACTTTCCAACAATCATGGATATTCTAAACTTTAAACCCCTACAGAATGTAAAAAAATAATAATTATACATTTTTACACATAAATTTAGAAATCATACTGTATACAACATTATAGCAGGACAATCCTATGAATTATGTTTTTAATCTCTCTCTGTCTCTCTCTGAATTCATGTGCTGCCTAGAGCCAAAGCTTATACTAGTTGCTCACAGTCCTGCTCCAGTGGTGATATTCTTGCCCTTGCCAAACCGTCATGGAGACAAAGAGCAGCTTGACTTGGGCCCTCCAAGTGTCTGTACCCATGTAAGTACCTCCACAGCAGCATCTCCAAGCACCAGCGCTTTTGATACCAATTTTATTTTCTCCTTTTCTACCTGACAAGAGAACTGAGGCTCAGAGACATTAAGATACTTACCCCAAATCACACAACTGCTAAGTTCTGACACCCAGATTTAAACTCAGTTTTCTGACTCCACAGTCCAGTTTCTGAAAGAGGGTAGCAGTGGGTGATGCTCTCCAAGGTGCTCCTGATGTCCCAACCAGAGACCAAATCCACAGCCTTAGAAGAGCAGGCACTGTCTTGGGGGTAGCTGTTCGTTTCTTTGTCTACATGAATCAAGTGCCAAGTAACCACTGACTCCTGGAAGCAGCTCAATGAGTCCACAAACAGGCTTCATTGTTAGAGTGACGCAGTTTCAAGTCCTAGTGCTGCTTGAAAGTTTCAGGGTAATTTGGGCAAATTATGACACATCTGTGAGCCTGAACACCTAGTTGTCAGGTGCAGCAGTAATGTGCCTCTGTGAGGATCACAGAAGGGATCTATGTGCTGACTAATGCACCAAGTAGGTGTGCTGGGAGAGTGGAGTGGTGCCTGCTCCCTGTCTGTGAATAGTCAGTTTTGCACACAGGCCCAAGTGCTGTAAGAAGCACATTTTGTTTCTTCCTGTCCTTAAGAGTCTGAAGAAAACACCTGCCACTTTGTGATATATTTCCCTGTTGATCAGGGCAGGAGGCCTGGGCTGGAGTGGGCAGCCGAGGAAGGAAGGCCAGGGCTCATTTAGGCCCCCTCTCTAGCCCTCATGGGCAAACATTTCCCCTTGCTAACCTGGAATACAGAGACAATAATTCTGGGTGACAGTTTCACAGACCAATAACAACTCAGGAGAAAGTACTTATTTCAAAGGAAATAAGAGTTTATCAGAAATTTGGGATTTTCCTGAGGAGCACAATTTTCTGAACACAGTATGAACACCAAAAATACTTGAAAATAAAGTTTATACCCTGGGTCAGCCAGATATTTTTTGGTTATGACACCAAAAGTTCATCATAAAAAAGCAATAAATTGAATTGATTAAGACTTTAAGCTTCTGCTGATACTGTTAGAAGAATGAAAAGAAAAGCCCAAGATAAGAAGAAAATATTTACAAGTCCTATATCTAAACAAAACATGAATCTATAATATATAAATAATTCCTAAAATTCAATAAGAAGAGAATAAGTAGCATAACATTTAAAATAAGCTATACTCTGGTACCTCAGATCATATAAATCTCTTGTCCTTTACTAAAAATAGGCAAGCTATTTTAGCAGGCACTCAAGATGATCTACAGACCACAAAGAAACATGAAAAGAATCTCAACATGATTTATCTTTAGGAAAATGCACAGTGAAAACATGATTAAATACAACTGCACACCCATTAAAATGGATAAAATAGAAAGTCCTCCCTATAGCTAGCATTGGTGAGAAAACATAATTCTCCTATACTGCCCATGGGAATGTAAAGTGGAAGAATCACTTTGGACAACAGATTGATAAAGCTGCTTTTTTTTCTTTACTTTTTTTAAAATTGTTTTTCATCATTTATTTATTCATTCATTCATTTGGTGCAGACTGGGCTGGCAAGATAGCTCAGTGGATTCAGTGCCTGCTTTGGCAAGTGCAGGGACAAGGGTTAGATCCTTGTAAACCCAGCACTTGGGCTGAAAACAGGAGAATCACCACGGGTACAAGCTGTGTAGTGAGACCCTGTACCAAATACATAAATGAAAACAAAAACAAAACAAAAAGAAAAACAACCCTCATTTGGTGCAGACTCTCACTACACAGCTTGGACTTCTAGTGACCCTCCTATCTCAGCCTCCAAAGTGCTAGAATTACAGGTATGTGTCACCACACCCAGTTTCAGTGGCTGGCTTGGTGCACCCAGGGTTCTAGGGCTGGCACAGCATGTGGTAACGGGGATTGAACCCAGGTCCTTACACTTGCCAGAAAGGTGCTTAGACCACTGAGCTATCTTCCCAGCCCTGATAACACTTCTTAAAAAGTCAAACTTATCACAGCATCCAGTTTCTGGGTGTTTGCCCAACACAGCAGAAAGCAAGTGTTCATGGAAGGGTGACCTTGAATATTTATAAAAGATTTTTCAGTAAAGGCTTCAAGCTAGAAGTGACCCAAATGTCTCCTGAAAGTCAAATAGACAACAAATTGTGGTATATCCATACAGTGAAACATATATAACAATTTTTTTTAAAGAACACATTATATCCGAGACATGAAAGACTCTCCCACAAAATATGCTGAGTGAAAGATGCCACACATACAAAGGTTTATAATGTGTGGCTTCATTCATATAAAACTCCAGGAAGCACGAAGCAACATATGACAGAAACTAGAGCAATGGTTGCCTAGACACAGATGTGCTGGAGGGAGGCGTTACAAAAAGCACACTGAAAATTTTCAGAGTGATGATAGGAATGTGTACAGAGGTATAGAAGGCAAAACATTGAATTTTGCAATTTATACATAGGAAGTTGATTTTATGCAAAATTACACCTCAGTGAAGCCCCTCAAAGAGAAGGAAAGGAGGAGGGGAGAGGAAGGGGAAAGTAATTCTTATCTGTTCACTAGTCCGTTCAGGACAAAAGTTTCTATCTATGGAAATATTTTCTCAAATTTGGATATTTTTATTGGAAACCCAAAAATACTTAGGGCATTTCAGCAGTTTTCGTAAGTGTAAAGGAGTTTTGAGGATTGGTGTGTGGAAAGGACCCGGAGTTGCTGAGAGAGCTTCCACTGTTGATAAAGCCCACTCTTCCCTCTTTGTCTACATCTAGTCATTCACTGGCCATCGTGAGTGCGGGTTCTCTGCCCGGGACAGGGTCATTACACATACTCTGCTGCTGGCCTCTACCTGTCCCCGGTCCTGCTCGCTCTGCTTCCTGGAGTAGCGGCTACACTGACCATCCTGGGCCTCGTTCTGCCCTGCAGTCTTCTCAGTGCATCTGGCTTTTTATGCCTACCTTTGCCCTCTGGTCAGCAATTTTGGTCACCCAAATGGGTTACTGGCCTGAGCCAGAGTGGTTTAGGATTCCAGCACTGCTCAGACTCACCAGATTTCTCTGTGTAGGGACTGAGGGTAGAACTGGGGAAGATGGCTCAGATTCTTGTCATCTTTTTTTTTTTTAATGTATTTAGTATAGGGTCTATAAGGCCTATAGGGTCTCACTACATAGATCGGACTCGTAGTGATTCTCCTGTTTTCAGCCTCACAAGCACTGGAATTATAGGCACGTGCCACCATCCCCAGTCTCGATAACCATCTCAGTGCGGCCAGGGGGCAAGGCCAGCAAGGCACTCTGGGAATTGAACCCTGGCTGCTGTACTCTGTGTAAGCAGGTGCTTTAATCCGCTGAGCTATTTGGCCAGCCCATAATTTTTTTATTTACTTATCTATGTATTTATTTTTTAAAGAACATAAACTATAGTAAGACAAAAAAACATTAGAAATTATCTACAGAATTCCACTAAACAAAATGATAGAAATCAACAATGGTTGTTATATTGCATCGTATCTTCAAATTAGTTGTTCAGGGCCCTCAAGATAGTGTAGTGGACTAAGCACCTGCTTTGGCAAGCACAGGACCAGGGTTCAATCCTCGATCTTGCATGCTGCACTGGCCCCACCCCAGGGGGCACTGAGCTGGAGACTGAGTCCAGGCATGGTAGCACTTGCCTGTAATCCCAGCACAGGGGAGGTTGAAAATAGGAGCATCACTACAAGTCTGAGCTGTGTAGTGAGACCCTGTAACAACCAAATACATAAATGAAAAACAAAACCAAAAATACTTCAAATTAATTCATCAGATTACCAGACATAAGCATGCAAAATTGGTCAAAAAGTTGGCAAAAAAATTTTTTTAAATGGAGTATTAACTGGATTGTTGTTCTACTTGTGGATAATGTCACAAATTAAATTTTGTTAACAATGTGGGTTCTTCAGGCCCAGGTACAGAACAGTGAGATCTGCAGGAACTAAGTTGGTGTCTCAAAGAAAGAGTCTGAACTGCTTTCAGCTTCCATTTTAGATGTAGTTTCTTGGCTTTCGATTTCTTTCCATGAGATTTTTAAAGAAGCATTGGCCTTCTTCTTTCATAAGTCTGTGAGATTACCTAGATCTTAAAGACAACAAAGAAGAATCCATTTATTCTTCCCATATGAACTCAGTCTTCTCGCCAAATACATATTATAATCCTGTCCAGCAATCAGAAAGCTGTTACTTCTATTTCATGAATGGAGCAATGGTCAAGATTTGAAACCTAAGCTCTGGCCAATTTCCTCTCTCCACGTGCCTGCTGGGTCTTCCGAGCTGACCAGCAGAATGACCCTTTCAGGAAAATTCACCTCAAAAAAGTGCTGCTTCCCAACTTTTCTCCTCCTTAGTGAAGTGAGGAATAGGAATTGTCTGGGATGGCTTTTACCCCTCTAATTTTAACTTTATACAGGAGGCTATAGTTATGTTGTTCCTCCCTCAATTCACCAGTTTCTTCTGGAATTTATCAGAAGGCAACCTCAGACCTTTATGCCCAGTGTTGATAAAAGAAAATAATGGATTTTTCCTATGGTTTCCCCCACCAGTGGTGACTGTAATCCCTTTATCTCACCCTACCTCCCTGGGGAAATCTGTGACAGTCTGCTAGGGTCTTTGTTCTTATGGGGGCTTATAGCTCTAGAAAAGGAGTGGGAGCTGAGTCAACAGTTGGAGGGTGAATATAGTCACAAACTGGGAAACTAAAATATTAAGTAGCACCAGAAGGACTTCCGAGAAGACAATAACCTGTCCCCACACTTACGAGATCTGTCCCCTGATTCCCTGCAGCAAGAAGAGAGCAAAAGAGAACTAATATGGGAGTGTCCCCATGCTGAATTCTAAAGAGGAGCCTCAAAGTCCAAGAGAAACAGGCAGTGTGTGTACAGACAACTTCTGTTCCATGGGGCCACCTTCTGTTATCTGGAGAACCTGTGACCCAGCGACAAGGGAGAAAGAGTCCTTTGTGGCAAAGCATTATGTGAGACGTCTACCACCTGCACCTGCGCAGGCCCAGTGTGCTGAGCAGCCAGCTCCCCAAGGTTCAACTTCTGCAGCCTGGTCATTGCCGTAGCACTAAGAGCAAATCACAGTGGTGCATTTCCAGCATCTTGCCCTTGCCCATCAACCACAGCCTGAGAGCCCTCCCAGCCTGCCCCGAGCACATGCCAGAGGAAGCCAGACCCACCAGTGGACAAAGGAATGGAGGGAGGGAATGACAACAAATCATCTAGCATGAAGGAAGATCAAGGAAAGAGCCCGAGGTCTTCCTAATAAGGAAGCTTTAATCAAAGAAACAGATAAAAGCTAAATAAAACTCCATACCAAGTGCATAGATATGCAAGAGGAGGTTAAGCAAATTTTTCTAATTTGAATTGAAATTTTAAGTACTGAAAACAGAATTGATTCAACTAAAAATGAAATGAGTAATCTAAAACATCAAGTAGATGTATCTTGACTGCATAAGTGCAAAAAACGCAAAGTAAAAACAAATGAAAAGAAAGAGAGCCGGAGGGTGGATCAGGAGATATAGTCTGCATAAGTGCAGTAGTTCCAGGGACAACAAATGAGCAGAGTGAGGGAAAGCAACACTGTAACCAGAAGAGGAAGACTGACTTGACAAAAATAGATTTGTTTTCAAATAAAAAGGCATAGACAGTATCAGCGAGGAATAATAAGAAAAAGACATTTTACCTGGTAAGATTTCTGAACTCTGAGAATAAAGAAATTTGCTTCTGACTTATATATGCTGAGAAAATCTACTCTCCATGGCAAGAGACTCCTGTCAGCAAAGCCTTTCTTATAAACAACTCCAGCAACTTAAAAACACGGAGAAAAACATATTTACATTTTAGTGAAAAATACTATGATCCAAAAGTGGTATGCTTTCCAATAAAATATCCATGTAGTAAGAGAAAAATTTTCATCACAAGTAAATTTTTAATGTGTGACATCCAGGTATACTTTCTAAGTAAATTACTTAAAAAATAATTAAAATCTTAAAATAAAAAAAGTTGCTTTTTTTCCTTTAAACTAGTCTTGCACATTTACATCTTGTAACCTGACAACTAATTTGAAAATAACATCACGTAATATAGCACCCATTGTTGAATTCCTATTACTCTGTTTAGTGAAATTTTTATTGTTTCTAGTGCTGTTTTTTCTCTATCACTATTTAATATTCTTTTAAAAAATAAGATCTCAAAGTAGAGTGAAATATTCAAAATGTAGGAGTCAGTCAAACAAGTATTTATTAGGGGTTGGAGATATGACTCAGTGGTAGAGCTCTTGCTTACATGTATAAGGCCCTGGGTTCAATTCCCAACACCACCAAAATAAATTAAGTTTTAAAAATCCTTATTTGTTCAGAATCCAGAGACAAAGCATATATTTAGGTATTACGTGTGAGCAAAATTAAGTGTTAATGAGAACAAGGACGTTCTAGAGCTGCTTTCGTAGAGTCAGGGATAACATTGGAGCTGGGAATTCAGTGTTAGAAGATAACCTTGCAGACTTACAGAAGTGGCCTCTGAGCAGAAGAAACATAGATTTTAATAAATCATTAAGCTTGCTGTATGCAGCTCATTCAGAAAGAAAAGCATCCCATTTCTGGACACAGGGTACATGGGTAACCATGGAACTAGCGTGGCATACACCACTACCAACTCACCAAATCCAGGCTCTTGCTCCTATTTTAGGGCATGCAGCTAGATTGCATCTCCAGTCTCCCAGGGATCTGGGGGGTGTGACCAGAAGTGACACTCACTTCTGCTCATAGAAACCATACGCACTTCTCCCTTAGTATCATCCCCTCCAGCCAATTCAAATAGAAATGACTTCTAGGGTGACTCCAACAGAGAGCCACCTGTTAAAGATAATAGTCTCTGTGTTTGGAGCAACTTTATCAATTGGTTTACTTATCTTAGGGCCATTACATGAGCAAGAAATAAACACCTATGTGTACAGAGCCATTGTTGAGTACTGGGCAAGTTTGTTACAGCAGTTAGTGTACACTGACCGTTACAGGTTACCAGGGTCTTGCACGACCGTAGCACAGAGTGTGAATTTCTTTCCAGGTTAATGGAAAGAACTTGGAGGTGGGAGTTGAAGAGGTGAGAAGAATCTAGGAAAGGAAAGACATGATCAATTTTATACCCTAAGAGCTAGGGTAGAGCACCTGATCAGTCAAGAGGCCATCATCCCAGTTTCAGAGAGAGATGACTGTAGGGCAGATAGGAGTTTTGGAAAGGGGAGGCTGTGATTTCATGTGGAGAGATTTCAGAGGAAAGACTGACACATTGGAAATGAAAATCACGAAAGAGGAATAAGGGTGGTCCTGAGTTTGAGGTAATTCACCACGATGGGAACAACTGTAATAGGGATCAAATAGGTCAGATTGAAAATTCAGATTTCTGCTTGTCTTAAGAGATGAGAAGCTGGAGTCTCTAGCAGTAAGGCAAGGCTGAAGCAAGGACAATGAGAGGCACTGAAGTGTGTGCTTGAATTCTAGGCTCCCTTAGAGAAAGAGTGTGGGTGGTAAAGACAGAGCAGGCCCAGGACTCCAGCACTATGAGTGCTGGTTGGGGAGAAGCCAGCAGTGGCAACTGAGCAGCATCTGAAGAGGAAAAAGGCCTGTGGAGCTTCTATCTTAGTGGGATTTTTCTGGCTGTGTGCATCCAGGCTACAAGTGAGGGAAATGTAGATAGCTGCTTAAAAATTGTTCAGCCTTTTCTTGTCACAGAATGCATTTGTTTCCAAGGGTTTCCATATTGACTTGGTGGATTCAAACAATAGAACTTTATTCTTACTGTTCTGGGAGCCATAAATCTGAAGTCAACTTTCTAGCACCATTGGATTCTTTTCTGGGTTCTGAAAAGAAATCTGTGCCATGCCTCTCTGAGTTTCTGGTGTGTTCTTCAGTTTGTGTCTATCACTATAAGCTCTGTCCCTGTTTTCACACTGTTCTTTCCTGTTTACGTTTCTGTTTCCCCCTTAACTTTCAAAGATTTGTCACTGGCTTTGCAGCTTACACCACCCCATGTAATCACATCTCTGGATCTTTAACTCAATTGTCTGAGCAAAGATCCAGTTCTACAAATAAGGCCTATTCATAGATTCCAGATGGACTTATCTTTTGGGAGGGCTCTATTCAAGGAGGCAAGTGAGTTTGAAAGAGAAATAGGCCTTAGGTGCAGGTGGTAGAAACCATCTAGGTAATGAAGAAAAGTAGGTCATGCATGAGAGAATGAAGGAAAGTGAAAAGTGGCGAGGTGAGATTCTCACCAGACAGGAAGAAAGGTGGCAAATGACATTGCAAAAGTTCCCAGAGTTCAGTACTGAGGATACCAAAGTCTGCAGAATAGAGACTTGAATGGGTGACAGTAGTGACTTGCTGAAGGGGAGGGCAGGGGCCCCAGGGCCAAGGCATGAGCTGAGCCAGCAACATGAGCTTCACCAGAATAAAAACAGGTGAAGATGGAAGACATGAGTCAGATGCTACAGACACCAGTGCCCAAGGGACAGCAGCAGTGAGAGGCCAGGGTGGCAGGTAGGACTGTGCAGGTGAGAGCTATGGCTAACTCAGAGCTGGAAAAAGTAAAGGAATTGTTAGCCACAGTATCAGAAACTGAAAGAGATAGAAGTTTGCATAATAGGCAGATACAGAGGCATAGCTGGATACAAAGGCAACACTCAAAGATCAATATCGTTCCTATACACAAATAACACACTCACTGAGAGAGAAATTAAGAACACCACATCTTTGAAAAAAACACATCTCCAAGAAGTGGAAGTGGGAAAATAAAAATATGGAAAAATGTTCAACATCACTGGTCATTCAAGAGATGCAAATTAAAACAACACTGAGATTGCAACTCTTGTTGCATAGGTCCTGCTTTACCTTGGTCTTAACCATCCAGCAGAAAAGTATAAAAATGAAATATAAGAAGTAAAGCCATGCTGTTTTGTTGAGCTATAAGGGGACTCAGGTCAACAATTTGTGACATTGCCAGTCAGGCAGAAGACCCAATACTATTATGGGCTACTGGACTCTTTTAGAATATTTTACTGAGTTTACACACCTATAATATTCAAATAACAGAACTTAACAAAAAAAAGGGGGATACAGATGAATGTCCATTTTGTATCTGTGTATTCAAAGTGGTTAGGATAGATATATAGTTACGTTCTCTTAATGAATAAAGGGATTTGTTCTAATGGTGTTTGTAAATAGGATATCATGTCCGCATATTGTACAGCAATTAACCACTAGGGTGAAGGTATGCAATGTGTTAATTATTGAAACTGTCCAACCAATTTGATTTGAAACTGTCTCATTGCTATTTGTTTATCAATAAAATTATGGAAAAAAAGAGATTTCATCTCACTCCACAAAGAAGGGTTATTATCAAGAAATCAACCAATAACTAAATGCTGGTGAGGCTGTGATGAGAAAGAAGCCCTTCTGAACTGTTGATGAGAGTATAGACTGGAGCAACCACTGTGGAAATCAGTATGGCAATTCCTCAAAACCCAAAAGCAGAGGTTTTATTTGACCTAGCTATTTCCCTTCCCCCAAAGAATTAAAAGCATTGTATTGTAGAGATATCTACATGCCCATCTTTATAGCAGTGCAGTTTATAATAGATACATCTGGAAGCAACCCAAATGTTCATCAACAGATGAATGGTTAAAGATGTGGGGTTTTGTTTAATACAATGCAGTACTATCATGCTACAAATAAAGATTAAATTTGAGTCTTTTATAGGTAAATGGATGCATCTTGAGACTATACTCTTAGGTGAAATAAATTGAACATATGTGTTTAAATATTGTATTGTTTCTGTGGTATGAGAAACTGAACATATAAATAAGAACCCATGTATATAAGAGATATTGGAAAATTGGGGAAAAATGCTCAACTGGGAAGGAGAACAAGACAGGGAGGAGGGGTGATAAAAGAAGAAGAAAGAAGAAAATAGACTAGAAGGAAAAATGAAAACAAAGCTTTCGTAAATAAGGAACAGAAGAGGGGTAGAAGAGAGGGGAAGGGGATTGGAAAAAAAAAAGAATCAAGATATATCATGAACAGGTACAAATTACCTATGATGAATGTGATCACTATGTGTATCTAAAATGTACCAATTTTTTGTTTTAAAAAAAGGCAAAAAAAAAAAAAAACTTGAAAGAAAAAAATCTCAAGCTGGAACCAAAACTTCAAGTGATTCCAACAAAACTCAAGGGGGTGGTGAGAGTCCCAGTGGGAGTGGAGAAGTGCCAGCACCCCAAAGGCTTCCTCTTGGTGTGTAGTGTATGGCTGGAAGTGATTTGAGTGAAACTACCACAGGGATATTTGATATTTAATATGTTTACAGAGAAACACAGACTTGAATATACTCTTCAAAGTGTATGTATCTCAAAACTCAGAAACATCTAGAAGAACTTTTAAATTAGTAGTAGCCAAAGATCAAAAACGAAATCTGTCAGTGCAGCAAAATCTACTGAGAAAAAAAAAGCAGAAAGAAATCATGCATAAATGTACAAACACATAAAATAAGGTCAAATATTTATGGCAACTGTATTTAATGTACCTATTATAAGTAACATGAAGTCTTTAAATAATCATTAAATCAATCACTATGTTGAGTTATTTCATGGGTACATAAGTGTGTGCTCTAGATACGTGTATTTTATTGTACATCAACTATACCCCAATAAAGTTGCTTTAAAAGCAAAGCAAGGACCCCAAAATTGCTAAAAGCAAATTTCACTTCTACGTTCAGTGCCTCTATTGAAAAAGGATGGCAGAAATTTGAAAAGAGGGACAGGAAGTGCAAACAAATAGAAAACAGGATGGCAACATGTATATCATAAAATGACTTTGGGGACCAAGTATGGTGTAACACAGTCGATTTATAAAGTAGCAACTCCTAGAAATAAAAATAAGCAAATGCACAATCAAGTAAAGGAATATCAAGTCAACTGGATAAATATAAAGGAAAACTATGAGGCACTTGAACAGTAATTAACAACCTTCTATTCAATAAATAGAAAATGCACATTCTTTTTGGAAGTCCTGTTAAGTGAGTTTTTATGAAGGGTGATCAAAAATGTGGTGAATGGTTGATGCTGCCATCTAGTGCAATCCAACAGAAAAGTGAGCTTATCAGAATATTATAATGGGCCTTCCCCCACTTATTTCACTGAATCTGGCACATTGTGACTTCTCCAGAGTCAAAATGACCACGACAGATAAATATTTTGCATCAATCCAGGACATCAAGAAACTTGTAACAGCACAACTAAAGACATAAAATAGAGAACTTCCAGTTTGCTTCAGAAAGTAGCAATAATGGCAGAATAAATGTGGTAGAAGCTGGGTAAAGGACCAGTGACATAGCTCAGAGGACTAAAATGCTTGCTTAGGCAAATTTAGGCAAGCTCAGGGACCACAGTTTGATCCTGGCACCACATGCTGCACCAGCTCTGCCCCCTAGGGCGGGCTGAGCTGGCCAGAATCTGGATGTGGTAGTACACACTTGTAATCCCAGCACTTGGGAAGTTCAAAACAAGGATCACTACAAGTCTGATCTGTGAAGTTAGACCCTGTACTAAATATGTAGAAAAAAAGAGGAAGGAGGAGGTGGAAGAGGTAGAAGAAGAGGAGGAGGAGGGAGAGAAGGAGGAGGAGGAGGGGGAGGAGGAGAAGGAGAAGAGGAGGAGGAAGAGGAGGAGGAGAAG
>NW_004524584.1:890203-900255 GCF_000260255.1 Octodon degus
AAGGTATATCCTTACAATTCTGATCATGTACAAGAGACCAAGGAAAATCTCAGCTACTTTCAAAAACAATGAAATCATACAATAAAATTGGAAAACGTCAAGAAAAATATTGCCGGGGTCGGGGAGATGGCTCAGTGGAATAAGCGCTTCCCTGGCAAGCACAAGGTCCTGAGTTCAATGCTCGGTTCCATAAAAAAAAAAAAAAAGAAAGAAAGAAAAATATTGCCCATAAAAAGTAAACACATTTAATTTCTCCATTTGTAAAGTAGACAATTCCCTTTCCAATAATCTGTGAATTAAAGAAAAAATCTAACCTGGAATTTTAAGAAAAAACAAAAATTGAGAAAATTGTGTGTTAAAACTTATGAGAATTAGATAAACATTTGTACTTAACAGAAGGAAACTTAACTTGTAAGGAAACAAGAAACATTTTAATTGATGTGGTAAAAATTCAATTTAAGATTAAAAAATATAAGAATAAAAATATAGTACTATAAAAAGAAATAGAAGTTAATAAAAGCAAGCCGATCACACTAGTGCATACCTGTAAACTGGGCATTCACAAGACTGAGGCAGGAGGATCCTTGCAAGTTTGAGACCAATCTTGGATACAAAGTGAGCTCAGCCCAGCCTGAACTGCATAGCAAGACCCTGCTTGAAAGAGACCCCAAAAAATTGATAAAAGCAAAAATTATTGGACTATAAAACCCTGAGTTTATAAAACAAAATAAAAAGTTTGCTCTTCAAGAAAAATTTTAGGGGCCGGGGAGATGGCTCAGTGGAATAAGCGCTTCCCTGGCAAGCGCAAGGGCCTGAGTTCAATCCCCGGTTCCAACAAAAAAAAAAAAAAAAAAAATTAAACTGATGAAAATGCTATACATTGACATTGACAGAAGAAAATACACAAACTATATCAGGAATTATTTTAAAAGGTAACATTTATGAACAACGAGATTATAAAATTTAATACAATACACTATGCCAGCCAGCTCTTTTCAAAATCTAGATGCTATGCATGGTGTCTAGGAAAGCATGGATCACCAAAATTGACTCAAAAAGAAATAGAAAGCTTAAACAGATTGAGCACCAGACAAAAAGTTAAGTGGTTTTTACATATATCTCTAAGAAAAACTACTTGGCACATTGAAAATATGTAGTGTGGTAGTTACAAGAACAGAGCTGGCTTTAATCCTGCTTAGTTTGTCACTTTAATATGGTTGCCAATTTGTCACTTCAGCATAGCTGCCAAATTTAGCAAATAAAAATATAGTACCCCCAGTTAAATTTGAATTTCAGTTAAGTAACAAATAATATTTCAATATAAATATTCCTGTGCAATATTTAGACATATTTGTACTTAGAAAATCATTCATTGTTTATCTGAAATTCAAATTTAAGTGGGCAGCCCATATTTTGCCAGCAATTCTGGATTTTAGGGAGATTTCTTAACTTTCCTGTGTCTCTGTTTTCTCATCTCTAAAATGGGGTGGTGGTAATGATGATAAATATCTACCTCGGAAGGATGATAGAGAAGTGATTCTTAGGGACAGTATGGCACAGAGTGAGCAGGACGTAACAGTTCGCTATGTTAGAAGCAGTTCTGTTTTTCCTTCCTTTCTGTCTTGCACAGCCTTTGTTTTTCAGCAAGGATATATTCAACTCAAAGAGTCAGCACTAAGCTAGACAGCGGGACAGACACAATGGAGATGGGAAGCATCTCTTCTTTCTTCCCACTGCCACCACATCACATACACCCACAGCTCATACTAGAAGCAGTCCTGGGTAACCACACAGTAAGGGAGGTGCTTCCCCTTTAGACAGCGGGGCAGGAACCACCCCATGAGGCCCATGGCATCCAAGACCCTGCACCCACGCTTGGAGGTGGGAGGCTCTCCATCCTGCTGATGGCGGTGTGTCTCTGGAATCCATGATGTGTGGCTATCATTTGGTGGCTTTCACTTCCAGAAAAGGGTAAAGGAAGGCCTCTGAAGAAGGTAGGTCATGCAGGCCATGCCCATCACACTGTAGGTACCACTAGCTGCTCCTTCCACTAAATCATGATCATGCTATGGAGGTCTTGGGTCCTTTGACTGATGCAGGCTTTTCCCTTGGGTTAGATGTTGACTTTTCCCTCCTTTGGTAAGAAACAGTAACAGAGGCCTTTTGGCCACCTCTCCTTCAGCATCTGACTGTGTATCCTGGTCTCAGAAGCCAAACAGGAGCAAGCCTGTTCTCATAGCTCAGGTCCTCAGCCCCGCCTTTGTCCTTCAGCTGCCCGGGCTGCACACCATTTCACCCCCACTTACTTCACCCAAGCACACACCCTCAGCACACTCCGTGGCACTGCTGAAAGGCCTCAGCCTGGCTCGTCACCCTTTCTAGGCTACATACCACTTTGGCCCCTTCGCAGTTTGTCTGATGATGCCCATCCTCTTCTTTTCCAGTCTCTTCTCTCCCACCTATTTCCATTCTCTTCTCTATCCTACCCCAAACTCCTCATCCTCACTTCCATTAAACCCAATCCTAAGAAATAATCATACTTTTTCTTTAACACTTTCGAGTGATTGCTGAGCATTAAGGACCCTGCCCTTGGTAGTAGAAGGGAAGGTTTGATTTCTGTTTGAAGGGGAAGTACCATCTGCTGAGCTCCTCCTGCATGTCAGACACTAAGCTAAGTCCCTTTCCATGCATTTTCTCATTTAGTTTAGTGATAATGTGGTGAAGCAGATGTCGGTGTCTTCATTTTACAAATTCAGAAACAAGGTTCAGAGAGTTTAAGTACAGTGGTATAAAGTTATACATAAGGAAGTGGCAGAGTGGGGATTTAAATTCAAGTCTCTTTAACTCCAAATTCAATATCTTTTCCAGTATCCTACAATGATTTCCAACTTGTAGAAAGTGTACATTAATACTTATAAGTGTGTGTGTGTGTGTGTGTGTGTGTGTGTGTGTTCTAAGATTTTTAATGGCACATTGTTGGAATAATTCCTGCTTTCTTCTCTTCCCAGTTCTTCCCCACTTCTTCCTGCTGTACACTGAGTTGGTCACTTTTCACTGTCTATTCTATCCCATGGTCATTCCAACCCAGAGAACAGCACAGGAGCTCAGGAAATGCAAGGCTGCCTGCTGCTTTCTGCTGCTATATATAACAGAGCCCAGAACAAAAGTCCAAGTCCAGGCAGTGGCTTGTCCTCCCTGAAAACAGAGCCCCTCCATGGACAGGAAGCAGGGAACCTGGTGTCCCCCAGACTCGACCTTGCCCCACAAATACCGGCACCCAGGACCCTGTCTGTGTGCTTGCCAGATGCCATGCCTCTCTCCTCTTTCGTTTTATTTTTACTTTCTCCCCTTCCTCCATTCAATTCCTCATTATCTCCTTATCCCACTTTTCCCTACTTCTCTTCCCTCCACTTCCCTCTGCCTTAGTCACTAGGCTTCCAAATAAAGATCCAATCTAGACTGGGTGGCTGAAACAACAGCAATGTACTTTACTGCATATCTGGAAGCTGGGAGTCCAAGACTGAAATAGCGGCAAGTTTGGTTTCTTGTGAGGCCTCTCCCTCTCCCACTTGCAGCTATCTTGGGTCTGACTTCCCATTTTTCCTATATCCACTAGTGTACAAGTTTTCTCTATTCATAAAGTCTGTACACCAATCCTCTTGGATTAGGGCCCAGCATAATGACATCATTTTTAACTTAATTATATCTTCAAGAACCCTACCTCCAGGCATTTTTGAGGCACTGAGAGTTAGGATTTCAACATTTGAACTTGGAGTCAGGAACTCAGTTTGGTCAACCCTTTGCCTCCACACATATACAATTAAAAGACAAGTGCTAGGTTGAGCCTGAAGTTGCACCTTCCTGACTGGGGATTCCTGTCCCCTAGGTTCTCTCAGGAAGAGAAGCTCAAGTGTCTCAGCCATCTGCTCCTTATTAATGAATAAAAGAAATGGGTGCTTCTTGAGAGATGGGGAGGGGAGCACTTACAGGAGTATAGGGGAGAGGGCCTTGGGGCTGATGCATTTAATACCTGTGAGAGTGAGACAGCTGAGAAGAAAATAGTATGAGACTTGGGACTAAAGCTAACCTATCCTACCACACTGGTCTCATAGCTGAGCCACTTCGATAACTGGATGCCATGTCAAATTCATAGTCTTCAAAGCCTCAGCAGATTAATTCTTCACATTTCTGTTTTCAGTTCAATGGTTATCTAAGAATATTAACATAAGTTCATCCTGAAATATCAGGAAGCCCACCCAGATCCAAGAATAGTCATGCCATTTTCGTGCCTGCAGTTGTGTTCATCTCCATCAGTGTTAGTGCCAAGGCACACCACTTCCAGTGCTCAGAGCCAAAGAGAAAATAACATATTTGAATTCTATACATAAATATAATGTTTATGCAATGTAAAGGCCAGATAATGTCATAGAACATGATCTGAATTGAAGTTTAAATTACTTAGTTTCTAGAATAAAGAAAATAGATATGAAAATTAAATCATCATACACCACAATCAGAAACCTGAAGTGAAGAGATAGCCACATATTTGAATCCATCATTCATGATTGTATTGTCACTTTACCATTGCTGGGTCAAAATACCAAGTAGAGGAAACTTAAAGGAGAGCTTTCTTTTGAATCCTGATTTCAGAGGAGTCCATCCATGGTTGCCTGCCTCCAAGGGAGAAATAGCATGTGGAAGGGCGGGATAGAAGATATCTCCTCATGCCATGCCATAGCAGCTAGGAAGCAAAGGGACAGGAAGGAAAGGAGGGAACAGGAATACACCTAGGCCATGCTCCTATGACCCACCTCCAGCCAGGCCCCACATCTTAACAGCACACTGAGCCATGAATTCATCAGTGAACTAAATCCACTAATGAGCACAGCTCTCCTGATGATCCTACTTCCTCTCAATTGCCCCACCTCAGAACACATGAGACTGTTGAGAGACATTGACCTAAGCCATACCATTTTGCCCTTTGTCCCCCCAAAAAGGCTCTTGTCCATCAGACTGCCCAAAACACAATCTATCTCTAAGAGTTATCAAAGTCTTAATAGTTCCAGCATTGCTGAAAAGTCCAAGTCCAAAATCTCCACTGAGACCCCAAGCAAACTCTTAACTGGGACTCTCTGTAAAAGTAAAAAAAAAAAAAAAAAAAAAACAAAAAAAAAAACAGTCACACATTTCCAACATACAATAGTACATGGTAAACACTCCTGTTACAAAAGAGATTAATGGGGGAATAGAAAGGAATTAAACCAAATCAAATCTAAAACCAAGCAAGTCAAACTTTAATTCCTATAGCTCCATGCCCAGCACCAGATACAGGTTGTGGTAAGGTAGGAGCTGAAAAGGGCTTGGGCAGTCCTACCCCTATGACTTGCTGGTTGCAGCCCACATACTGTCTATCTTGATCAGGCTCCATTCACTACCTATAGTCTTCCCCAGCCAATGCCCCAAGTGCCTAGCATCTCCAACTGTCTGGATCTCCACTGCATCTTCAGCTTTGCTTTCACAGCTTCTCCTAGAGGCATATTGCCTGGCCTTCCAGGCCTTCATTTGAAATATGGGCAGAAGTTTCTGTGACCCTATAGCTCTTGCATTCTGCATGGTTGTAAAACTAGCACCACCTGGAAGATGCCATGCAGTAGCCTGACCTTTTTGGATCAAGACTTCAGAGACCCGTCAAGCCTAGAAGGCTGAACTCAGGCAAACATTTCCCTAGTTAGCTCTGAATGAGCAGGCCACCCTGGGGAGTCTCATCTAAAAGCAGTCTTTCAAAGGAATCAGCCCTTTTACACTTATAAGTCTGTGAAGCATGAGGCCTGGCCAATTCCTGGCATGCCTTCAATCATCAGCCTATTGTCCCGATGCAAAGTACTTGGCTTCTTTGTAGCTCTTGGAGCATGAAACTAACTTTTTCATCAAGGCACACAAACATGGCTCTCTCAGATCCATGGCTATTCTTTAGAACATTTCTATTAGCAAATTTTTAACTATAACCTTACAAGTGTTACTATGTTAAACAATGACTACTTAACATAAAAATATCCCAAAATAAAGTTTTAAATTTTTAATATTTACTGTGTGTTTATGTGAAAGCATCAAAATTTTCAACCTCAACTGGGTTTTGGCATACAAACTTAAAAAAAAAAAAAACAGCATCAGAAATACATTTCCATATGAATTACAATGAAAATACCAATATCACCTTAGAAAAACAATATTTACTTCAATTATCATGCCCAAGGCAGTCTGAACACAGGACAACAGCACATCCATGCCCATATGTTGCTTACACTGACAGCACATGTCTTTTGTTTTCCTGAACTTTCTGTAGGACATACTTGACATCTCAGTGGTCCTGCTATTCGATTATGAAGTCCTTATTACATAATACAGTGTGTAGTTAACAGGAACATAAAATATCAACAAAATAAATTATTAATTTCTAATATGTATTGTGCATTTAGAATAGACATCAACCTTTTCACATGGCTGTGCACTTCCTTACAAAATCTAAAAGGTGGCATGAGAAATAAATTTCTTTTTGAAATATAGTGAAAATACTAACAGCCTTCTGCCACAAAAAGGAGCTTGGCTTCAACTGTCATTCTCCAGGCAGTCTTCCCACATGACAACTGCATATTCTATGCACATGTTTCACTTACACTGACAGCATGTGTGCTTAGTTGTTCTTTCCTATGTGGCAGTCCTGTCACCTCTCTTCTCTTTCAGTTTTGTCAGGAGTTTCCTACTATCTAGTACAACATGCACTTAGTAGGGAAGTAAGATGTCAATAAAATAAAATATCAAATATATAGTAAGTGCTTAGAATATACATCATTTTCAAATTGGCTGTTTACCTACTTACAAAACCAAAAAGATAACATCAAAAATAAAAAACAGGGTCTGGGAAATAGCTCAGCGTTCTAAGTACCTGCCGGCCGAACACAAGGATCCAGGTTCAATTCCTGGAATGGCATGCTGTGCTGGCCTCAAAACACACTGAGCCAGCCACCAAAAATGGGCATAGTGGCATGAACCTGTAATCCCAGCACTGGGAAGGCTGAGACAAGAGGATCAGTATAACTGTGAGCTGCGTAGTGAGACCCTTACCAAATAAAGAAGTAAAAGATTAAAATAACTTATGTGAGCTACATTGTCAACACAAACGAAAGTCTACTACAAAAATAACCTTTGCTTCAACTGTCATACTAAAGGCAGTCTTCACACATGACAACTGTATGTTCCAAACACAACTTTACTGACACTGACAGCATGTGTGCTTTGTTTTCCTTTTTTATAGGGAACAGTTGACATCTTTTTGTTTTCTATTGTTATAGTAGACCTTTATCATGCCTGTTCACCTGTGAACTTTCCAGTGTGCTTCACAATTTTTGTGTAGCTTATTTCTCCACTGCTATAAATGATCTCTTATGAAGTCTAGCCCCAATCCTCTAAGAAAGTTTCTCTGTAGAATTTTGTGCTTGCCATTTTCTTTGTGAACCAACAAACTGCTTATGCCACACATATTTAGGATTAAATAAAACACAACCATTGACCAATGCTTTGTATTTCAAGTGACATCATAGTTGGTGCATAACTTATCACATCAACAACATTCACTCTGACTTTGGTTTTGTTGCAGAAATTTTCTATCTCAGGCTTCTGCTTTGTCAAGGGTTCCCTACCAATATTTCTATCATGGAGAATATTGCCATCAGCATTATCGGTTTGCTTTTCTTCACCCAAAGCCAATGTGATTCAAAGGGTGTACTACACAATTCTCTATTTTAAAATTGCAGCATTTCCTTTGGAAGCTCTGCTTTGTTCCTATGTACAGTTCCTGAGCTGGTCAACTTGTGCTCCTAGCAAACATCAGTTGGAAATCGATAAACCAGTTCTCAAATGTCACATTCTAATTAATTTGGGAGATGGGAGGAATAAGTCTGTACGCAACATAATTTTTATTGCTATATGGATAAGGGCATGATGGCTGAATTCTAGGATAAATGTCTAAAGTGAAAGAATAGTAAGTCTTCACATCTATAAGGACATAATTTCTTTGCATATTTTGACCCACTGATTTTCTGTAAGTCTTTTACATTCCTGCAATCACCATGAGAAATCTGTACAGAGTAGAGCAAACCTTAAATGCTTTTGGCTCAGCTAGCGAGGCATCACAATAAAACATTTTTAATGCAATTATTGATGTCTAGATCATTTCACTTGCATGTCAGCCTTTATGCATTTCACAGCATCTTGTAGTATTTGATCTGTTACAATTGCCAACACCGAAGGGCAGTGCTAGAATTGTGCCCAATATGTTTCACCTCTGCCATGACCTTCGCCTCTGCCATGACCTTCGCTATGTTTTTGGATGTAGTTTTAATGCTGGATCATTCCATTTTGCAACATTGTAACTTGTCAAATATGTACTCATGGGACCAGGGAGATGGCTTAGTGGAATAAACACCTCCCTGGCAAGTGCAAGCACCTGAGTTCAATCCCTGGTTCCACCAAAAAAAAAAAAAAAAAGAATTCACACAGCTGTTTTTTCCCTCATGTGACTGAGGTCACATTCTCTGTATCTGAAATTGCTCCATATCACTGTCACAGGAACTTCGCTTCATATGGCCAATATCAAAGTCATCATCCTCATGTAATCGTACACCCACACCACTCTTCTGTTATGAAAGTATGTCTTTATCACAATGGATCATCTTTATCACCCATGCATGAGTAATCTTATGATTCACTTTATACCTCCCCCAAAACTTGCAAATCTGTTTTTTCATGTGCAGTTGTACTGAACTGGGTTATTTGCATCAGAAAAAAATCAAAATTTTGTAAAAAGTAAATCCTGTGAATCTATTGGACCCTTTGTGATGCTTGGGTAAATATGTACAAATCCAGTTACCTGTAATATAAAAAAGTGGGTCTAAACCTCATTTTGACATTTTTGCACACATGCACATTCCTTGCTGTTCATCATACTAAGTGGGCAAGTACATAGATTGCTTCCTGTATCCCTCAGGAAAAATGACTGAGATGGGATCCTAGATAATATAATACTGAAGTACAAATTTACACTGGAAAAGTAAAGGGTAAGTCCACTGGGCCAAGGCTTATGTCTTCAGTATGATAAGCCTTTCACCAACAAAGCTCTCAGGACCCAAACTTTACAGGCACTTCATTTCTGATGAAGCTGCAATCTTTTTTTATCTTTTGACTTTACTCTTTGCTCATGATTCTCATTACAGATCTGAAGCAGTAAGTAGTACTCCTACCAAAATCTAAACATTGAGGGGGTGGCCAAATAGTTCAGCAGATTAAAACGCCTGCTTAGGCAGACACAGGGGCCAGACATTTGATCCCCAGTCCTGCAGTGTAGGCCCCACCCCTGGGGCATGCTGAAACTGTAGTTGAGACTGGGCATGGTGGTGCGCGCCTGTGATCCCAGCACTTGGGAGGCTATAAACAGGAGGATCACTACAAATCTGATCTACATGTAGTGAGATCCTGTACACCCTGTACACTCTGTCCTAAATATATATTAAAAAATTGTTAAAAAAATTAAAATCTCAACATTGGGTTGTCTTGAAATTTTCTCCACCAGATCAGATCAGTTAGTCCACTACCTTTAAATTCAACTGAACACAAAATCTTAGAAAATAGGTAAGCTATAGACAAGTTCTTTGTCAGAATGAAACATGCATAGACTCTAGTCCAGTTTTCAATATGGTCCTCATTGCTATGCTCCTTATGAGCCTGGCCTTCGTGATCTGCATTTACAGCAGCATTTTGGCCTTCAGAGCTCCAACCAGACTCATGTAGTAAGTTCAATTTATAATATCATACAGGTTCTATAGGTAGCATATTAAATCCTTCAGAACTCTTCTAGAAAACCAGTCCCAAAGGCTACTAAATCACGCAGTCAGGTAGAATCACAACAATTTCATAATTAAAAACCTGAGGTTAAGAGATAGGCATATATTTAAATTCACCACTTATTGTACTAAGTTAATAATAATTTTAATTTTATT
>NW_004524584.1:900975-903026 GCF_000260255.1 Octodon degus
TTAGTTAAGACTTCAGAAGAGCTAGGCCTAAGGAGTACCTTTTATTTCTGAAAAACCAGAAATAAAAGAACTCCCATTGAATCAGTGTGGTTCCTCTATATCCTATCAGTTCACAACACATATTCCCTTTCTGGCCCTAATGTCAGGAAAGAGATGGGGCAACATGAAGTTGCTTGCTCACATCCGGTGGCTGAGACTGTAGGTTCTTTGCCTCTGTGCCATTGAAGTTCACATCTACACCGTGGCATTCAATCCCAATGTTACAACACCTAGCATAACACTGACTCAATGATGCTTCTGGAGGTTACTGATCCTCTTTGCATCTAGTGGAGGTATCCAAAAGGCTGCTCAGGGGTCATGAGCCTAGTGAGACATTTATGAGGAGGATACACCACTTCTGCAGGAGTTGGATAGAACTCATGGTTGGAAGAGCACCTTCCCATGCCAGAGTCAGAACACTTGCTTTCCATCAGCAGAAGATCCTCAGCTTGCTACTGAATGATGAAGAAACAGATTTAGCTGAGCTAGGCACTAATGTTTCATTCTTTGTGTGTCTTTGTGTATGGCTACCTTGTTTGCTGGCTATCGTGTGCACCTTCAGCACTTGACCCAATGATACATCAATATAGAATGCTCTTGAACTCAGTAGCATATATTGTTTCCACTAAAGGTTCAAAATCATAAAGAAGAGAAGAAAAGTAATAATAATGAGATTATAATAATAATGACAGCCTTTCATTTCTCTCTAGAGAAAAAAATCACTTGAAGTACCTAAATATTTTAAATACTACATTTATAATTCAATTAAAAGTGACCAGACATGCAAGAATACAAGACCAAATCATTCAAACCCATAAGAAATATACAGCCAATATAAATGTACTCACTGGTGACCCAGGTATTTCAGTTATCAGGCTTGAAATACTCTAAAATAACTATAGTTAGTACACCCAAGAGAATAGATTAAAAGTCCTTTTATCAGAGAATTTTCCCCAAATAGCCAAATAGAAATTCCATGTCATTAATTTTTCATTTGCTTAGTCTACAAACCTAAGCCTTATTTTTTATTTCTTTGCCTCAGCCTATTAACACACTTATACTTAACTACCTACTACTCAGTGTTACTGCCATAATTAAGACCAGTATGTCTCCCCTACATCTAGACTCCACCAACAGAAAGAACTTTCTGTAGTGTAAATCCATTTATGTGGCATTTCTTTTCATTAAACCATTTGTGAAAATTTGTTCAAAACAAACTCTGAAGTCTTTTCTGTGTTCTACTCGATCTTGCAGGATTTGATTCTTTCTTTCCTCTTTCTATCTCATCACTGGAAAACTTAGCAAACACTTGTCTTGCAACAACTTCATATTAATCTCAGCTGCTCAGCAGGCCTTTTTACATCCTGAAATTTTCCTTTAATAACATAATCTCTTTTCATTTGGAAAATTTCCACCTACCTTTTAGAAACATCATTCAAGAGGCTGTGCGATCCCCTCAGGACCTTGTTATGTTTCTATCTAATATAGCAGATGCTCTCTCAGAGCATTTATGACGTTCACGATACAGTAATTGTATAGCAACATGTATGCCTTCCCCACCCAATTATGAATTCTATAATGATATGGACCATCGTTCCCTAAAATATGGAAGACTTATAAATTAAGTATCAGGGCTGGTAGCTGGAAGATGGTATTATAATGAAGGTCCTCAGGGCAGGAACATTTTCAAAAAAAAAAAAAAAGATTCAGCCTACTGTGGACTGGAGCCCTGGCCCATGACTCTGGCACTTCAGTTGTTTGCCTTTACCCTGTGGGTCCTTGGGGTAAACTCAGTCCCCATGAAGGCTCCAAGGCTTGGGTCTCTGCAAATGCCCATCACCTTGCATCAGTCCAGAGAGAACACATACACCAGTGCTCTCTTTCCAGACTCTGTTGTTGTGGTTTAAATCTAAAATTTTCCTCAAAAGACTTCCTCAGAGACGGGTCTTTTGGAAGAAAGTTGGACCATGGGGTGCTAGTCTATGGGTGAATCCACTGGCAAGATCATAGTT
>NW_004524584.1:903626-904814 GCF_000260255.1 Octodon degus
TTGGATATTTGGTCCCATGTTGGATGAGAAGCTGACTACTGCACCCGCGAATGGCATACATAAAAGGAACATGCTCCCCAGAGGCTCTTCTAAAATCTGTGGGCAAGCTGTGTAGCTGTTGTCTGATTATAACTGCTTTTGAGTGTTCTATAAAAGTCTATGTTTCCACAAAGTGATCTTTTCTCTTAACAACTAAGTGGATAATCTGTTCTGTCCTCCCCACAGGGCAGAAGCAAGGAAAAGTTCATTTCAAATGATCATACAGACGCCAGGAAGAACCAACACACTCTGACTGTGTCATAGCCCAGGAAGGAGGAGGCGTCCTCTCATGCTAAGTCTGACGCGGTCCTCTCGCTGCTCCTACTGCAGCCCAGCACAGGCGGGTCTCTCCAGCACCTCACAGACTCCGAGGCTCTTCAGAGCCAGAAGCTTTAGAGAACAATGGCATAGTATTAATACTAGTAACTAACTACCCCTGAAACTTTATATGGCTTACATTTTAACCTTTAAGGTAATCATCATGTCCATTTCAGAACGAGATAAGAAAAATAAAGCAGAGAGGCTGATTAGCTTTTCTGAGGTCACACAGCTAGATGCAGCCAGGAATCCAACTCATTTAAATCTGATGAACAACAGTTGTACCCTCTTGATTTCCCTTTTATTTGGGAGTCACTCAATTGCTCTGAACACAGTCACTTTTTGCTTGGCGACGCTTGGTGATCCACTCGCAACTAGTGTGCTTATGAAGAGGCAAACTCCAATCTGAAACGTGTACATCTGAACTTTGAATAATAACATCAGAAGGGATGAAGGGTCAAAACCATTTAAATTTTCCAAAATGCTAAAAAGTTTAAAGGCCAAATAGGAGTCCATTCTAACCCTTTGGAAGGTCTTTTGTTTTAAGAGCATCTCCGCTGTCTGGGCAGCATTTGTACAGAGCAACCTCCCTCTCGTGAAAAGCACAGGGCCCCCGAGACCAGTAAACCACAGGTTTAGGGCCTGAAATCTTCTCCAAAGAGCACAGGCCCTACTGCTCTCTGATTATACTTGATGGTACAAGATAAAGTAAAAAAGAAAGCTTCATAATGATGATGCACTGCTTACTGCTGCAGCCATAAGGAAAAAAAAAACCTCGCCATGGCCTAATTCATACAACAGGCAGCACCAGCCCAATTCCATTCCAAGGTA
>NW_004524584.1:905599-907130 GCF_000260255.1 Octodon degus
CAATAGGGAACACCTGTGTTGGTGAGGATTTCTCTCCCATTGACTCTGGACATACAGAAAGGGAAAGTTCAATTTAATTATCTCTTATAACCCCAGCTCACCCCTGATATTCCTACCCCATCTCCATTACACAGCATGCTGTGGCCTGGTGGGGAAGGCAGGAAGGCAAAAAGGAATGGCATAAGAGAAAGCAAAGAAATCTTATCAGGTACACAGAACACTGACAATCCATGTCACAGAAAACCCTTTGATCCCAGTCAGACCCTAGTACTAGGGCACCCTATTTGGAGAGAAGCAGTTGCTGCACGCTCAGCAGCCATCCTAAAGAAGCCAAAGACAGGCAAATCACGCAAGGCTGGCAAGGAGAAGGAAGCTCAGTGGAGGGTATACCAGCCATGAATATGGAGGACTTGCAGAAAGAAAGTCAAGGACACATGGCACTGCAGTATCTGGAGGGAAAGTATGAATGCCCTGGGGCAGGCAGCTCCGGAGCACAGGGAGCCACAGATGTGAACAAGAGAGGCTGCAACACAACAAGTCCAGGGGCATACCAGCCTCCAGAGCTCCTGCAGGACTTGGTCTGCATGGTCACATTCCACTCATACCTCTCTTAGTCTATATAATGGCCTATGACCAGAGTACTGATCTCTCCCCTCTGCATATGGGCGTGTTCAATCATGTTCAATTCCTTCTTTCACACCCCTCACAAAGTCCCTAATTAAAGAACTCCTCTTGGCCATGGCATAGGTGAAGATTTCAGTGAAGCAGGCTTGGGCTTCCCTAGAGTTTGGGTTTAAATTCTATGTTAATGACACCCCTGCATGCTCCTCTGCTACAGAGTTCTGTCTTACAAGGCCCCTATACTCTGAATGTGATCCTTATTACACAGGTTAGATTTCACAGCAAAGGAAAGCACTAGTGAGTGACAGGGTTAGGGAACAGCAAAAGTGACTCCTTCATAGATCAGTGTGTAGGTTTAAACCATGCATGATGGTACATGTTTGTAATCTCAGCTACTCAGGACACTGAGGCAGGAGGACTGAGTCTAAGCTGGGCAGCACAGTGCAAGACACTATCAGAAAAAATAAAATAAAATAACAAATAAATGCATAAATAAATAAAAATTAAAGTATGGGTTTATACATCATTAATTTTGGGCAAAAGCCACAATACAAATTTTTCACTCATCATATAAATTTACCTTTACAAATCAAAGGGAGTTTGAGCACCCTATGACCTGTTGGTATTATAGTTAAGCAAGTATTAATTATTGTCCAGATTCTAGAAGGAACTTATTCCCCTTCTGCCCTTTCTGAGTCTGACCGGCAGGAAACATGACAGAAGACAAGCTAGAAAGAGACCTGAGGATGTTTTCCTGAGGATGTATGGATCAGATGGGAACACAGAAACCTCTATGGCACAAGAGCCCCTAGACAAGTTAAGCTAAAGAGGACAGTTTGCTTCACTTCCTTCCCTGGGGGATCACAGGCCTTGAGAAGCTGAACAGCGAGAGAAGAGGGGGGAGGTTAGG
>NW_004524584.1:910040-933291 GCF_000260255.1 Octodon degus
CGCTCCCCAGCTCGTCCCACTCAGCTCCTGGCCTGCAGATGGCCACAGCTCCACCAACCTGCAACAACTCAGTTAGCAAATGGCAAACAAAGAGAAGGCTTTTCTCTATGGAAACTAATACAGGTGTGATTAGCACTTGTCCCTAATTCTACCCAGGTCTTGTGTACTTCTCTACGTGAATGAGGTGCCTGCACTGTGGACACAGGCAATGCCAGTGCTTTGAAAAGGACTGAAGTCAATCTTAGAGCTCTACCCTCACCCCTGACCACTATGCCAGCCTCTATCAGGGCCCCTAGGGTGGTTCAGCTGTTACCTCCAGAAGCCTCTGAACTGGCTAGAGCACAGTATTAAAAAAAAAAAAAATCACTCTAACTCCATCCCCACTGTGGCCTAGGTCAAAAATTCACTCTGATTGTTTCTCATCTCAGATTTCAAGCCATAATGCCTAATATAGCTCAGCGGAGGAAGCTGGGCCACAAACACCACATGACAGCATAAAAATACCCCCAGCAGCATAGTACCAAAATAACCCAATATAACCTTCAACTGGACCACCGCAGTTCATCTCCATTGTTAAATTTTACAAGAGAAATCAATGTTAGAAAGCAAAGCTCCCTTCCATTTGCAAATTAAAATTAAAAAAAATCCAAAATGTTTCCTTCTGATCCTTGCATCCCCTGGCCCGAGACTCCCGAGGAAGCTTCCCAGCTGGAGCCTGGGTGTCTTCAGGGTGCAGCTGCTCTTCTTGAGTCTCCCTGGGGCGGGTGTGGCTCCCAAAAGGGCCAGGAGGTTGTATGTATCCATTCCTAAGGCTCTCTCGTGCCCCACTTTGCAAAAATATGAAAGCCAATAGGATATACAAGAATATCCCGGCCCCAGCCCCAAGCCCACCAAATTTAGCCCAGCAACAGTACGTGCTCAAAACCCGTGTTTCAGTTGCCAGCCATGGGACACAGCAGATGCTTGGTGACTTCTGGGGGAAGGAGATAGAGAAAACAAATGTGAGGCATAGAAAGAAAGTGTTCCTTCTTTCAGACCTGCTAGAATCAATACGCCTGGTCTTCACTCAAGTGCAGCCCCAGCCCCACTTTCTTATCTGAGGTCCCACCATGTCTGCACCACATAACCCATGTTTGTGGAACCTCCCAGTTTCCTTTTCTCCCCTGAACCTGGAGTTCCTGGAAGCCTAGGTCAGCTTCATGTGATGAATGTCCCTGCCCTTCCCTCTCATGAGCAGGACCTGCCCAAGACAATTGTGCTGGCTTTGCTTTCTACACATCTCCAGCCTTCTCTGGCCCCCACATCCTGTGCTCCAACACTGCCTCTGTTCTGCCTGCTGCTCAGGCCTCAGGAGACCTGTCCATCAGGCTAATTTTCTTCCCAGTGTTTTGACTTCGCTACAGGAAGCATAGGCCACAGTTCTCGTCTCCTTGTGCTGTAGGCATAGTTCCAGAATCTCGCTTCTCCTCTTCCTAGTTCTGCTGTCTCTCCCTGTTTCCCCAGCAGTGAGGTAGCCATCTGCTATTCTGTCTTTCTTGATAGACCCCTAATTCTTATCACATTAAGCTTTACAATGTGTAAGATGCCTCTTACGTTGGCCTCTTTTGTTCTGTCATGTATAGGGATGATATTGTTTTCTGGATCTTGGTACTTCCCTTTTCTTTGCCCCTTTCTTTGCCTCAGGTCTGGATATCTTGTGGTCCTAACATTTACGTGCATTGCTCAGGAATGATTTCCCAAAACAAAAGAGAGCACCAAAAAGATAGAGCCTAAAGAATCTATTGCCAGATACATTTTTGCCTACCTCTACTTTTCTGACAAATAGATATATGTTGCTATAAGGATTCAACCAACAACTATCCATGAAGGCCCTGCTGTGTGCCAGGGGCGGCTGTGGTTGTTCGGCTGTATCAGCAAACATGAAAAGACCCTGCCCTCCAGGAGATTTTACCTTGGTCCTTGCTCCACCACCTAACACTAGATGTTTCCAATGCCAGATGTTGGAGAAGACCAGTCCAAAATCTTACCTGGACTTCATGCAGCAATTATTTTCCTACCTGGCTTCCCTAATTTCCTCTCAGTCCAAAACCCACACATTTTTCTTACACATTTCAAAACTTATGCTAAACCCTCTTTCTTACTCATGGTTAAGTGTTTCACCTTGAAGTGTGTTTTAATATGTTTAAGTCATATACTTAGCATTATTGAAATCTTCTTTTCAAATATCTGAAAACTGCATTTAACCCCTTCTTGTACAACCACCCCACCTCAAGCACAGCTTCACCTATTGCTTTCATCATGAAGTCTTTCCAGCTAAAGATTTTAATTCCCTTCTCAGCCATAATATAGGTAAGAATTTCATGTAATTTTCTGGCTTCCCTAATTCAATCTAGAAAAGTAGAATATATTTTGTCTAACCAGATTCTCTATGCCCCTTTGTCTACTCATAGAATAAAATTACCATTGCTCTGAGGAAAACCCCACACTAAAGCTACTTACATCCACTAGGTTGCTGAGATCATGTGCAAACAGCAATGCAAAGCCAGTAGAAGCCCACAGAACAAACACAGGGACCCCAAGGTGGCCTGCAATTATCTTTCCTGGTCTTCTAAGAAGTTTAGTGCTAGGAGAGGAAGAAAAGGAGGAGGAGGAGGAGAAGCAAGAAGAATAGCAGGACAAGGAAGGGGAAGGGGGGAGAGAGAGAGAGAGAGAGAGAGAGAGAGAGAGAGAGAGAGAGAGAGTTTGTACCTCTGGCCAATGCCTTGACCCTATCCTAACAATCCAAAGACCTCAAGCCCTACCTCCTACTCTAGGTTTCATACTCCAATGTGGATCATGGAAGTTTCTTGCAAGTTAGAGCCCCCACCGTCTCATTTCAGTTTTCATTTACAATGCCAGTGGTGACTTCAGTCCAAGTTGCTACAGCCCACATCAACAAAATCTACAGGTTCTCTTTCAGCTTATGTCCTGTTTCAATCAACATAGGATAAGCTATGTTTCAATAACAAAACCCTGTAAACTAAGTAGTCAAATACTTGCTTATTCTTCATAAACATTGCATTTTTTTCTTTTAGCCGGCACCATACTATATTGCCTAAAATCACCTTGAAATTGCAGTCCTCCTGCCTCACTCTCCTGGATAGCTGGGAGTGCAGGCCTGCACCACCACACCTGGCTAAGGCTACATTTGTGTCACAGTATATCCAGGAATAGAAGGAATACCTTGCCTACATGTTCTTCTTTTGGGATCTTGACTGAGGGAAGGTCTATCTGAATGTTTACAATCATGAAACAGTGTTCATGGCCATCCTGATAGATATTTCTAGGAGAGAAATGAATTGCACTTGGAGTTAGAAGAGTAGTTTGATCACCTGGTCCTGGCTGCATCACCTAGTAACTGCTTAATAAAGTACCAGTCACCTCTCCTTCCTGGCCTTCAGTTTCCTCATCTGTAAAACAAGGAGGTGAGATCACAAACAGCCTATTAAAGCAATGTACATCTCAAAGAGTGTCATGTTTCTTCTCCTCTGAAAGGGAAGGGGAACTCATAATTACTCTCAGTCCCCACAAACATTCTGGAAAGCACTGTACATACTGAAAAACAGACCTAGAGGAGTTGACTACTCACTGTCCCATATAACTGGCAATACGTGTGGGATCTGAACTCATGACTGTCACATTCCAAAGACTCTTTTAAGCTGTGTTTCATTTCACTCATGATGATGCCATGCAGATATATCTGGAGAGGGAAAAGAAACAAGAGCAATAGATTGGGCAAAGGCAATGCTTCATGGTGTAGCCTTGGTAGGCAAAACAACCCATGGAATTTTCACTCAACTTTACCATTCAATTTAACTTATTAAGCACCAGATCCTGGAGAAGGTGCTGGATATGAAAACATTAATTATGTCTGGAAAAGGAGGGTGTATATTTATCAGAAAAATAGAAATCGCTTTTTCAAGAATTAAAAACTTATTTCAACAGATTAAAAATGCTTATAAAGCTCATGAGAAAGCTGGTAAAGGAATGCTAATAGAAAGCTGGGACAGGTAAAATAAATACCCAAAGTTCTCATCCACCACTGCATCTATCACTCATTCCTGAAGCAAATCATGGTTTATTCTTCTCTTTCAAATCTTACACAGTAGTCTCTCAGTTAAAAGATTTAAACTAGGGCTTTGATCTGCCTTGCTTCAAAGGAGCTCCTATTTGTTACTGTTGTGTTTTTTGCTTTATTTATTCCAGGTCTCCTATGTAGTTCAGAATGGCCTTGAATTTGCTATGGAGCTGAGGTTGGCCTTGAGCTCACAGCAATCATCCTGCCTCAGTCTCCTGAGTGAGTGTAGAATTATAAACGTGCAGTCAAGGATCTCCTGTTTGAAAATCATAGATATTGCTCCTTGATCTGCTGGAAAATAAATGTAAATAATGTAGTCGCCAGATTTCTAGCCCTTGGAACACAAGGACAAGCCTAGAAAGTCATGGATACTGTTGAAGAGCAGTAGACAACAGCCAATATAGCACCCCAGTTCTAACTGGAAGGGACAGAAACATCTCCTGAAATAAGATGGAAAAGCCAGATCTTGAAATAAGACAGAAAGGAGAAGTGTCCTCCAGGAGGACTAAGGATGCCACCTAAGGAATGTCAGGTTAGCATCCAGTCACAGCACACAGCCCAGGAAAAGGTACTCTCTGATAGGAAAGCTAAGATGTCAAGATTCCAGGGGGCCCAGATACGCCACACAAAGGAGCTTGCATGTATCCAATAAATAATAGAAACCCATTGAAGGTTTTTTTAGAAGCAGAAAGTGATAGACTGGAATCTTGAAAAGATCCTACTGTTTGTGTTGAAAAAGGGTTAGGATACCAACGAGGTGCCTTTGATACCAACAGGCGCCAGATGTTACAGTTTGGATTGGAGCAGTGACTGCAGAAAGAGGACAAGATGGCAGGCTAAGGGGACAGCACAGAGGTAAGTCTCTATAATAGGAGACAGCAGTCATCAGGCTTCCAGCTTGGCTGCTGGGAGCATGGTGGGACCATTCACTAACACAGGAACTTACTGTCTGTGATGGTAGAGGAGCACGGAGCAGTATGGAAATCTTTGGGGAATATTCAAATTTCGTTTGAGGCAAACATTTCAATTCTATAGTGTCTCTAAGCAAAAGATCCTTGAAGGCATTCAATACCCTGGAGAAAAAGGCCTCAGGGGTAAACCAAACAGCACAGGGGAAAAAGAGAAGCTCTTCTGTTGTTTACGCTTGATGAAATGCCTGGGGTTGGGTCTCAGACAAAAAAAAAAATCTACTTAAACTGGGTGCTGAAAGATTTCAAAGACAAGCCTCGGGTCTCAGTCAGCCAGAGCATGTGGGGCAGCTGGCTGAAGGTTGCTGTACCAGACGCTCCATAAGGATGGACTGAGGTGCTGGGGTGGATGACATTGACATGTCTCCCCCTTGGCCTGGCCTCACTGGGCCTCCCATGTCCCAGGAGACCCTCTGTCCCACACTAGCACTGCTGGCCCCCTGGATGGGGAAGTTGTGATCCTCCAGCCTTCTCCAAGGAGGCTTCTCATCAGGACTGGAGAAGATGTCTCAAGGCACCCCAGCGCAGTCCCCAGAGCTCTGCTCAGGACTAACTGAGGAGCACCTAGTTGTAGGAGGAGAAAGGAACCTAATGTCACCTTTCCCTTCAAAACCCATCCACCTGCCTAACCCCTGGCTCACCATTGCCCCCAGACCCTTGATCTTGTTTTCTTTGCTTTATTTTTTATTTATTCCATGGTATTTTAAATTTTGTGACATAATGTATAATTTAATTCTTTATCCCATTGAGTATTCACTGTCTGTCTTACCCTACTGCCTGTAAACTCCTTACAGGAAACCTTTCATGACTATTTGACTCCTGATGCACACATTTGCCTGGTGCAATGTGGGCCCTCACTGCATGTTTATTCAATGGGGGCATGACTTAAACATACTCTCAGTCTATAGCATTTTCAAAAGAACATGACTGATCTTGACTTTGAAAAAAATTCAAATGAGACTAAAGAGACATTTGCATTATTTCATATTCAAAACCGACTGTTGATACATTTAATCTTGCTAAACTCGCCAAGAGTGGTGGCTTTCTTCTGCCAGTGAAGTTACATAATCTTCAGGCACAGGATTGGAGCATGGAGCTAAGCTTCACACATGGCAGCTGTGGAGCAGTAACTGCAAGGGCGTGTCTCTCGAGGACTAAGGAAGACAGGCTGTCGGCTGCAGCACCCAGGACAGTCAAGGGTGAGGATGGTGAGCCCAGTGTGATGCCCCATCTCCCAACTAGCACCCCCCCCCATGCTAGTTAAGTAGGCAGTCAGGCTTGGCCAATTGGGTTTGGCCAGCCAGAGCACAGGGTGGAAAAGTTCCCACCGCAGTAGTACTATGACAGGGGCTGGATGCTGGGTGTAGGCATGCCTTACACAGGAAGGGGAAGGGAAGCTGTTTCCATATCTTCATTCAACAAACCTGAAAAGAAGAGTAGAAATATTCATGGTAGCAGCCATGTGAGTGCTCTGCTTCCACAGCAGGCTGTAATGGTGCCACCAACACCTTGAATACACCATGCAGTCTCACCCCTGTGTTTTCACCCATGATGACAATTTCAATACCTGAAATACATTGTTCTCTCCTGATGGCCTGTTCACACCTTTTCACCCTTCAACACACTGCAAGATTTCACTCTTCTATGTCATTTTCCTGGCCATCTTCCAATACAATGTGTTTAGTCTGACCTACTGCAAGGAAAAGGACAAGAAGGAGAAGGAGAAAAAGAAGGAGAAGAAAAAAGGGAAGAGGAAGAAGAGTAGGAGGAGAAGAGGAACAGAAATAGGAAAAATAAGAGGAAGAGGAAGGAGAAGGAAAAGGAGAAGAAAAACTAAAATTTATCAAGCACTTAACCATCCTTATTTTACAGGTGAAGAAACTTAAACTGAGACACAAAAAGCCTAAGTACCCCTGATGTCATCTAAGGGCCTTCAGGAAAATACTCAGGACTCACATTACCTCTTCCACTTAAGAGCTCATTTTATTAGTGCAGCCCTCCTTTGAACAAAGACTAAGAGCTCCTTTGCAAAGAAATGAACTCAGTGGAAAAATTCTACAGTAACACCAATAAGAAAAGTGGTCTGGACTGTACGATTATGATTTTGCACCCTTCTCTGTTACATATGTACCAGCTATGTGACTCTGGAAAAGTGGCTACTTTTCGCTAAAACTTCATTTTCTGTTATTTAGAACGGAAACAGAATTGAGTCATCCTGAGGAGTAAAAGAGACAATTTTTGTAAAGGGCTTGCAACTCTGTGAGCATTCATTGTATCTGGCCTGCAGTCACCTTATTGAGAGCTTGTTTGTGTTCTTTGTCCAGAGCTTCTAGCTCCTAGCTATGCAGGGGAGGCGGGTTGAATGAGTGAAAGGAGGAAATTACTTCACAGTCTATGTTCCTGCTCCACGAGGTCCAGCATGGGATGGAGGCCCAATGGCAGAGGAGGGTCCCTGAGATCCTGAGCCTGTGAGACAGACACTAGAAAAAGGAGAGTGCCGGAGGATATCATGACACAGTGCAAGCAGAAGCTTGGTCAGCTTCAGAGGGGTCCAGTCACATTCAGGCTTCCAAGGAAGGGAAGTATTTTCTGAAGCATCCAGGGCTGTCAGCTTTTGCTCCCAGGCAAGGTACAGACCCAAGAAAATTACTGCCCTCAGCAGTGCCTGAAGCACCAGCCCCAGGTGAGGAGAGCTTCTCTGTTCCTACTTCCAGGGCCCAGGGCATGGTGTCATTTCCCTGACAGGACCAAGTTCTTCTAAGAGACAATTTGGCCACAAGGCTAGAGAGGGTAAATGTGACCAGATGCATTGTCCCATCTGCTGTAGAAGGTCTCTATAACACCTGTCCTCCCCGAATTTCTGATCTGGAATGGGGGTAGTATAGCTGTTAGGCACCCAGCTTACAATAAATGCTTCATCATAAAGGGAAAAAGAGAACCCTCAGATTCAGAGAACTTAATGTCTTGCCCAGAGTCACACCTGGATCTTAGACCTTTGTCTGTCTCCCGGGGTCTCCAAGGCACTCTCCGTGCTCCAGCGAGGCTCAGCACCTCACCAGATGTTCACTGCCCTGCAGCTTGCAGGTGTGGAAGCCGAACAAACAGTAACACTTTTTTTTTCTAGAGATATCATAAGCTTTGAGCTAAATTTAGACATCATTTCCTCTTTCTCTGATTTCCTGATGTGATTTCTTTTTCCCTTCCTTTAGGTGCTTTCAGCAAACTTTTAAAAGCCTTTGTCTTTACTCCCCTAATTCTTGGGTAGGCTGCCTCAGATCTTTACAGGACTAAAGAACAAGTAATTTTTAAATATTTACATTTAAACTCAGTTTCTACCAGATTGCTGGATTCAAAGGTGTGTTTCGAGGAGCACGATGTTCCAGTTTGTGGCCTGTTCTGACAGCCAAAGGCAAGGACTGGCTCGGCTCATGAGCAGAGAAAGGCTGGCAGCCCCCATGGTGTGCTCCGAGGGATGCAGAACATAACACCTTCTCCCACATTTGGGGTTTCAACCTTGAGCTTAAGGTTTTCCTTACCTGTTATACTTGAAATCCCTCCAGAACTCTCTCTCTTGTATAAGAAATACAAGAAAGTGTCACACATCAGTTGGTGCCAGACTCAGATATGGCAGCCATGATGACCCTTGTACATTCAGCTCCTTTTCTCAGGACATGGTTGGCAAGGGTGGGGACACTCCAAGCAGTGCATGCAGTCACCAGCCTGCGCTGCACAGTGTGCTTGCCCTCAGCCAAAGGCACCACCAGACCTCACTAATGGCGGCCGCGTTAGCTCCCAAGGCTGCAGTCCGCTGGACCCCCACACATCCACCTCCACTGTCTCTACCTCAGTGCTCAGGGTTCCTACAACTGGCAAAGGCATGACATCTGTCCTCCCACTTCAGCTATCCTGCAAAGCCCACAGAAGCTCCAGGTGACTGTTCCAAAGCTGTCCTAACAACATCACTGCCCCCTCAGGCTTCTCCACCTCAAGCTGTGCCAGGCTCAAGGGTCCCTTCTTCCCCTCCATGCAACACAACAGTAGCTTGTGTTCCTTCTGCATTGCTCTCAGCTAAGTGACAAAAGGGGAGCAAGGTGATGTTGAATGCACACAAGGAATTTCCTGGTGGCTAACACCTTAGCTGGCTCCCCCAGCTGTGGCAGCGAAGGGAGTGGGAGGGGTAGTAGATGTGGCTGGCCCTCCCCACCCAACCCCACACACATAGAAATGTTCACCTCCATCCTTTCCTTCCACCCAGTTACTCAGAGCCCCTGCTTCCTCACCCTAGCCTCAAGCCAGTCTCTTGCTTTCTTCTGACCAGAGCCCATCACTACTCTCCACAGGAGGAGGCAAGTGGTCCACACTAGAAGACATTGCACCTCCTGCTCAAGGCCCTCCCCAGCTCACTAACCATTGCAGTCCCTGTTTACAAGGCTGTGAGTGTCCTGGCCCCTGTCTCCCTCTCTGAGCTGTACTGTCCTCAGCCTCAGCTCCTCCCCCCCCCCCCCCCCCAATAGGACAGTACTGGCTACTTCCTGCTGCTTCCACTCTCCCCTCAGGGCCTTCTCCTCCCCTCTTCTCTTGCCTGAGTTCTACCCACAGATGCTCTGCCGTGACCCAGAGTTTCAGCCCAGGCATCGCTCTCCAATCTTTGCTGACCACAGACATTTAATTTTGCTGGCCCTGTCATCAGGCCACATATTACTTCCTATATGCTCCTGTGTAGTTATTTCCTGTCTCCTCCAACAGAATTTAAAATCAGGGCCATAACTTCTTCACTGTTCTCTTGTTGCATAAATGGGTATAATGGGAAAAATGGGCTGGACCGGGGCCCTCGCACATACTTCACAACCTCAGGAAAGTCTTGCATTCTCTCCAGGCCTGTGACATCAAATCAGATTACGGTGGACCTCAGGTTCACTGAACATTTTACTAAGATATAGGAAAAAGGACATGGGGAAGAAGCTATTGTAAAGACAGAGGCCGAGACTTTGAGAACATCTGTGTGCCAAGGAACATGCAAGGTTGCTGGCAGCCACCAGAAGGTAGGTGATGCAAGGAGGACTTTGCCCTCAGAGCTTCCAGAAAGAACAAGCCTGTAGACACCTCGATTCCAGACTTCTGAGCTCCTGAACTGCGAGCCAATAAACTGCTATCACTTTAGCCCCCAGTTTGTGGTATCTGCCACAGCCATCCTTGGCAGCTAATACAGTATGGAGCGAACTGAGCATGTTTGCAAAAGGAAGAGCACACTGACTTTATCTCCTCAATGACCCTTCCAGGCCTTTGGAGAATCCATGATTTCCTCCATTTCGTAGATTAATCTTCAAGAGGCTGATTTGGCACAACTGTGGGGACACAGCTGAGGCAAATTGGTGGGAGAAGAAAGGTTGGCTATGTTTTTCCTCCCAGCCCCTTGTTGAGACTCAGAATTTAGAGCATAGTAGACCTAACAGTCACTCAACAAACACGGATGTGCTGCCTGCTATTCACCAGCCCATGCTGGCATTTCAGGAAAGTGGGGAGGACAGCCCTGCTCTCACAGGGATCCCCTGTGAAGGTGACAGAGCCCAGAGAAGCACAAAGTTTTCCCGGCTCAGGAACAAAAGACAGGTGGCTAAAGCTGCCTTGTGATCAGAGCGCCAGAGAGGACTGAAATGTCTGAAGCAGCACTTGGAGGTGGTGGTGACTTAGGAAATCCCAGGTCTGCCAAGGGCCCTCAGGTGGCCTTGGCCAAATAAAAATAGAGTTGGATTTTTTTTCCCTAGAATTCTTGGGTTTTAATACAGCTTCTTTTTTCATGTAGGTTTGCTTAGTTTCCATGGCCAGCCTGCCAAGAGGACCTGCTACCCCAAAGGGTGGGCGCCAGCAGTGCCTCCTGGCCTCCTGTGGACACCTCCCTCCTGGACTCTAGGATGCAGTGCTGTCTTTCTGCTTAATAAACAGTCACTTGCCTCAGTGGCTCCCAAATTGTGTGAGGCTCTCTATGTTTCCTCTCTTAGTATCATTATTAAATGTCAATTTTCAAACACAAAGCTATTTGTTGTTGTTGTTCTGAGTTATGTGACCATACATTGCCAAAAAAAAAAACCTGTTAAACGTTTCAGCATTAAACATATTTAGGGTGTGGTAATTGGGATAAAGTTTTTTTTAAGTCGATCCTTTAAAAGAAAAAGGGGATTGGATATAGCAAAATGTTGGAGCTCTCCGACTGCAGACATCAGGTTTTCTGAAGGCGCCACCAACAGGCACACTGTAAAGGTGCCCTACTCTCTTCTGCAGATGCAGAGAGGGCTGTGCTCCCTTTGCTTCTGAGCTCCATGTGTACTGGACAAGAGCTCTCGGGGCCATCAAATCCCAGATCTGAGGCACTTCCACACATTGGAAGCCAGGCTGAGTCTCTAAGGTTAATTCCTCCTGCTGGACAAAGAGCTAAGTGTGCTGAGGTTCTGGAATGATTATTGTTGTAGCCCCCCTGGCAGCCCCTGTGGCAGACCTCAGGCAGCCTCCTTCCCTAGCTGGTGTCTCCTGGGTGGGTGGGGGCATGGCTGATCTGAAGAGCAGGAGAGGAAGGCTCCTCTCTGGCCCTGCTCCTCTAAGTCTTCTGCCTCTGCAGCTCTTCAGCAGCAGCCTTCCAAGCTACTGAACACATTTCATGAACACAGCCCTTTGCCAGGCCATGGGAGCAACTGACAGGTATGAAGGAAAAGTCAACATTAACTCATCCAATCTGTGCCTTCAAGTGATGCACTGTAAACAGCAGATTGTCCTTTTCTGCCTCCATGAAAGGGACACAGGAAGAAGGGTCCTTCCTAGCCCTGTTTGCCAAAGATTGGGTGTGCACAGGAAGGGAGAGCTTTGCTGTCTTGGCCACCAATGTCACTGTAGGAATCAGAGCTTAGGAATAGTCCTGGTCTGCAGAGGGCAGAGTGTTCGCTAGGTAGATGTCATGTCTGCCTTTGTATCCACATCCACCTCTGACGGGTACTGTTGATGATGCTCATGGCTGGTAAGACTCCTCAGCTAGGACCCTGTCCTGTGTTCACGTGTGGAATGCGGCCTTCTGTGGGACACTTCTGGGCCTTACTGACAAAACTGCCCCTGCGATATCCAGCCTGCCTTTGGTGTTTTGACTACAGCCCAATTACTCCTCTTCTTTCTTGTTTTGGTGGGGTTAGGGGAGACTGAGGATTGAACTTAGGGCCTTCTGCTTGCCAGGAAGGCACGTTAACCCACTAAGCTATCTCTCCAGCCCATCCTCTTCATTCTTTATGGAAACTTTTTCTAGTCTTAAGGTGTGTGTGTGTGTGTGTGTGTGTGTGTGTGTTTTCAGATGGTTTGGAAGAAGCAATTGCCCCAGAATGCAAAATTTGGCTTTTTGTCCAAGCTTGCATTTTTAATTTCAAACTCCAAAATTTGACATCTTCATTCCCTGTTGTATTCTGAGGCCCTTTGTCCCTAAGACAATGCTTTTCCAATTAATTTTCTTGGTTAGAAGTAGAAGGTTCAAGATATAAAGAAATCAAGTTAGGAAACATTAATTAAAACAAAATGCCATCTTATCAGACAATGTAACATGGAATTAATATACATAATTTAGTATATGATAAGGCTTGGCTAACCAATACAGAAACATTTATTAAGCATCTACTGTATACCTTACACCAATTAATAATGCTGCGGTCTAGAGGGAATGGAAAATGTTGGTACAAAGATAAATAAGAGAATTTCTACTCTCAGAAAAATCTACCAAAAGCAATAAAATGCAGGCAATTACTACAACTCAAGATAGGATATAATGGCAATGAAATAAATTGTAGAATTTGTAGGGAATAAAAACATAAAAGGAAAGACAGCTTAAATATGGTAGGGAAGATAGATAATCTGATTCCCTACCTAGAAGACCCAGGGCAAGTGCGCTGAAGAGCCATTAAAACTAGCAAGTGAGTTTAGGAAGGTGACTTGGCACAACAGCACACCACATCCAGGAGCTTTGCTCTACATCTGCAGCAGCCAACTACAAAACGTCATGGGAGGAAATACCTTACTCATCTTTGCAACCCAAACTGTCAAGCCTCAGAATACATTGAATGAGAAATGTGCAGGACCTACTTGAATAAAGCCATACAACATTATCAAAGGACATAAGCAAGAACTGAGTAAAATTGGAATATACCTTATATTGTTATACCAAAAGATTCAACATTGCAAAAATGATAATCCTCCCTAAATTAATTTGCTTTTTAATACAGTCCCAATCAACAGCCTAATGGATTAATTTTGGAATTTGAGGAGTAACTGGTAACTGTATCCTGGACAGGAAAATATAAGGAAAGAGTGAAGAAAAAGTATTGAAAAACTGCAAAAATAAGGCAAGAAAAAGAATGGTGATATTCTTTATCACATGTTAAAACATAACTTAAAGTTAAAGTTATTAAAACAGTATGATATGCACACAGGACTGGATAAATAGATTAAGTCAAGGAGAGTACAATATCCCAGAAACTATATATATATATATATATATATATATATGTTTTCACTAAAAAGAATGAACTACTCTGATAAATGTCATTGTCCTTGAACTCATTCTTTCTCTCTTGAGATAGGAATAATGAGAGAACTCTTAGCTTTACAGTCAGAGAAAATTACATTTTTTAATCTTAATCAATTGGAAGTCTATCACACTGAGCAAGTTTCTTCACTTCTTTGTGTTTTCCTCTAGAAGGAGAGATGCCAATCCCTGTCCATCTGTCTCACTTGTTGGCAATAACAAGTGAAATAACCTGTGCACAAATGCTTTGTGTGTTGTATTTCTCAGGAACCTAAGAATAAAGTTTCATATGACTACAGCCTAAAATGTTGAAATTTCACTGGTACAATCATCTTCCCTTACCTCATGGTCTCATCCATGACATAGTATAAATCCCTGAGAAACATCTCTTTAAATAATTGCCAGGCAGTGACCCCTGAGACAGAAAATTTTTGACAGCATGCTTGAATGGGTAAGATGAGCATGAAATATTCAGCAGAGCACAACCCAAGGTCAGAAGCTCTGGGGAAGCTAAAATCGACTTCTGCCACCTTCCAAGAATTGCAGCAAGTCAACTCTTCAGGCTTCATTAAGAATGCTATTGTTTCCCTGCTCCACTCTGTACAGTGGAGAACTGAATTCCCAGTTGCCTTTGCTCTTATGCTCTAGGGTAGCTTCAGCTAGTGAGAGACACTAGCGCAAGACTGGAAGGTGGGAAGAATGAAGACATCAGGGTCTTTCTTCTTGTCTTGTATTGCCTCTAGCAGTCTCAGTAAGGGCTGGTAGCAATGATGCTTTGTTCTTTTTATTCTAGCTGTGGAATGACAGATCCTTCCTTTAGCATCCCACACACCCCTGGGTGGGCCCCATCATGTTTCCCAATCTTGTTTGATAGCCCTGGCTTCTGAACTCCCCTCCTGCTTTTCCAGTAGCATCAAAACCATAGCAATTTCTCTTTGTTTCTAGCTTCTGAGATTTCTCACTGACGCACAGTTTGGCTTGTCCACTCTTTCACTAGTATTTGTATGACCCTGTGTTTAATTTCTTTATTTCAAAGACCTAAAGTTGTTTCTGCTTTCTTGACTAATAGTCAGTTTCCTGGGGCAAACGTTAAATACTTATACTAATGTCTGCTCACATCAATTTCCCAAGTACCTACAAGTACCAAACATTGTGCTAAAAGCTTTGGATCATTTCGTTTTCTCATACAATCAAGCCAGTGAGATAGGAACATTTTACTCATTATAGAGAACAGAACTGAGACGTGCAAAGTTGAAGCTTTATTTTATCAGCAAAGAGTTTTTATTTGGAAGTAGCTAGCTGATGCTGAAAGCAAGAGGAGACCCAGGTAGGCCCTCCAAACCCTGCACTCCAAAGCCATGTCCTGCATGTTTCAGGGGCCCCAAGGTGCCATGCACCCCAGCTGAGCCCAGTTTAGTCAGATTCATCCTACACATGGCTGCGTCCCTCTCCATCCTTATCAGCTTAAACAACAATAGGCTGGCTGATGAGCCTCCTTTCTGAGTAGAAAAGAACAGCCATGTCATGTGTCACAGCCATGTGACAGCCAGGGTCATGATCACCCATCCTGCTCTATGCAATGTCTCCATGGCAGCTTTGAGGAAGAAGATGAGAGCTAGTCACCTCAGCTATTTTCCACCCAGGGTCTTTCATCACCAGCCCAGAGTCTTTGTTGAAATTTAGAATGGTGGTGCCTTTTCCTGCCTAAATCATGTCTTTGATCATTTTGCAGAGAAAACATGGGGTGTTACTCAGACTACACAGAAAAGCCTACAAATTGCTCCTCTCTGTCCTAATGCTTCTCTGAAACATCACTATCCTCATCACTCTCCCATTGCTCACACAACTTCCTCCTATTTTCTTAATAGCTTTCCAAGGCAACTACATTGAAAACCTAGAAAGGCTGATTTCTGGGAGGTCTAATGTGTGCCTGGGCTTCCTCATTCCTATTTGAAGAAGGTAATTATTTCTTTCTCTTGTCCTCCTAGATACATCCTGCCTCTTCGTTGCATCTTGACATGAGAGATCTTGAAACCAACACACAGAACTTCACTTGATTTTTTCCTAATTTTCACCACCTACCCCTTTCTAGAGAGCCCCATATCTTATTTGCTCTGTAGAAATCAAAGACCAGTTACATCCAGATTCTGGCTGTCAGGGAATATACAAGGCAACAGAGTGGATAAACACAAATAGAACCTTTGTTTCCTGGAGGAAAGAAGTGCCTGATATATTGTATCAGTAGATTTTATAACAAGCAACTAAGGGACCAAAAGTTCATCTTTCATTAAGGAAAAACATCACCATTTTTCCATTACTCTGTGGCCAGTGATAGGGACTCTGGTTTATTTGGCTTCTTATAAACTAAGTCACTCATATGTGAGCATATTAAGACCTAGGTCAGTAAAAGACATAATAGTGCCTCTCTTTATTTCTATTCACTTTTAAAAGCAATTAAGCAGAGTAATTTGAACAATGCAAACAGTTGATTTTAATGTAATTTTTTGTCATGTTAAGGGATATTTTTGTAAAGGAAGACAGTTGCCAGTGAAATATTGGCGATGTGAGACTATCCCTTCCACCATCCATCAATTAGTCTCCAAGCCCTGCTGTAAGCACTTACACTGGGCCCTAGTGGGAGGCAGTTGACTCAATATCTGTGCTCTCAGGGGCCTCCTTGGGATTAGGAGACCTGGCTCAGCAGGGCCACACCATGTCTCTACTGTATTGGGCTGTGCTTGGCAGAAGTGTAGTTACATGAAGGGCTTGGAAAACCTGCAGGAGATAGACCACTGGATGGAAAGGGCAGTGTGGTCTCAGGACAGAGGGTCAGTCTGGGAGTGGGGAAGGACTGGGGGTAATTCTCATCCTAGCCTGGTTCTGTGGTCTTGTTCTTTCCATGGAGGGAAATCACTCAGAATTTTACACAAAAGGGAATTTTGAAAAGAAGGAAAAGATAAATTAAAAGAGCTCTATATTTGTTAGAATTCTTTGTAAATATCAGAAGCTTGCTGAGGTTCAATTAAGCAGGAAGTTAGAACTTTCTTTAAAGATATGAGTGGACTCATAGAATCCAAGGCTAAAGCCACCAGCCAGCAGAGACCTAAATCAGGAACTAAAAAATAACAGAAGTCCAGGAAGTCTCTCCATCTCTCTTTGTGCTCCCCTCAACACACAGAAGACACTGTTTTTTAGAAAACTGGATACTTCTGCTCCTCTACACATGTGGCTGCAGGAAAAAATGGCAACTGAGTGTCACATGGTGCCATTCTAGCTGCTGAAACTCTCTTTAACCCTGCATCTCCAGGTCACCTAAGGAGAAGGGTCATTTTGTACCAGTGCAATGACCATGGTGTTAATAAGACATCACCCGGGAGAGTCAGGACTCTCTGGGATGAGTTGTATGGCCACCTGCTACTTTACTTGACAGATCAAGCTCACTTTCAGCATTAGAAACATGAGGACACTACCAGGGTTTGGACAGGGGCAAGAGGCCTTGCTATCTAATGTGGTGGTGGAGAGAGTCTGTGCAGCACAGAGGCCTCTTCATCTTATGGGTATGCGCTGCAGTGGGTGACACCATGAGAGAGCCACAGCAGTTGCAACTTAGGTCCACACCATTCAAAGAGAAGCCAATAGAACAACCACAGGGGGGAGCTTGGCAGCAACCTGAGGGGCTGAAGCTCCTGCAGAGTGGTGGAGACCAAGCAAACAAATGCATCCTTCCTTCTAGCTGATATGACCTCAGAGTTGCTACCACATATGCATGTAAAATGGCTACCACTACAGGCTGTAGAGGAACATCTGAGACCTGGGGTTCCTCTGTGGGAGCAGAGGGCTTTCAGAAAAACAGCAAAGGCTGAAAGGGCTACTTAATGTTTAAAAGCTTTCACTGTAGGAAATTTGAACCTTTTGCCGAAGTCAACAGAATAATGATCCCTTTCAAACAACTCACATCCAACCCCAACAATCCCCAGCTCAGGCAGTCCTGCCCCACCCACACCCCAACCACTTCCTCTCTCTTGTTATTGTGGAGCAAATCCTGGATTTCATATCAATTCATCTACAAGCACTTAAATATTAATTCCCACATTATTAAGACATTTTTAAACTCTATAATTCCATTATTACATCTTTAACACACCAATAATGCTTTAACATAAGTAACTAATCCATGGTTAGGTGCTCAATTATTTAATGAATTTTGTGACTTTTATATACTATGTACTGGAATTAGTATCTAAAGATGATCTATATATTATTCTTTATTTTTAAAATCACTTTTGCTCTACCAGTTCCTCTTTCATTCATCTCTTTCATTTTTCACTCTTAAAACTATTAATGGAGCTGAGTCATTTCTTATAGTGTTATCCATGGTCTGGATTTTGTTAATTAGACATTTATGATGCTGTTTAATAATGTTTTTCTGTTTTCTGTATCTCATACAAATTTTTATTGGACCACAGGCATAGTAAGAATCAAGTTTGTTGGTTGGTTGGTTGGTTGGTTGGTTGGTTGGTTGGTTGGCAAGAGGATTTCATGAATGATAGTTTATCCTGTCATCAAGGCCCATACATATCTTGCTGTATGTAGCAGTGTGTACCTACATTCTCAGCTACTTGGGAGGCTGAGGCAGGAGAATCTTAAGTTCAAGACCAGCCTGGCAACATAGACACTTAGTGAGGCCGTGTTTAAAAAGCAAAAGAATAAAATATATCTGGTTTTCCTTTTATTTAATTTTGACAGTTATTGATCACCAATGCCAAGGTCCATTAATTCATTAGATGTTACAAAATGCTTGCATTTTATTTCTATCATTTCCTCTTTGTAAGGATATATTAAATACACTCTCATATACTATTTGATTTTCCAATTCACAAGTTAAAGTAGATTCCTTCCCTTTATTTTCAAGAAAATGAATAACCAATGAGATTGATTCCAAGGGCTTCAGCTATCCACTCTTTAAGGTAACAAACAACCCCAAAACTCAATGGCATCAAACAATGAGTGTTTATTTTCCACACAACTCTGTAAAGTAGGATGCTCAGGTGTTTTGCTTCATGTGGTGTCAGCTGGGACAGAGTTGTCCAGGATGACTTCATCCCTCACTTGCCCCATACCTCAGCCAGGAGAGCTTCAGGCTTGTTGGGATAGCTGCCCACCTGTGTGACTAACCTGGGCTTCCTCAAACATTGTGGTCTCCAGGCACTCGGGCTTTTGGTGAGACACCTGGGTTCCAAGGAGCAGTGGTAAAATGCAAACCTAGGGGGGGTCTCATCCCCAGAAGTTACAGGATCACTCCCACAATGTTCCACTGCTGGACACAGGCACAGAGTGTGCCCAGATTCTAGGAGATGAGATGAAGTTTCCATTGTTCTGGATGAGTGACCAAAAATTTACAGCCATCTTTACATCACTATATCTAGCATCCTTCAAAGGCCACTTGCTGAGATCTCTTTTATTCATTCTTTATTCTTTTATTCTTTGGTTTAATTCACCACAGTTATTATACTTATTGGTGCTCAAATTGTTTCATGTGTGGTCAGTGGGAGACTAATTACATTTTCTTATAAATCCTTTTAAGACCATCCCGGTTGACTCATTATTTCTTGATTTCTGGTGTAACAAGATGTTCCATGTTTATCTGATACAGTCACTGCCCTGGAAGAAGCTGGATATTTCTCCTGAAATGCTTCTTGGAGACCTTTCAGTGGGAAATGATATTTGGAAACCACAATCTGAGGCACAGGTATATTCATCGCCATTGCGTGGTCGTTGCTTCTAGAACTTTTAGAGAGGTGGTTTTCAAATATCATTTTTAACAGTCTTTGGTTTGTTATTGCATCAACACCATCAGCTTGGTAACTTCTAGGGCACTGGATTGCTCCCCATTATTACAGTGATGCCTGATGCATGTCTGCTCCACACACATCATCTGAAGGTGATTTGCAGACTGGTACATGCTTTTCTTCTAAGAAGAGTCCTCATCCCTCATCCATACTCTACAAAATCATTCTACTTTAACCCTCTTATAGCCTGGCAGTCTTGGTCTCCCAACATACCTTTCTTTATCAGTTCTCATGACATGTACTTAAAAATATTTTATTCTCACTGTCCTTTCCAACAACTGTGGCATCATGAGATGAGCCATTAACCTTTTTACCCAGATAACCTATAGTCAAAAGACTCAATCCCTCGGATTTCCAGATTCACCTAGAAACTTAGCTCTGTTTGTGTCTGTCTTTTCCCTCTTTGCTTCCTGTCTCTGTGGTGAGGGTATGAGTCGCAGAAAGGGCTGATCCAACGAAGCTCCCTGAGTAGATTTAGCTTGTGGCTCACCACAGAAGGGCAAAATTGACCACCTTTCCTTCTGTGTCTGTTCATAATTGACTTGAATGAATCAGTGGAGTCCTATAATGACCCAGTTAGAGGAACTCTGAGGAACAGACTGTGGTGGCTGAGGGAATAGAAGTTCTTACTTTGGATAATGAGATGTGTGAAGGGGAAGTTTGCTGCATTCACTCTCCTAAACAAAGACAACTTAGGAGAGGAAGAAGCAGACATTCAGTGAATAACAGAGTAGAAAAATACTATCACATTTTGGGTGTAATCCAAAAAAACTTTCTTTATTGCATAAGCCAGGTTTTGGTCACTTTTCAATTAATGCAATCCAAACGTCCCACCCACAGTATACTTCCTGTTACCCAGACAATTATATTATTTTCTTACATTTGGATATCAGTTTATAGTCAAGGAACTAATATTGCCCTAACATGTCCAAGAGCAACCAGGTAATTCTGCCTTTACCTTATGTTAAGGGAGAAGGGATGATTGAGTGTATTACTTTTTTATTGTGGTACAATGTATTTCACTTGAAATTTATCACTTTAGCCACATAAATGTACAATTTAGTAGCCTTAAGTACATTGACACTATGAGGTAATCATCACTGCCATCCATTTTAAGACTATATTCATCTTCTCTGATGAAAACTCTGTACCTATTAAATAGAAACTTCCTACTTTCCCTTCCCACTGCCCCTGGCAACCACTCTTTTATTTTATATCTTTATAAATTTGAGTACTCCAAGTGCCTCAAATTAGTGAAACCATACACTAGCTGTCCTTTTGTGATTGACTTACTTCACATAGTACAAGGTCTTCAGGATTCATCCATGTTGTGGTGCATGTCAGAATTTCTTGCCTTCTTACAACTAATATTTCTTTTTTTTTCCCCACAGGGTGCTCAGGACCTCATTTCTAGGTTGGACTCATAGTGATCCACCTGTTTACAGCCTCCCAAGAGCTGGGATTACAGGTATGTGCCACCACACCCAGTCCCAACTGCCATCTCAGCATGCCCAGCCGGCCCCTGCCCCTGCTTGCAGGCACTTTAATCCCCTGAGCTATTTGACCAATCCACAACTAATATTTCATTGCATGAATAATCACATTTTGGCCTCACTTGAGCAGCATGTATACTAATCATAGTTCGGTTATCAACTCATGAGTTAACAGGCACTTGAACTGCTGCTACTTTTAATTTAAAGATAGCATCACGTAATACAGTAACCATTGTTCAATTCCAATTACTTTGTTTAGTGAAATTTTGTATCATTTCTAATGTTTTTTTTTCTTTCACTATTTTTATTCTTTAAAAAGAAAAAAGAAAACACTGCTATGAACACATTAGTACAAATATCTACTCAGGTTCTTGCATTTCATTTTTTTGGATAGCAATGTCAGAATTCACTTTTGAAATTCAATGCCAGAAATGAAACTGCTGGATCATATAAATAATAATTGCAGAATGCTGAATCATATGGTAAATCTATGTTTAATTTAAAAAAAAAAACTGCTGCATTGTTTTCCACAATAGCCACAATACATAAATTCTGATTCCTCCGCATCCTCACCAATTGTTGTTTTATGCTTTTAGGGGGTAGCCTTTTTACACAGTGGCCATACTCATAGGTGTGAGATGCGCACTTTTATTCCAAAATTCATAGTTTACCTACCAACCAGGCAATAAGTGTGCCTAGGAACATCAGAACGTAGGTATCTGTAGCAATTCTCTACAAGCTCCAAGACGAGACCCCTAAGTGAGCACAGATTAGATAAACAGGGTCGCTCAACAAATGTTAACAAATGAGTGAGTGAGCAACCAAACCAAAAAGAATGCAGAAAGCTCAGTTGAGAAGCCAGGAGAGAGAATTGGGTGGAGATGGATGACAGGAAGTGAACTAACTACAAAGGGAAGAGATGAGCATGGGACACGAGTTTGAGTCACTCCCCAGAACACTTTTCTCAGGACATCTGATCCTGAGAAATCTCCTCTGTGTAATTTCTACCTAATGGTCACCTTTGTCTCTGTCTAGAAACCTTTTTGTTGACCTTTAAAAGCCCAAGCCTCTTGGTCCAGCGCACTGCAGTGGACATGTCAGTCACTGTCACGCTTTGGTCCACACCAGCAACGTGCACCGCTGTGAACCCTCACACAGACAGTTCTTGGGAATCCTAGCATCTCAGGCTTCGGGTGAAGCAGCACTTCACAGGAGACCGAAGCTCAGAACACTCAGTGCAAGGCAGCCACGGAACTCTCTGCTCAGTCCATGAGACTGGAGATAATCAAATCGATACTGCTCCCGCTGGGAAGATCCTGGGGTATTAAAATCCCAGAAATTTCAGTAGCATCAGGAAGCCTTGAAAGCATCTGGAAGTCTTGCTTCACTGAGGCTGGAGATGTAATCAGATATTCATTTAAAGCCTGTTCAAACCACTTAGGTCTGGACACAAGCCTCGAAATCTCAGGCAGCCTCTTTCTGATGCTTGCTTTTCTCTTTCTAGGGAGGCTGGAAATAGCAAATAGGTAACAATGCAGCACCCTGGAAATGGTCTTGATTTCAAGACTGTTACAAAGGGTAACAATCATACCCTTGATAATGTGATTTTTCTCTCAGATAAACAGGCTGCGTGGAGCACTGAGGCATTGCTGTCTTTCGATTCCCTGAGCTTCGTTCTGGAAACCTTAGACGATTTTACCCTACCATCTTGCTCATCCCACCAGATTCTTCCCAAAGCCACTGCTGAGTCCTCGCCCTCCCTTCCCGTAGCCGTCCTGCACACTCTGACAGACAGTGTACCCTGACAGCCAGCAAAATTCCTCAGGGATATGTGGGCTCCCCATCTGTTCTCGTGTGGGAAGGAAGGCGCGATCTCTCCACCCAGTATCAAAGATTTCCAAATATCCAGGGAATTATTTTTCTGTAACATTTATCTTTCTACCCCAGGAGGCCTTGCTAAAGAATTCTGCCAAACATTTTAGGAGGAAAGAATATCATTAAGAAAACCTCTTCCAGGAAAATGGAAGAGTCAGCAGTAAAATAGGAGGGGACAACAGGCATGAATCTTAAAGCACTGTGCAGAGGGATAGAAATCAGGTGAGTGAACTCCCTCCATGGGATTCCATTTATATGGCATTTTTTATTTTAAAATGAATAAAAAAAAATAAAAAACATGGGAGCACCCAACTATATAAAGCAAATCTTAATGGACATGAAAAATCTAATATCCAATACCACAATTTTAACAGGAGACCTTAACACACCCTTATCTC
>NW_004524584.1:935450-956709 GCF_000260255.1 Octodon degus
ATTAGATTTGAAACTGTCTCATTGCTATCTGTTTATCAATAAAACTTTAAAAAAAGATGGAAAAAAAATAAAAATAAAGGGTTCTAAGAGCTATAGCCTGTGGATCTACACTGTCCTCGATGGCTGCCACTAGCTCCACCTAACCTTGAATTAATTAAAGTTAAATAAAATTGAAAAAAAAACAAAAAAAATGAAAGATGAAACATTAGAAATGATACAGAATTTTGAAAACCAAGATCTCTGAATTCAACAATGGTTGTTACACTGCACATTGTCACCAAAGTAGTTGCTAAGATTTTTTTTTTTTTTTTTGCTAAGATTTTTTTTAAAGACAGAATTAAGGAGGGGAAAGTCAAACTCAAAGTATTACCTTTTTTGTATTTTTTTGTTGTTGTTGTTATTTTGGAAAAGGGTCCACAGAGTGTTCAGTGTCTCACTACTAGATCAGACTCATGATAACTCTTCTGTTTACAGCCTTCCAAGAGCTGGGATTACAGGCGTGTGCCACCAAGCCCAGTCTCAATTGCCATCTCAGCATGCCCTGGGGGGCAGGGCCGGCAAGGCAGGCCCAGGGATCAAACCCCGACCCCTGCGCCTGCTTGCAGGCTCTTTAATCCACTGAGCTATTTGGCTGGCCCTGCAAAGTATTACCTTTTTGAAAAGAAGAGCACCTTGGTTTTCAGAGCATTAAATTTTAATTTATTTAAAATTAGCTTTATAAACACATTTTAGATTTACTGCTAAATATATGTATTGATATATAAATATGCATTTCTAGTTTATTGTCACCATGGTACCATATCATCCTCCAACTCAGAAAGAAGAACAGCTCTGCAGCTGGTCCCGCCCTCAGTGCCTTCCTCACATCACTCACGTCTAAGGCTGTGCTTCTTCCCCAAGCTCTGCTTTGTGCACGGGCCCAGGACAAGGAACTGGGCCTCAGGAAACTTGCACTGCGCAGATGCTGAAGACACTTGGGAATGAGCGGTGGACCTGAAAATAAAGAAGCCTTTCTAAAAGGACGAAGATGCTGCGAGATGAGGTGAGACGATGGAGCTAAGATGCTGAGTACATAGCGAGGCTGTAACAGATATGAACCAATACTGGTACTTGTGTAAGCATTTGTATTTATTTTATTTCCAATTACCTGGCTCTACTTGGTTTTTCTTCTTTGTTAGAAACCACTTACTGGAAATAAATTAACCTTGCCCCAGTCACCTCCCTCCATGCAGACATGAACAGGGAACAGGACGGAGCCTTGCACTGTACATGGAAGTGTGAGTCCCCTCAAGTGATAGTCAGGCTTATTCTTCTGACATGGATGTTAGTATCTTCTCTCTGTGTCCTATTCCAGGAGATGCCAGCATAAGTCTGGTTTGTTTCAATTACTCAGCAAATATTTACTTGGGATATAAGATATGTCAAACCTCCCTGAAGCACTGTGCATATAGCAATGAAAAACCCAGACAAAACTCTCTACCTTATTGCTTTTAAATCCTAGCCCAAGGGGACCTATATAAAAGAAATACTGGCTTCACACCATCAGTCACTCTGCTGAAAAAGAGGTAAAGGGCTATGGGGCATCTCTTTATTTTTGAGTGTAGAAATTCTCCATATAAGATAGACAAGAATCTTGAAAGTTTAGAGGGAAAAGCCTAGGAGATATTTTAACATGAGTAATTGGGTGAAAGTAAAGAATAATTTAACCTATTAAGAAGAATAAATGTAAGAGGCTTATACAAACTTCAGAACCCAACTCCAGACTTTAAGAAAGATATAGAAAAGATTTCTCATTGAGCAAAATAAAATAAACAGGCAAAAGAACTAAAAATAAAGGCTCATGAGGAAATAGAGTCAAGCCTAAAACAAAGGAAATGATATTTTTTTAGGTACTTGAAGGTTCCATTGCAAAAAAAAGGCACAATGTTTGTTTTACATAATCTTAGGATTATGTAAAACAAAACAAATCTTAGGATTATGTAAAACAAACAGTGAGACTTATAGACAGACATATTTTGGTTCAAAATGAAGAGGTAGATTGTTACTATCATGGTACTCTTAATATGGAATTCTTCCATTCGGGGTAGATCCACTTCTCTGGAGGTGTTGAGAATGCTATAGATAGGGTTCCTGCTTGTCTGGAGTATGAATATCATTAAGCACAAACCTCCCAGTAGTCACCATGCACCTGCTACATTCAAAGCACAGGATCAGAGCACATAATTAGCCAACTGTGTGATCAGTGAAGTAATAAAAAGGAGCACAGGAGTGAGGAAGCACAGATCTTAACTATATGTAAAGGTGAGAATTTCTTATAGGAGGAAAAGTGAGATTAAACAAGAATCAAACTAGCAGTCAAGGGCCAGCAAAGTGCTGGATTAAAATTAGTGGCTTCCAGATTTGTACCATAGTCCTTGAAGGTACCCATATAGATTCTTGATGGTTATTCTGTGGACAGGGCTATATATTTGGAGTTTTAGAGGCTTCTGCTTCAATCAAAGCAGTGAATTTTTAATCTATTAAGCTCAGGAATGAACTAAAAATTTCTAGCCATGTACTCTGTATCTAAAAAATATCAGGAAATATAAAGTTAGTAAACTATACCCCAAAGTTTGTGCTTCCTAAGCTATAATATGCTTTTCGGAACTTGTAGCTCCACACTGGAAGAATAGAAGCAGTATAGACTTGCAGGGAGAGGTCCTGTGAGCCTCAGATTCAGCCAGGCTTCCTTATTTCTGACATTCAGCCATGCCAGTGAGTGCTGGAGTGAAGAATTGGAACCCATAATATCTAAGTTAATTTATTTTTCCAAGGTCATTTTAGAGGATAAATAAAGACCAGCATAGTCATAGTACCAAGTGAAGTGCCAAGTCATAGTATGATTTTCTGAGCACTTATGCATCCTTGTGGGAAAGAAGCTTCAGCACCAAGGACAGGGCTCACAGGTAGTCCTCTCCACAGAATGGCATGCCTAGCAGGAGAGGCCAGTTCCTTCCTGTGCCCTCCTAAGGCCTGATCTTGCATCTTTCCAGTTATGGAAATCCTGGATCTACATTTAGCTTCTTTTTGGTTTCTGTCTCACTAGCAAATCAGGCTCTGCTCAGCTTAATCATTTCCCTTGTAATTTAAGTGATCTCTTTGATTCAGAAATATAATTAGCCTTAATAGCATACTAAATATAAAGGCGCACCACTCACCTCCAGAATGTGATAAGTAGAAGACAGCTGAAGGAGGGGCATTCATGTTTCCGCATTCTCCATTAAATGTCAATAAAGCAGTCAATAAACCTCATTTGAAGAAGATGGTCATTAAATGGAGTAGCTTAAAAGAAGGAATCTCCTCACAGGTGAAGGCTAAAGTTTATCTTCCAGTTTGAATAGGATGGGCCACATTCTGCATTGTTATAGAAGATAGTGCTGTGTGCTTGGACAATCTGGGTCGATGCCAATATTTTCAATATCCAGAATAATGGGTCTGAGGCAGAATCATTGTCTGTACCTTGGGGGCTGGGAGGGCCATACATGAGTCTTTGACAATATTTACTTTCTATATTATGAGGAGGATGCTTTGAAATAGTATGAGGTGCATTTAGATTTGTCCACAGAAGTTCTCCAATAGGACACTAACAATCAGACACTTTAATTCTCCAAACCTCAGTTTTCCCAAAGTCAAAATGAATAAAATATTCCCCTTACCTCGAGGATTGTTAAGAAGATTAAATGAGACAGCACGCATGAAAACAGCTTGCTTGGCACTGATGCATGGTAGGTATTGAGAAGTATTAGATGCCGCCTTGTGTATTTGCAAAGAATGGATTCTTTGTAGAGTAAATTGGTATAGTTTCTAAGTGCCTTATTAATGACTGTCTAGAAAGCATGAGCCTCTCTCTCCATCTGCTCGCTCTGAAAAGGCAGACAGACATGTGTGTGCCAGGTTCTGAGCACAGTATAATCTAAACTTGCCCTTGGCAACATCAGCTGCACATGCTCCAGTGAAGTCAGAAACAGGTCAGTAAGTTTTGCATAGGGGTCCTCACTGCCTCTTCCAAATCGCTGGTTTCTCAATTACAGAGGAAATGAGCCTGAACAAATGTGTATAGCTTAATCATTAAAGGTATTTTTTGCTGAAAACCAAAATCCATAGTTTTTCCCCCTTTAACTAGAAAGTGATAGTTAAGCATTTACAATGCTGAGTATTGGTCTTGGTCCCTTCTGCAATGATTTGTATCCATTACTCATTATGTGCCAGTCATGGCTCTGGGGGCCTTGGGCCTTTGTCTGGTGTAAGGTATTCCTTCTTCTTACAGGCTTATTTCAAGTGTCCTACTCTTAGACAAACATGGACCCCTTTTGGAGGAAGGAGTTATTAAGAATGGGAAGGCACAAGTCCATAAGTCTATTTTCATGAGACATGCTTTAGAAATCGCCATTCTAGATTGACTCACAGGAAACATTTCTCACAAATATAAGCAGCGGAATGAGGAAGCAAAGCAATGAAAAAGCACAGGCTGAATCAAATATCTTTCTTCCTGGAGAAGGGTCACATTTGGGGGCCTTGAGGGATAGGGACTTCCTTATTGGTCTGGTGGAAGAGCAGAACACAGGCCCATCTGCTGCCAAAGCCCACCACCAGGGAGCTTCCTCTTCCTACTGAAGGTTTTGTAGGCACTAGCACCCTGGGAGTGTGCTGTGAGAGCAGCAGCTGCCAGCATCTGTCAGCTTCCTGGACAGCCTATGTGTCCTGTAGAATCCTATCAGGAAAATACCTCCTGAGGCACTTACGGCCTCCTGGAGAGACTCCTTATCAGCAACTCTCACTGCTGTTCAGAGGGAATTTCTGAGGTGGGAAATCCAGGGTGGAAGTGAGGATCTGGCATCTGTGTTTATCGTTGCTTGCTGACTTGTCCAGCTTCCTTGCTAGACTCTGCATGTCCACCCTGCAGGCCTTACTATTTATGGACCAAATGTACCCGTGTCCTGTGGGCAAAGCCCAGCATCGAACCTGCTGATGAGCTTAGCTCACAGCCAGGAGAAGCCCTTCATTTCTGGCTACCTCAAGGCTCTCAGTGCCCTCCACAGAGGTCTTTCCTGGAGCAAGGGCTGTGCCTTTCTCCAGCCCTCAGTCCTTCCTGCTTCTTGGAATGAGAGGCTAGGGCACAGCACCACTGGCCACGCAGGCACTGGGTAGATCCATCTTGGGTGATTCTCTGCAATGTTGCTGGATGGACTGATGTGGCTAATGGGGGGGCCAGGTGTTTCATGAGTTTTCCACAAAGCACAGGCTGAATCATATGCGTGGTGCTCTTCAGTCCAACTCTATTATTCAGTGTTGACACACAGGATTAGAATTTAAGTGTGTGAATTTCACAACACATTCTTTGGGTTCATTACCCAAATTTGTACCAAGAACAACCAGAGCAAATTCCTTAATCTCTCTGTGCCTCTATCTTATCTGCAAAATAGGGTTAATCTTAAGTCAACCAACTGATTTATCACACTTACTACACTTAGAATGGCTCCAGGCACTTTAATAAACTAGCTAACCTTACTACTCTCCATGGAGATTGCGTGGAGAATTTCTGAGGCTTACACTCAGCTAAGATGCAGCCCGGGCACAGCAGATTTTAACTGCTTGGAAACCACTCAATTAAAAGTTCAGAAAGGCAAGTATTAAGCTGTAGACACTGAACAGTGTTTGATGAGGTTTATAGGTATAGCAGGCCAGGCAGCTTAGCTTGGGAAGGGGGAATCACCTACAACAGTTGAGAAATGAAGAGTAAGTGACTGCTTAGCCCAGATCTACTCTAACCAGGGGCTTTGCTGCCGAAAGCAGCAAGTGATTATCTCCTTATCCCAAGTGATGATACTTAATGAAAACACAGTCATGATTAAGGTTAGCTCTACCTCCAAATGTATCTTCCAGCTCCTTCCATCCTTCCGCATACCCGCCCCATGAGTCCCACCTTCCACCCTCCCTCATCTGGGCCATTCGCACTTTCTCCCCTCATCCACCCTGCTCCCTCAATACTCAGTGAGCCTCACAGATGACACCAGGCAACTCACAAGGGCCCTACCCACAGTTCTGCAGCTCACTCTCCTGTCTTTCCCCCAGATCCCTGCCCTTCTCCTGTACTCCCAAATCTGCACGACCCTGCACATGTGGCCCCTGAGGCTCACTGATGTCTTTACCTGCACCTCTCCAGGCCTTCTCTGACTGCTGCCCCAGGTTAAATCTCACTCCCCTCTTACATTCCTCTCCTGTACCTCCTGCTTTGCATTCTTGGTATGTATCAGTTAGTTAGTCTATACTTATTAATGTGATTATATGTCTGTTATGCTTACCCCCAGTACAATATGTCCCTAAAAGCACAGACCATGTCTGTCGTATTTACCATTGTCATCATAATGCTGAGCTCAGCTCAACAGATGTTGGCTGAATGAGTAAAATCGAGCATGATCTCTTAAAAACAGAGGCAGCCAGCACCGGAAGCTCCTGAAGCTCTAGGCATCCCAGCAAGAAGGACCCCAAAGCTCCATTTAGTTGATGGAACTTGTTTAGGAGGAAACCTAATTTTAAAGCAGATTATGGGATTTGTCACATCATCTGACTTGGGGGGTCTTTGCAGAGATTATAAACTGGTGGTTTGAGAACCCAGACATTTTCTTTCACTTCCATTATTACTCATTCTTTAAAAATTGCTTTAATAGCCAGTGTTTTAGATTTCTTGCAAAGCTAGAAGACCCGGCGAACAGAAAGCTCACCTTTCTATGAGGCAGGGATCCACCAGAGGCTTTCATTGCCCTCTTCTGATGTGTGCACATGAGCTCTCTGGCTCTGCCATGCTCTCACCTCCCTTCCTGGTGCCAGGGGACATCTGAGTCTGCTGCTATCTGTGGATGTCGTAGCTGGAAACACTGATGCATCACCTATGAATGACTGCCTTGGAGGAGGCTGCCCTCTGAGTTGGGCCTTTGTGGGATGCTCATGGCAGGCAACAGGAAGCCCGTGCTTTGCAGCTGTTAATGCAGTGGCGGGCAGAGGAGCTGTTCCTCAGTCAGTCCTGCCGTGGTTTCTCCATCTAAGAAGAAAGACTACTTCCCTCACGAGGCAGTAGAGGACTCCAACTCTAGCTCTAACCACAACACCATCCCTGCTCATCGCCTCTCACTTGTTACTCTAGCAACAGGCCCTACTCTCTGTCCCCCTCCTGCAGTCACACAAACCTCATTCAGAAGCATGAAGGGCTCATGGCAGGATGACAAATGGCAGTGCAGCTGTTTTTCAGCCAGTCACAGGTCTGCTGCTTCCCCAGGTGATGCTATGGAGGAATCCACATCTTACCCTCCAGCAGGACTGCCTGCTCTGTTTTGCATTCTTGTTGGATCTCCCTTGAGGTATACCACTGATAGCTTGTAATTGGCATGAAGAACCCAGTTAATCCAGCTTAGGTCAACTGGGTAACTGATCAGAAGAACCCCATCCTCTACCATGTGTTCCTACTGCCACTACATGTGAACACTTCAATTCTTCACTTCCTATATCAAATGTCCTTGTCATCTGAGCCTCATCATGTGCAGTGTAGACTTCACTTGCCCTTCACTCTGGACTGGGCTCAGTGACTTGCTTTGGTCTATGAAATGCCAGCAAATTTCCTACATATTGAGGATGGCAATGTGCGTAAGTGGCTGGTCTTGATGCTCTGTGCTTTTCCCATCACCATGAGAAAACCATGTCCTCACTGGACCAGTGGTTCCAGGAGGATAAGAGCATGAGAAACCCAGACTGCCTACCATCTGGAGCCATATCTGGGAGAGTGCATCCCAGGGCCAGTGAGTGCAGCCGATGCCCTACTCAGCTGACCCACAATTGCAGGAATGAGAATATCTGTTGCTTTTCATTCACCAACATTGGGGATATGTCTTCTCACACACAGAAGCAAGCATATACACATCACATTGTTGGGTTTTTGTGAACTGCTCTCTATGGTCCTGCTTTTCTTCCCTGCCTACTCATCAGTGTGTGGAAGGCCACCTCCTGAGCCTCAGCCTCAGTATTAGTTTGTGTTATAATCACAGATGGAGAACCCGAACTTCCTAGGAGAGATGCTTCAGTCCTGCTCCATAGACCGGGAGTGGCTCCTGCAGGGCAGGCTGGGAAGGTCCTCCTCAGCCCTGAGTTATGCTTACCTGGTTTTTCCTCACTCTTTGTTTTTCTTTGGTGCAATGGGCAAAACCCACGAGCCACTTTCTTACTCCTGAACTTATTACATCTGAGAAGATGTAAAGATGTGAGCTCGTGCCTGTCCGCATGTATCGTAGTGTGCTTCAGACACCATGCTCAGACTGCTCCCAGTGCTCCCTGCTTGGGCTCTGTACGCAGGTCCACTATGCCTCCCAACTCCACCTCTTCCAAGACTTTGGGAAAATTGTTTAGCCTCCCCATGCTTCAATTTTCTTATCTATAATAGTACCTGTTTTATAGCCTCATTGTAAGAATTAAATGGCTTAGAACACATAAACCTCTTAGGAGAGTCTGACTAATAACAAGCTCTCTGTATTGCTATGAGGCTCTTTAAAATTAGAAGATACACGTGACAAAATCCAGGACAACTTTAACACTGAGTAGGCACACAGAAATGGTTAGGTCTTCTATCCTTGAACTTCAGTCAACCCTGGACTAGGTTATGGCCTTGAACAGGCAAGACCCAGTCTGTAATCAAGGTCACATTAATTAGACCTCAAATAAGAATTACACACCTTTCCTCCATGATTTGCTGGTTCTTATCTTGAATTCAGAAGTGTCTCTCAGCTCTCAAAATGCTTCTGGAAGAATCTAAAAGGTCCTCAAAATTCACATGCTTAAAAGAGATTCACCATCTTTACCCTTTTTTCTTCCAGATCCTGCTCTTCTTCAGGAGCCTGGTCACATTTAACAGGACTTCCTCGACATCCACTAGAGAAAAGGAAGACACCCTTCACTTTTCTCATCCTTCCTACCTCATATTTAATTAGTTCCCCAGGCCTGTAACTTCTTAAATATGACACATATGTCCATGCTCAGTATCCACTGTCCCAGGAGACATAGCCCCTTCCTTTTACAGTCAGAACGATCCTTCCAAATCATACACAGGTCCCCGTTGGCTGTCCCTATCACCTACAGGGTATAGTCTAGGTTCTTCCACTGAAGAACGTCTTACTCTCTGTCCATCTACATAAATTGTATTTTTCCCCAAAGCAAACTACTTCAAGTTCCTCATTTAATCCATGATATCTCAGTCCCACAGGACTACTCATACTAGGCACAGATTACCTTCCAGTCTAGCCTCCCAGATAAACCCCAGTAAATCCCACCTCCTGGTCTTGGTGTCCTTGTAGAGTCCTTTTTCATACAGGACAAGGTTGACTTGTATGCAAATTAAGTGTGTGATTCTGGAGGCCAAGTCTTAGGAGACACTGCACATTCTGCCTTGCTGCCCCTTGTATTACTTACTCAAGTGAATCTGCAGCCATAGTATGAGGACTCCCCAGCAGCCCTATGGTGAAGACACTGAGCAAGGAACAGCCCTGAGGAAGCCAGTGCAGATGCACATGCTCAGCCCCAGGCAGGCCTTCCAGCTGCTCGCCCAGCTGACACTCTTGTTTGTTTGTTTTGTGGCTGAGCCCACCCTGAGGGTGGGGCTGGCACAACACGTGGGGCTGGCACAACGTGTTGCTAGGGATTCAACCACAATCCCCACAGTCTGCCTAAGCTTGCCTAAGCAGGTGCTTTAGACTGCTAAGCTATCTCACCAGCTTTCCAGCTGACATCTTGACAGCAGCCTTAGATAGTTGAATGCTCACTGTTGCTTTAAACTGTTGAGTTTTGAGGTAATCTGTTGTATAGCCATAAACAACTATTATGCTCTCCTCATCTCTGCCTGTCAACTTCTCATTTGTCCCCAGATTCTGGTCGGCCAGACCTCCTGAAAGAAACTATTTCTGGCCACACCCAGATGTTAGGCACCCACATTTGTGCTCAAACTATGTGCCAACAGCAACTCACATAATGCAATTTTCCCTTTTCTTTCTTTCCTGCCAGACTCAATATGCTTTAGAACCATGTCTGGGTGTCTGTCACTCTGGCCCAGCTCTCTCTTCCCTGTCTTCAGTGTTTCCTCTAGAATTTGCAGTCTCTTCATTTCCAGTCAAGAAGTAGGGAAAATATACTCCTTTCTTTCCATAATTATTGAGCTGCCTCTGATCTGCTCCATGCAATGACACTCAAGCACAGTACCACCAGGTGACCCAGCCACTTTCTAGGGCACCTTGCCACCTTCCTGCCTCTCTAACTCCTCTTCTCTGTTTATGAGTGGATTAGGGAAGGCCAAACCTTCACCCCTTGCACCTCTGCTAGACTCTGAAAGATGCAAATTTGCTGACCAAACATGCTCCCTTCCATGTGGTACCCTGTGTGACATTCAGTCTTCCAGACAAGGCAGAGCCACAGGCCAGCAGCTCAGTGGGTCCCCAGTCCCCAGCAGTCCTCGGGTGCTGCCTGGGGAGACCCAGACTGACAGAGGCAGCCTGTACAGCCCTGCTGAAGTGGAGGTGCTAAAAAGCTCCAACTAGTCACAGTGATCAGAGAAGTTATTTAAAATAGGTACATCAGAAAAGCACCCCTGCAGAGGATGAATCAAAAGATTTTCTCTTTCTTCTTTCTTCCTTCTTTTTTATTTCTGCCTCTTTCTTTTCCTCCCTTCTTTCTCTTGTGTCTTAGTTACTTTTCTCTCACTGCTGTGACAAAATACCCCACGCCCCAAGTGGAGGAAGGAAAGGTTTCCTTTGCTCACAGTTGTGAAGCCTTGAGCCCATAATCAGCTGGCTCCAAGGCAGGGTGGCACAGGGCAGAAGGGGAACTCGTAAAGGCAGCAGAAGACAGCAAAATCAGGAGAACAAGCTTCTTTTCCTCCCTTACACTGTCAGCAGGTTACCCTAGCCCCCAGGGGGTTGTACACAGCACTCACATTGTCTCCCTGCCCTCCTTTCTCACAAGCCCAGGAAGGTGAGGGCCCTGGCCCCCTGCTGAGTCCCTTAGTTAAACTTCTAAACTTCTCAAGTTGACACGATATATCAACCATTACACCTTCTTTCTTTCCTTTTTTTCTTTCTTTTTAGCCTTCCTCTTTCAGTTCCTCTTCTTTCCTTGCTGGGACAAATACCCAATACCCAAAATGAAGGAAGGAAAGGTTTATTTAGCTCACAGTTTCTGTCCATGCTCAGCTGGCTCCAAGGGAAAGTGACACACGACAGAGGGCAACCTTTCATTGTGGCCGCAAAGAGTAAGAGAGCAATGTGAGGAGCAGCAGCAGCCATGGCAACAGAGAGCAAGTCTGTCTCCCTTAAATTGCACTCAGGCTACCTGCCCCAGGGTGGGGAAAGTACTCACACCCATAACCCCAGCAGTACTAAAACCCATAATCCCAGTGGATCATGAGTTAATCTCAAATTCTAGAAGTCCCCACCCCATGACTGCATGAGGCTTTGGGGGGACAACTAGACACAAACCATAACAATTCCTTTCCTTTTTTTTAAATGACACATAGCAGTAGTACATACTGATGAGGTACAGTGTGATATTTTAGTAATGTATACAATGTATAATGAACAGATTAAGGTTAATGCATATCAATCAGCTATTTAGCATTTACTAGTGTTCAAAATTCATTCAAAATCCTCTCTGGCTGTTACTTTGAAATAGTCCATCAATTGTCAACTGCAGTTTTCCTCCTGATTTATTAAATATTAGAAGCTACTCTTACTATCCAGGGCACCCCTGTGTCACCCAGGGTAATGCTCTGATGGTTCCTCTGGTGGTTCCCCTTGGGGTGGCTCTCTACAGGACCTCCTTGCTTGGTTTTTCACCTTTGCAATTAACCCTACCATTGAGCAACCAGAGACACATTATTTCTAACCTTCAGTGCTCTGGGATTGAAGTCCAAATTCCTAATCATAAGGATGGGGCCATCATAGACTGGTTAACCTGATCGTCCCACATTACCTCTTCCACTCCCTGCTCCTTTTTAAATTTTTTTTTTTTAAGGGGGACACAGTGGCAGGCACACACTGCACCACTGAGCTATATCCCCTTCTTTACTCCCTGTCCCTTAATCACCCCTACTACTCTCTCTTTGGATGTCTCCTGTGTTCTTCCTCTCTTCTGTATCCACGCGGCTGTGTCTATCATGCGGTCATGATAAGACCATGGTACTAGGCGCCCTCAGGATCACCCCCATTGTCCAGGACGCTGTTTGACTTTTTCTTGAAGCAAACATGTCTTACTACTTTGTGCCAGCATCTTCATGTCTCCTCATGGCCCATGAAACATGTCATCAAGCACAGAAGGGAGCTAATAGATGTGTTGTTTGTCGGCAAAGCTGCATGCCTCCTGAAGGTTCCAGGGGTTAGCAATTCTTCTGTTTTCTCTAGCTTCTAAGTCCAACTATATTCTTTGACTCATGGCCTCTTCTTCCACCTCCAAAGCCAGCAGCTTCCATTTCCATTCTCTCTCCTATCAGTCTCTCTGACTTCATGTTTTCTTTCTCCCTTTTATAAGGGCCCTTGTGATTGCACTGGGGCCATGTGGGCAATCCAAGTTAATTTCCTCATATTGTAATCAGCACTGCAAAATGAAATTCTAAAAGCTAGACTTTTATTTTTTAAGAGAAGCAATTTCTTCAAACTTCCTCTTACTGAGCACATAACCAACACCCCTGCCTCTCCTCAGCCCTAAAGAAATGGTAGAAGGTGCAGAAGATGATACCAAGAGGATGGATCCTGTTCCCCTTTCTACAAGAAAAAGCAAGGTGCCTGGAGGTGACAAAGTGTGGAGAGCTGTGTGCTCCCTCTGCACGCTGTCCCTTCCAGTAAAAGATCCTTACACACCCATACATGGTGAGATAGTGATTTGAGGCAAATGGGCCCCTCTTTATCTTCAGAGGTAGCTTTGAATTAAAGCTTGATTCTTTTTACCTAAATAAATGGCCTCCTTTGATTCGGTTGCAATGAGCAAATGAATCTGAGCATATGAACCCAAATGGCCAGTAACAATGAAGACCTTCGACTTAATCTCATCCCCAAAGTCTTTTTTGCAGATGTAAGTAAAATGGATGCCAGTTCTAGAGATTAGGACACAGAGACTTTCCAAAAGCTGTCATCCTCACAACTACACAGCTTAATTCAAATTTTCTATCATACCCGGAAATCTACTTATAGCAATTATTTTGAGTGTAAAAAATGATTTTAGAATCCAGAATAATCTCTTCCTTCCTTTCTTTTCTTTTCTTTCATTTTCCTTCTTTCCTTCTCTCTTTCCTTTGTCCTCTCTCTCTCTCCTCCTTCCTGCCTCTTGTAGTTTTTGGAGTTTTTTAGAGGGGTGCCTTTGCTTTTTTAGATAAATGTTCACTGTGTAATCTAAGATAACCTCATGATCCTCTTGCCTCTGCCCCTAAGTGTTAGGATTATAGCTGTGTGCCACCAAGCCCAGCTTGGGGTCACTTTTCTCTTAGAGACTGTCATTGTAGCTAACCCCAAGAGTATTCTCCATCCATATCTCTCAGAAACAGCCATTCACACTTTGGGAAACCTGTGAGGTCCAGCTATAGCCTAGCACACATTTTCCATTGGTTCACTTAGTCAAAATGTACTCAATGCTTCGCACTGGACCCTGGGAGAGCCCTGGGAGAGGATACAGAGCTCTTCCCTCGAGGGCCTTCAGAGCTACTGATTTTTTCCCTGTGGCTTGCTCGTATCTCCTTCCTGATAGCCTTCCCAGTGCTAATGCACAGCACACACACCAGAAACAGTTCACTGAGTTGAAGCAAGCTAAGCCACTGCCCAGGCCCTCCCCCTCCCTGAAGTTCACTCTGCCACTGTTCCCTTCCTCATCATCCTCTGCACTGCTTATGGCTCTGAGCAAAAGAACACCTCCACCGAAAAAAAGGCCGCAGATAAGTGCAGGCAATTTGGGCTGCATGTGCATGTGAGTGTCGGCTTCTCTTGAAGCCAAGCATCTGATGCCTGTGGATCGCTCTCCCACATAATGCTGTTCAGCAAGATGCCTGGGCCATTGTACCATGTGATTTGGATCCATAAGTACTTGCTGTTGCATAAAGCAAGTGCCTTCCAGATCACACAGATGCAGGAGGGACTCCACATGCACTAGAGGAATGAGCTTCTGCAGCTAAAGTCACATTAAATATTTACGCCCAAGAAACTGTAGCATTTTTCCCACACAGAAAGAAGCTAGGAGGAAGCTATAGAATGGCCCTGTCATAAGCCAACAGTGATAGCAGAGCAACAGTAAGTCAGTGGCCAAACAAGAGCCACAGTCATGGTTTGGTTATAAAGGGTTCAGAGACCTTTTATTTGTTCAGCAGATGCTGATGCCCTGGGCACTGAGGGATGGGCAGTGAACAAGACCATCAAAACACCTGTTTTCTCAGACTTGCTTTGTCAGAAGTGGGAATAGGGTGGAGGGGTGGTAACAGCTGGCATGTGTTGAACGTTGACTATCTCCCAGACACTGAAATGTGTGCTCTACCTATGTTAACTACTCTTTTTCATCCAGAGACTGTTACTTTTTATTCCTGTTTTACAAAAGGGGAGGCTAAGCACAGAACAGTCAATTAACCTATCCAAGATGGCAAAGCTCCTGAGTTTGGCAGGCTTGGAATTATTTCTACACAGCCCTGAGCTGTGAGTCCTACATGGAGTTGCTTCTTGGCTCCTTCTTCTTATGTTAAAGGTGGAGAAATTAGGAAAAAGTCTTATTCTTCCAAACATTAGAGCAGAGATAAAAATATCTCTGTGACTTCTGGGATGGAGTTTGGGTGACAAGAGAGAGAAATTGGGAATGATAAGAGGAAAATGCATTAGGCCTTCTACTGGCTTCATAATACCTCAAGCCACCTCGTTAGGGACATGGTCTTCTGGGCAAACATTGTCATGATCTGTGTTCTTGGCCTTAGTATGGGTAGTTGACCTGTTCAGATTTTCTTCTAGCATCCAGTAATGGAATAGGCACCTCATATATTATATCTGCTACATTTTAAATGTGCTCCTCCAAATTCACATGTTGGAAACCTAAGCCCCGGTATAACCGTTGGAAGGTGAGACCTCAGCAGAGCTGATTAGTCCATAAGGGTCCAGAGCTGATTAGTCCATTCTTATGACTGCACCAATGACGTCATCACTGAAGCAGGTCAGTTATCACAAGGGCGGGTTGTCATAAAAGCAGGGCTCTGTTCTTCCTCCTCCTCACAGGCTCACCTCCCTCCCTTCTCATCTAGTATGTTCCCACTGTGCAGGATGAAGGCCCTTGCCAGATGCTGCAACTGTGACTTCAGACTTCCTTGTCTCCAGAACTGTGAGTAAATTAAGCTGACTTTCTGTATAAGTCACATAGTAAGTCTGCAGTGCTCTGTTATGGCAACAGAAACCAGAGTATGATAGTTTCTCATTGAATATTCATTTCAAGTTCTTTAAAGTCAACATAACACCACATACCAAAAGCCCACATTGGTTAGGACAGTGAGTGAGGAAGGTGTCAAATCTGGGCATGTAAAGAGCCCTGTTAATGTCTTCTGCATGACCCCATGTCCCCTTTTTGGTCTGCACCACCAATACTGTTTAAAATATTCAAACCTAGCAGCCCATGAAATCTGCTTCTAAGAACTTGTTCCTGGAAAACAGTCACACAGGTGGAAGAATGCTCATTGCAGCCTCATCTACAATAGCAAATTTTAAAAGGGGGTGAAAGAACCAAGACTCCTTTAGTAAAATCCAAGTATTTTCTTAAAAGGTCGATGTAAACATGAAGAATTTTTCCAGCTATGTAAGGCAAAAATAAATCAAGTTCTGAGGTAAATAAAGAGTTACATGGGGTGAGTGTGTGAACTCACAATTTATGTGGTTCAAACTGACAGGAAGAAAACCAGATGGATACACCCCACCCAGAATTCTAGTTGCAGTTGTGTATTCATCGCAATCACCAAAGGATTTTGTCTTACTGTTTATGACTTTTGTAGTTAGTTTTTTTTTATTTGCATCTCTTTGGCTTAGAGAAAACTATTAAAATAGATACAAATTAATTAGAAATATAAAAAGGCTATTTCACATTTATTCATAAGGAGAATGCTTGTCCTCTCAGGTGTTATGATCTTACAATAGACTTTAAAAGTACAATCCAGTTTCAGGGGTTACACTGAAAACTCATGACCAAAAAAATTAACAGTTGTGGACACTGACTTGTAAAATGACTTTTTTTCTTTCTAGAAATATTTGAGCTCTGAGTTATCAATGGAATTATGTGCAGCCTTGAAGGTGGTAAATTTACTCCACCATATTAAAACTGCATGAGATGGATGTGCCACCAGATTAAAAGCTAAACTGTTCCCTATGAAGAATTGGGGACTGGCTCCACTAACTGCAAGCCAGCTAATCTGAGGTACCATGGGATCTAAAGTCCAGGTTGGCAGGATGATTGAATGTATATCTGCAACAAGAATTATTAAAAAAACATGAAGCCAGAATTTTGCTTACACTTCTTCTATGATCAGACATTTATTAGCTTATGAAAGACTTTGAACTTCAAGTCATGGAAAAACACATAAGATGAACAAAAATATTTGCTGGGAAAGTCAAGCAGATTATTTTTTATGTATTTAGTACAGGGTCTACAGGGTCTTACTATGTAGTTTGGACATGTAGGGATTCTCCTGTTTTCAGCCTCCCAAGCTCTGGGATTACAGGCATGCACCATCACGCCCAGTCTCAGTTGCCATCTCAGAAGGCGCTTTCAATGCAAAGAAAGCAAATACATAATTCCTCTTGGCAACAGAATGTCAAAAAAGCCTGAGTGTATGCTTTTTAGCATTGTGCTTCCACACTGTACACATTTGTTATAGTCTTCACCCTAGATGCCAAAGACACCATCTTTTTTAATTGTCAAGTCCAGACTGGAGCATCCTCAAGCCAGAGAAGTGAAGAGAGTCTTCTGAACCTCTGTCTTCCCCTTGTTTACAGTGACTGGTTCTTGTTCTTGGATTTCCTTGCAGTATTTCTTTCTTTTTATCCTAAGATTTTTATATTACATTTCTTCCTTCATTGGTAAATGTGTGTTCTTCAATGGCAGAAAGCACTGTTAACACAATTCTATGCATGTCATATGCAAACTGAGGAAAAGTGGGATTAATAGTTAGAAGTCATTATATATTTTGCATCCTCTTTTTATATGGTTTCTCAGAAGATATCCATGATAGTGGAGTGAGAGGGCAGTAAAAAATGGCATACAGGGAAATCCCTTTTGAATAGGATCTAGACAAAATCTTACTCTCAGCAATCAGAAGAAAAGGAAAATAAAACAGGTGAAAGAAGCAGATGATGAGTGGTCTGTTTTGAGCTTCCTCCCTCTTCAGGAAAAACTGTAGATGGGCTAAAGGTAAGCTAAAATCAGGGGACTTTTGTCCTGATCTCTGTGCAAAGATCAGTGGACCACAAACAAGTATGGCAAGACCAGCAGACTCCAAGCCAACAGGAAGAGAACCTGTATTAATGCTCACTACCAACCTCACTCAGCTTCTGGATGCATGGAACAGACCCCATGCGGTGGAATGAGACAGTTGAGCTTCACTTTCTGGCCACCGGTGCCTAAGAGTTTTGTTTGTTTGTTTTCCCTGACAGCCCCTCCCAGCTTGCCTTAGCATCCTAGGCCATGGCCATCTGGCCTCTGGTTCATCCTTCTTTTGCTTGAGCTAAATCCAGTCACAGTACTAAGGGCAAGTCCATCATTACTCAAGCTTTTCTGGTCTATCAACTTCAGTCCAGCAGGCATCCCTCCTGAGTACATCCCTGCCAGAAACCAGAAGGCCAGAAGCCCCCACTGAGTCCCTCTATCTGCATCCCAAGGCTACCTAGATGGGACACACAGCTGCATCTCCCAGAAAGTCTTTAATTCACCTCAGGTGACCAGTGGGTAGTTGGCTTGTATCAAAATGCAGCAATCAGTCTGCTGAGAAAAGAAACAGAAACATTATGTTCCAATACACTTATATCCTCTAAACTGACCCAAAAGAATCAAAATCAGGCATTCCACTTATCATCCCTGCACTGCTGCTGCAGGAATCAACTTTGTTCCCCAAATATTTATGACTTGCAGTGTGTAACACAACTGCCTGACTCAAGCAGGGTTCTGAGAGACTCAAGGCAGGTTTTGTCTCAAAATCTTTTAGTAAGACAGAAGCTTGTTCTGTCAGAGACAGGGACAGAGACAGAATTTACACTGTCTCCCTTCCAGCCACCCCTTCAGATTCATGGTCACTGAATTCATGCATTTTATCTGCACAACCCAACTTTCATCCCACTTTTATCAAGCAGGTACTCTCACTCTGTGCCCCAAATTGTGCTCACAAGTGGGGGAGTAGTCAAGTGAAATGACACTAAACAACAAAAGTATGCCCCAGATTTAAATGAGTTTTATAGATGGTGCTGTTAGCCAAAAGGATAAGACTCAACCCCTCCATCAGCGAACAACCTGGAGTGCGTTTAGTGGTGATACCCCAAAAGACAGAGCACATTCATGTCTTAATTCTAGACCCTGGAATCTCACCATATATATCAGAAAACATGATTAAGGTAAGGGTCTTCAGAAAACAATCTCACCCTAGGTTATCTGAGTGGGCTCCAAATGTAATCACACACAGCCTTTTAAAGAGAAAACACAGGAGGAAAAGAAAGAGAAGACACAGGAGGAGACACAGGAGGAAATATGATTCTGGAGACAGAGATTGGAGCAAAATAGCCATAAAATAAGAAATGTCTGGAGCCATGAGAAGCCAGGAGAGGCAAGAAAAGATTCTGCCTTGGAGCCTCCAGAGGAAGTAGCCCTGCTGACATTTTGATTTCAGACCATTAAATGCTAGGATGTCTTGGACCATTAATTTGTGTGGCTGTGATCTACTGGTTGTGTGATAATTTGTTACTAATATACCACCTAGTAAAGAAAATGTCATGGCATTTCTGTGGGTCCCTGGGGACCAGGGGCAAGGGTTTTTCTCAGGCCTCTCAATGGAAAAGAATCCGGGAATCCTTTCCAAAGTAGCACTTAGGAATAGCCCCAATAGGTCAGATGAAGTTTTGTAATATGTAGATCTTGGGAGGGAAGGAATTCTCTCCCTATCTTTGCTCAAGGAGAGCATTATTCTAAATGTGGTGACTGAGTGAACTACCTCAATCCCAGACACCATTTCTCCTCTCCCTACAATGACTCACTAGTCTGTGTCTTCTCAAGTCATAGAAACTCAGACACAGGAAGCGAGGGAACACCCCCCGCAGATGGATGTTGTCCAGCATGAGTCTAGGTGAGCCTGCCATGAGCCTATCCCAGTCCGAGGTCACCTGCCTCTGGGAGAGCAGCCAGCCTGTATCAGCGAGCACCAAGATGAGCACCTCCTGCGCACAGCTGAAGTCTGTGCTGGAGAAAAGAAGCAAGACTTGCATTTTCCGCAGGGCAGTGGACTGCTCCCTGGGGTCCAGCTGGAGATTGTACTTGATTGAATTTTAACTTTGTTAAAGGGTAGATTCTGAGAGTGTCACTCAGATTTCCATCACTGTGAAAATGCCTGAAATGATCACCTCAGTAAAAGTTTGGTTTGGTGCAGTTTCAAAGGCTTCAATCCGTGATGGTTGACCTCATTGTTTTGGCCCGATGGCAGCTCTTGGTGGCAGGAGCATGTGATGGAACAAAGCTACCTACCTCATGACAGGGACACAACAAAAGAGGGAGGGAAAGGAAGAGGCCAGAATCTCATAATCTCTTTAAATATTGCATTCCCAGTGACCTAAAGACTTCCCATGAGGCTCCACCTGTTAAGGTTTTCCACACCTCCCACTAGTACCACACTAGGGACCAAACCTTTACCTTTGAGGGCCATTTATCTGAGCCAGAGCATAAGGCATGTGTTGTTGAGCAATATGAGGATTTACTGGTAAAGTAGGACATTTCAATATTGCATGTAATATTCAGGCAGTAAGATCCACGCCTCAAGGACCAGGACTGCTATACTACATGTGACTGTAAGCCATGTTCTTTTAACTTCCAGAGCATATTCCTGTGAAAAGAAGCCCCTGAAGTTGTGCAAGCTAATGGGTAGTTGTGGACAGCCAGGGCATCTAGCAGAGCTGTTGGAAACCACAAAATGATCGCTCCGTGCAGGAAAGAGGTAGAAGCAAGGTGCCCTGTGGAAAGTTCATGTCACTGGAGAGGGCAGGGAAGCACTGCTGGGAAACAGCAGGCTCAGCTGAGCTTGAAACATGCAGGAGGAGCACTGCAGGATGTCAAAGCTTACTGTGTCATTATACTCTGGCTCTCGCCCAGTGTTGTTTGAGTTCATCCACAATTTTTAAATAATAAAATCCCTATAGCTACTCACCCAGGAACATGATATGTGATGTTGCCTGCGTGGGACATTAATTCAATTGCAAATCCATCTGCATATCTGGGAGAATCTGTACTTGGGATTTTTGATTTGGGGGCATATGTGGAAAGCTCTTTCCTTTCTGGGCCTGAGAAGTGTTAATATGCACACTGTGTCCTCTAGCCGGCAGTCCCTCCCCCACCCCACCCCACCCCACCCCCACCTCTCCTTGTACCTCATTTCAACTGCTGCAGAGCGGTCTGCTTTCCACTTTGAGGTGCCCCCCGGGACTCCCAAGGATTTCAGAGGCCACATGGCCTGCTCTTTAAGATAGTTCATCCCACACAGACTCTAAGCTTTGTGAAAACCAAGCCAAAGTGCTTTCATGTTTTGCAATAAGAGATAAGCACAGGAAAACTTGGTTTCATTTATATGAATTCTTGTTCAATTTCTGTCTGAGCAGCAGAGGCCCCTATCAAATAGGGGACTTTCCACCATCAGGAGATGGGTTTATGCAAGGCCATCAGAGACAGTGAGATCAGCTTGGAGAACTACATCTGTTCTTCAGAGCCAGGGAAAGGGAGGCTGGAAGGAGAGCGAATCTCCTGGTCAAGGCCAGGGCTACGAGGAGGCAGAACACAGCAGGTGTGAGAAATGGGTCAGGGCAGGCTGTTCAGGACTGTAGCTGCAAACACCGGGGACCTTGTGAACAGTGCCAGCTGGCTCTGTGAAAATACCTGAAATCATGCCTAATAAAAGATGTCTGAGGCCCAGGTCCGGTGAGTGTGTGGAGAGTTTCCTGCTACCCTG
>NW_004524584.1:966808-972094 GCF_000260255.1 Octodon degus
CCCCCCCCACCTCCTTCCCTTCCCCACTTCTCAACTAAGGTTTATGTCCAAAAGTTGGTATAGACACCAGGGCATTTTGCCAGCAAAAACATCTCTATTGTTTTAAGTTCTTGAAAACTTCATTACATCATCAAAAGCACATTTTCAACAAGACCACAACTCACTCATAAAGACTCCACATCCACTGTGTTATGTTTTATCCATGGGGTACTAACTAGCTGATTTTGATGCAGCATAATTTGAAACAGAACACTGAACCATTTTGGTTGCACTGGGATAGCATATTGTTCTTTAAAAAGAATACTGTATATCCAAATATTGAACAAGCAAGTCTTGAGGGATGCACTGGGTATATGCAAGAATAATGTGCTTCTCTCTGAGGGTGCAAGAGCTGCAGGGCCTGGCACACAGGCAGTATATAGAGTGGGGATCAGGGCTTTGTGTGACACCTGGTGACACGTGAACTCCAGAAGAATAGGTACATGGTTGCCTGCAAAGACCAAAGAGATGAAAATATGACAGAAGAGCTAAGCTTAAAGGCAGCTCAGTAGCTACAGCAAAGTTATTGATTCTTGCAATAGGCAGGAGAGCTGGAGCACTTACCTACGCCAGAGCTTGACTACAGACTGTCCACACACCAGCTTACTCAGTCCTGACACCTCCTGGAAGTAGACCAGAAGCTGGTTGCACTGCCCTTCTTTTCTTTTTGTTTGTTTGGGTTTTTTTTTTTCCATAATTTTATTGAGAAACAAATAGCAATGAGACAGTTTCAAATCAAATTGGTAGGACAGTTCCAATAATTAACACATTGCATACTCTCTTCCCAGTGGTCATTTGTTGTACAAGATGAGGACATGATATCCTATTTACAAACACTATTAGAACAAATCCCTCTATTCATTAAGAGAATGTAACTATATATCTATCCTAACCATTTTGAATACACAGATACAAAAAGGACATTCATCTGTTTGCCCTTTTTTGTTTAGTTCTGTCATTTGAATATACTAGGTGTGTTAACTCAGCAAAATATTCTAAAAGAGTCCAGTAGCCCATAATAGTATTGGGTCTTCTCTTCACTGGCAATGTCAGAAAGTGTTGACCTGAGTCCCCCACAGCTCAACATAACAGCATGGCTTTACTTCTTATACTTCATTTTTATACTTTTCTGCTGGATGGTTAAGACCAAGATGAAGCAACTGGAAATCCCATTTAATCCAGCTATTCCTCTACTGGGAATTTTCCCAGAGGATCTGAAAACATCATATCATAGGGTATATGTGTGCCTATGTTTACAGCAGCACAATGTGTGATAGCCAAATCTTGGAAACAACCAAGATACCCATCACCTAAGGAATGGATGAAAAAGATGAGGTATTTTTATACAATAGAATATTACTCAGCTATAAAGAATGATAAACTCGAAGCCTTTATATTTAAGTGGATGGCACTTGAAGATATACTCATAAGTGAAATAAACCAGATGCACACGTGTAAATATCGTACAGTTTCCCTAGTATAAGAACTCAAGAGAAGAAAAACAAATAGAAAGGAAATAGAAAGGTATAATGCCCTTGTTTTGAGATGAAGAAAATGCCTAAATTCAGAATATTTGTCAGATTACTAACAGAAACTATTCTCAAGCCAGTTTGGTCAAAATAGACAAACGCATTAGCTCATATAACTGGAACAACCAGTGGTTGGTACCATACTTCAGCCCCGGCCAAGGCTGATGTGTTTCAGCTCAGGTAGTGAAGGGCCCCTGCAATGCATGCAGACAGAGGTGGGGCTGTGCTCAGGGAGGCCTGATGAAGCTGAGGGTCAAGAAAAAAGGAACAGAGAACCTGGGGTTATCTAGAAGCTCAGATCAGACATTCTGGCCACAAAGAGTCTACTGTCAGAGACAGGTCCCCTGCAGGAACCTTCTGCTGAGGGGGATGGGCTGAGTCCTTTCACTGATCATGCTTAGCCAAGGGCAATTACTTTGAGCTCAATATGTCTCTTGAAAGCCCAAGGAAGTGTTTGAACTCTAGACCCCTAGGTTTATTTTTGTGTAACAAAGAAGTAGACATGCCTAGGCTCTGTATTATTCTATTTTCTGTCACTGTAATGAAATATCTGAGGTTTGATAACATTTAAAGAAATGAGCTTTATTTTGGCCCACAGTTCTGGGCCAAGGAAGAAGGCCACATCTGGTGATTGATAGAGGCTACTCTGTCTATTGTCCTCAAGATCCCATGGAAGGTGAGGGAGACTGGAGGGGGACAAAGGTTAGGAGTCTCCTTTGGTCAGATACAATCTGAACCAAAGTATCCATGTGTTGAAATTTAATCCTCAGTGTAAGGTACTAAAAAGATGACTATGGTGTGGCCTAGAGGTGAGGCCTTTAGGACCTGATTATAGTTACAGGGAAGAACTCTCTTGACTAAACATAAGCAAAGGTAAAAAGACCAGCAGACCGAACCATGAATTCTCCTCTCTAGCCATGTGCGTCCCTGTAACACCCTGGGATAGTACACAAAAGGACATGGTGCGTGTCAATACCCTATCATTTTATATAAGAGTCTGGAGCATCCACAGACTTCGATAAATAGTAAGCAACCTTGGACTAGTCCCATTCAGACACCAATGGTGAATGGTACTACAGACTTGGGGGGCTTAAACAGCAGAATTTGTTTCTCACAATTTCGGGAACCAGAAGTCGAAGCTCATGGCGTCTGCAGGATTGCTTTCTCCTGAGGCCTCTCTTTATCTTGCAGATAGTCACCTTCTTACGGTGTCCTCACATGGCCTTTCCTCTGTGCACACACATCCCCATGTCTCGTCCTCTTCTTATAAGGACACCACACATAATGGAGTAGGGATGTTCCCTTATGGCCTTTTAACCTGGGTTACCTATCTAATGATCCCATCCCTTAAATACAGCCACACTGAGCACTGGGACTTCAACATGTAAATTTGAGGGCAATTGGAGGTCACGATTCACTGTATAACAGTCACTTCTTCAGGAATTTCTTGTACCAGGCCACCTAGTCTCTGCCTTTTGATCTGGCCAGCAGACAGTGCTGGAGTCAGGCCTCATATGCGTGTCCACCCACACAACACCCAGCCACACGTGTAACAGAAACTGCAGCCAGACCAGAAGCCACGAGAGTCTGATCCCTCTTGGGTGTTTCTATCAGTGCCTGGAGCTTCACAAACCTAGGGTTTTGTTTCTTTTCCATTTAATTAAGGAATGAGGGATATGAGTGCTTTCTCTAGTTTAATGATTATTCTTAGCACCATCCTGCAAATGACTTCTTAAATTGAAGACCAGAAAGCACTCAGTTTTCTGGATATTTACTGTCACATCTACAGCAACACAGCTGCCATGGAGCGTGTGATTCCCAAGGCTCATGCTGAGATGGAATGGCAAGGCCAGTCGCATAGCAGCACGGAGTCCTCTAAATAAAAATAACAACTGCTTGTGGCTCTCTGGGGCTGACAAAAGTCTGTGGCCATTGGCCCACAGCCTCCTGCTTCTATTCCAGGCCAGCCTGACCTGGAAGATGCCATACACAGCCACTTCTGGGAAAGACAGAAAAAAAGACATCCGATCCTGGAACAGAACAAATATCTCCTTCTAGTGAAAAGCTCTTCAGGAAACACTGCTTGGCTCTGTCCCTGTTCTGAGAAAAGGTGAAATGTTTCCTTGCAGAAGAAATCTGAAGGCAGGACTTCAAAACGAGAAGTGAGCACTGCTCATAAGGAGGACTGGGGTAGAGAAGAGAAGCTGGGTGGAGAAATCAGACTGTATGCCAACACAGGAAACCCATGCCTCCCTCCTGGATTTGCTTTTGGTTGACTGGAGAAAGAGGGTTCACATGAGAACACAGTACTGGAGTCTCTACTGGTGGAGAGAAGCCTGGGGCCAGCTCCTTCGGAAAGGTTCTTTGAACTGTGCCCTTCTTCCCCTCTATGGTATAGAGCAATTTCTCCAGCAGTTGCAAATGACTGGAAACTAAAGTTCTGGGTTGCATCCACAGCTCTGGAAGGAAGTAACATCCACAAGGTGGTCCAAAGACTCTAGTAATTATCAATGAGCATCAGGTGACAGAGCTGCCTTCTGGCTAATGGGGTCCAAGGACACAGCCAAGATGATAACTCCCATCCTGGGACAGTGTATCAGTGCTCTCTGCCAGCCTGACACCAACAGCAAAGGCCAGCGTAGCAGCCCAGCACCTGTTCCCTGCAGTTATTTCTCGGCCTGAAATTTTGTAGCTTCTCTTGTATGGCTTTCATGGCCCTAAAAGATAGAGGCCCACAAATGTCTATTCCTGATACCATGCTTTGCTGCACTGAACGTCTTACCAACCAAGAGGCTCCAGCCCTTTCAGGCCTGTCTGTCTCACCACCTGCTGTTCGCGCTTCCTGGAAGCTGCCCCCCCATCCCTCTCCCACTACACCTCACTACTGACAGGCAGACTCCAGCTTTGTGAACACACTTTTTCAGGAACCCACTGGAGCTCTCAAAAATAGCAACCATATCTCCCCTAAACAGTGCTGAGCATTGTGCTAGCAATGCTCACCTATTGATCATTTGTTAAATGAATGATATAATGTACTACTTTTCTATTACTGTTTCCATAAATTACTACAATGTGAGCAATTGCTACAACCAGAATAATTGCTACAGCAACTTGAGCAGCTTAAGACAACTTCTATTTATCATCTCAGTTTCTGTGGATCAGGAATCTGAGCAGAGCTCAACTTGATCCCTGTGTTCAGGCTCCACAAGACTGACACCAAGATATCTGCCAGATTGCTTTCCTTTGTCAAGCTGAGGACGCTACATAGCTGATATGGTTGTGTGCAACTCAATTCCTACAGTTGTGGGACTAAGGGTTTCTGTTCTTTGAGCCTATTTTCAACTTCCTGCCCTGTTGAGGAATCACCACACTGCATCTTCACAAGCAGCAGAGGAGTCTCCCTCGCTCTCCTCTGCTAAGAACAGCCTTAGATGATATCATCAAGAGCCGGGGAGTTACAATGCCTTTGGCTGGGAAGGATGTCCCACTTCCATCTTCTACAAGGAGGATGCAGATTGTGCCCACACTCAAGGGAAAGGAATTGTAGAACCGGGGATTGAACTCAGGTCCTTGCACTTGCCAGGGAAGTGTTTATTCTACTGAGCCAACTCCCCGGCCCTGGAATTATAGAAGGACAGGGCTCATCGAGCCACCATGGGGTGCTCTGACAAAGTCCATAACTCAACATGACAAATTATATTTTTAAAAACCTCACATT
>NW_004524584.1:981214-990856 GCF_000260255.1 Octodon degus
TGACCCCAAGAGCCGAGACTTCCTCATTCCATCACCCCCTATATATACCCAGAACCTCCCCTAAATAAAGGAGGCTTGATCAGAATCTTTGTCTTGCCTCCATTTCTCGCATCTCCTGTCCTTTGTCCCCTCTTCAATTCCCCGCTCCTCCCCCAGGTGACCTTCGTTGACTGACCCGCTGGTTCGGGACAATGATACAAGTCTAAATCACCTAACCTAAATCACCAACTCCAACTCTACACATATTCCATCATCCAGCTCTTGTGCTGTGATCAAGCCCTCTCTGACCCAAGTCTTCTGTCCCTAACACGAACTTCAGAGCTCCAAGTGCAGCCTGTCCAGCCAGCAGTTTCATCCTGCCCAACCCTAGCCCTAAAATACTTCTCTGTAGCTGTGGGCCTTAAAGAGTACTTGCTCCTTGGTTCCCTGTCCTCCTACTTTGCTTCTCTTTGTCTCCCTCATTCTCTACTCATTTGTGGTCAAATATCTGTGTCCTGTCCTGTGATCTTCTCATCCTACCCACCCTCCACCTGCTCTTATACACCCCTGTGAACACAGCTGATACCTCACTTTGACCTTCATGGCCAGCCAATGAGTCACACAACTGTCATCCCACCCCAACCTCCCACGGTGCTGCAAGCCCACAGCTCTTATAGGACATCCCCCAGCCTCTCAGTTCAGTATGATGCAGTTAAATATAACAGTTTCCCCCCAAATCTGCTCCTTCCACATCTCCTTTTTTGTTACCCAATAGAGGATTCTAGCGTATCTCTCATTCTGAAATGTCCCTCTCTCCCCACACCCAAGCGTATCCCACCTGGTTCTTCTGATCTACCTCTGCAGCACTTCTCAGTCCTCCCCATCTCCTCTCCCACGCCATCCTTCAGCAGCTGTCCCCATCTACTTCCTGTGTGGTCATCTTGTGCCCCTTTCCTCTCTGTCCCAGAACCCTGATGTCTAACCACACTGAGACATTTTCACTTTCCTGTGGGGAATAATTTTCTCTGCCTCTAGAACTTTCCCCACCAGGAGGAGTGGATTTCCCTCTGCTCACTTCTCTTTGATGAGTTATTACTTGTCTGCTAGGGCTCTGTTAGATGCTATCTCAGGGCTGGGAAGATAACTCAGCAGCATAAGCACCTGACTGCAAGCACAAGTTCCTGAGTTCAATGCATGTAACCTTGGGTGTACTGTGGCAGCCCCAAAACCAGACATGGTGGCACAGTTGTGTAATTCCAGCACTGGGGAGGCTGAAACAAAAGGATCCTATGAGTCCAAACTGTATAGTGAGACCCTGTATCAAAAGAAAATAAATAGGGCGGGGCAGGGCGGGGCAGGGCAGGGCAGGGCAGGGCAGGGCAGGATAGATGCCATCTCATCTAGGAGGCCATCCTGGGCCTCCCCTGACACACAGCTGCCCTCTTTTAGATGGACAAACCCTTAAAGCATTTCTCTTGAATCTCTGCCACACTGTTCTGGAATCATCTGTTTACTCATCTGGTCTGTGAATTCCTCGAAGGCAAGATTTCTATGTCTGTAGGGCCTGGCTCCTAGTGAACAGTGACAAATGTGGGCTGGCAAGGGTAACATATGAGTCACCTTCCACCCACCTACAACTCCAGCTGTCTCTTGTCCATTTTGCCTGAACCCTACCCCCCATCAAATTTGTCTGAGGACTATGCCCTGCTATTCCTGGCCCAGGGCCTAAGACATTGACCGACCCCTGCTTGCCTCTGTCCACTTCAAAGATATTGATTTCACTTGACTCCAAGGCTACTGGACATGGGGAGCTTTCTGAAAGAGGCTGAATAGACACAGATCTCCTTTCCCAGCTCCCACAGGCCAACACCCATGGCTGCCTGTGTCTGTAGCATTCTGCTATCAAACTGCTCCCAGAGAGTTCTTGGAGTCTACTGCTAACAAGAACCTACTTGCTCAGTTCTTTGGCTCAGTCTGAACTTCCAGACTCTTAGGGCTTCCTCTACCCCAACTGAGTGTTGCTCCATGCTGGGTACTGTAGGGAACAAAACATGGGAAATTTTACAAGATTAAAGCCAAAAGGCAAAGTGTAGCCTGTTAGAAATATTTGCAATTCATGTCACAGGCAAGAGACTAGTTTCCTAATATATAATGAGTCTCTAGAAATCCATAAGAAAAAAAAAAAAAAGACCAAAATGAGCTTCCAAAAAGTGAGAGGCAGGATAAATTCTGGAAATAGTTTGGATAAAAATGGCTCGTGAATATTTAAAATAGTGTTTGGCCTCATTTATTTTTTAAATGCAAAATGAAAATGAAAATGGCATTTTCACCTATTGGATGGGTGAAGATCAAAACGTTTGTTCACACATTTTACTTATGAAGGTGTTAATGTAGACATGCTGTCACTACAGGTAGGAGTAGAAGTTGGCAGACCTACCATGGAAAGCAGGCTGGCCATATGTATCAAAATAGGAAATACCAACAGCAAGTCCTCTTCTAGGAATCTACTCTAAATGTACCCATGCACACAAACAAAATAATGAATGCCAAAATTATTTATTGTAACATTGTTTCTAGTAGCAGAAGACTGGAAAATTTAAATGCCTATTGAGTAGATTGAGTAATATAAATTGTGACTTATGAGTACCAGGAAAGACATGCACTTAAATTTCTCCTGGACATGTCTTTGTTATCTGTGTGTACATTCATTGATATGTGTATGTTTGCACATGTATATACACATGTATACACATGCTCATATATGTTTATGTCATACATATCTCTGGGAGATGGAGGGAAGGATTTTTCTTTCACTTCCTCTGTAGCGTCCTGCTTCCAGATTTGTGCATCTGATCACCCCATTTCACTGGCTGAGGTTTTTCTCCTAAGGAAGGAAACTTTGCCATCCACTGGCCATTGAGATATTTGGTGGATTGAGGAGATACCAACAGCATTGATGTTGGCTGCCTTAGGTAGAGATGACAAGTCTGGCTGTCAAGGCTGTTCTCACCTTATGTTGGGGTTTCACCCACTGCTGCTTTTCTCATGCCACACAAATGCTTCAGGGGATCCCGGCATGGGTCCAAGCATACAATGCAACTGTGTCTAGTACTCCGCCTGCAACCAGGCCTTTTCTCCTAAGCAGACGCATGTGTGAAATGTGGATCAGACCGCAGATCAAAAACCTTTGCTCTCTCATCAGCACCATCCTTCCACTCACCCTCACTTCTTATCAAGCACCAACTCACAGCTTCTACTTCCTTCCCATTCTAAGACATGTCCTTCCCACTCTGCCCCATGCCACCTCCCGGGTCCCTGCCTCCTGCCTCCTGCCTCCTGCCTCCTGTTTCCTGCCTCCAGCCTGGATCACTCTGTCAGCCTATTAGTCCTTCCTCTCTCCAAGCCCCTCCTTCTCAAGCCATCCTCCACATTGCCACCAGAGAGATATTTCTAAGGTTCAAAGTTAACTAAGCAAAACCTCATGCATCATTCTTTTCATGTTTTTCCACATCCTTTGAACTACAGGAAACCCACCTATATGTCTTTCAAGGCAGCCTGTGATGGAACTTCCCTCTGTCTCTACAGCTCTTTCTCTCTCACACAAACACACACAAAAGTATACACCCTTCTCATCCATGAAAGTATTTACTAGTCCCTGCTTTATTCCAGGCAGCATTTTCAGCTGGGGCCACAACAATGAAGAAGATAGTTCAAAAGACAAGCTCCTTCTTCTGAAAAGGCTAGAGGCACAATTCAAAATAAACCATAAGGCAAAAGAGATGTGTTCAGACTTAACAAATGCTATAAGGAAATTACAGGCTGATATGGTAGCGTATGGATACATGCTGGCTCACAGGATAGACTCTTTACACAAGCAACTGGGGAAAGCCTCTCTGAGGAGGTGACTTGTGAGCTGACCACAAGGAGCACCAACCATATCAAATGTCTCAAAATGCTAGTAGTGTCACTAGCTCCTTGCACTTCTTTCTGCTTGCCCATTACATAATGTGACTGGGTTATCCCCTCGCCTTTGCCAATTATTCAGTTCCTATTTATCCTCAAGACTTAGATAAGGTGTAAGCTCTGCTAGGTCTTTTGTGATTCTCCGCTGGACTGAACATGTCTCTGCTGTGTTTAGACAGTGACCCTGCCTCCCTCTATCTTGCATGTGGCCCCCATAGTCTACTTTCCTATGCTCTTGGCAATCTCCCCCACTGGATGGCAGCTGCTTCAGGGCCAGATGACATTATGCAATGCGCAGAGCAATGACCATAAGAGTTTAGCCCTGCCGAGGAAAGGTCCCAATGTAAGAGCTGAAGCTACAGGGTAGCTGAATGAGAGAGAAATAGATTTTCATTTTGGCTGCTTTCAACAGCTCACTTTAATGGCTAAAAGGGAAATTCATTTGATGAACTCTGGGCCTGAAGATGCTTAAAAGATAAATATTTTTGAAACAGAGATGCTACCCTTTCTACCCTGGATTTGGAAAAATCAAAGTTTTTCTTTCATGTCAGTTTAAAAGATTTATAAGGCCGGCTCCTTGCTGTGTCCCTGGGTAGACTTTCTCACAAATGCATTAATGAGTGATAAAGAAACCTCACAGGAGCGTGGTTAGCATTGCCACCAAGAGCCTGAGCACTATTTCATCATGACCCTTGCTAGGGGCAAAGGCTGACTCCTGGGGACACCATGCACAAAGACTCCATGTGGAATCTCTTGCACAAGCTTTACAAGCAGCATCATGATTTTTTTTTTTTTAAATAAAACACTATGGGACCTTTGGGTTGGGGGAGATTTGGATACCAGGCACTAGAAATCTCAGATGTGACACAAGTGCCAGGAACCCAACTCGGCTCTGCTGATACAAAATGGACTATGTGAGTTCACAAAACCACTCAGTTTAGCAGCATGTCTGCCTGTAGACCTGACCAGCCCTCAGCCCCACTGCTCCTGATTTCTCCCCACAAGAGTCAGGACCCATGACTCTAGGCTTCTATCAACCAGCCAAGCAACTGAAGTGGAAAAGGAGTTCCCTTCCCAGGAATCCCAGCACTAAGTCTGATTGGTCAGTTTGAGACCATGTGATAACCTCCAAAACAGGAAGGTTGGGTCAGGTCAGCTCAAACCTCCCACTTGGCTTGAAAATTGGAATGGTTTCCCAAAAATATCACATCCACATCACCTTATTCTAGGGAATTAAGAACTAGGCCAACAAAGGTAAGAGATGATCACTGCACTGGACAAATCAAAGCACCTCCCTGGGGTTCAATTTCCTCCTCTGTAATGTAGGCAATTGGCCTAATCTGTGTCATCTCTAAATCCTCTGAAATATCCCAACAATAATATAAGATGAAACTTAAAACATTTAAAAAGTAAAAATGTTTTAGTGACTCAGAGCTGTGTTTACTGGAGCTATTGAGGTTTCCGAGAAGGGGTAGAGAGGTGCCGGTAAGGAAAACAATGCTCCTTCTACAGCCCCCACAGAACCACACCCAGGTTAGGTTTGACTCCAAGGGCCAAATGGTGTGTGAGTCCTTTCTCCTCTCTCCGGTGCATCTCTCAGGTTCTGCCCACATCATGTGTCTGGGCCCAGCCCACTGGTTTGCACCTAAAAACAATTTTGCTCCCTGAAGACACTTAGCAATAGCTATATATATTTTTGGTCATTGTGTGCAGAAAAATAAAAGGCAGAGATTGCAAGTAGCATCTAACATAGCAAGAGAGGGGAGTATGTCAACCAAGAAGGTCTGGCTCTTGTCCACCTGGCGTATCTGGGAGGGAGGGAGAAGGAATCTGCATAACACTTATAATATGCAATGAGAAAAGCTAACCCATTTCTTCCAAGAGCTTTAGCCTGAATGCTGGGTGGCAGTCCTGGAGCTGCTCCCAGAAGGCAGGTTGGAGACCACAACATGGGCAGATCAATAATCTCCCATCTTCTAGGGCAGTCTACGGGGTAGCCACTGTGAACACACAACCCAAGGACACCAAAGAACACATTTACACTACCACTGTTAGCTCTGTGCCTCTTGGCATCTTACTTAACTCTTCAAGTCCATTTTTATCAAATGGAAAACCAATCACATCCTTCACATGGATGGGCTGAGTGAAGCAAATGAATAACACACTTGTCGAATACTGAGCAGAACACCTGTCTTGAGCAAGTTGCTTGACCTCCCTAAGTCTTAGCAAGCTCAACAGGAATTAGAGACACAACTGAGCCACTATGTTGTAGTGTGTCTAGGATGATTAAGTAGATGAGTCCCTGAACATGGGTCTGCTGTGTTGGTCTTGTTCTCACCATTGCCTGGGCTCCCCGACTCACTGCCATTTGCCCCAGGCTGATCTCCATGAAGGAGCTGCTCCCATGGGGAAGCTGTCAGAGGAACAGCTAGTCTTGGGCATGGGGAAGAGCCCACCTCCATCCTATGGCCCTCAAGGAAGCTGTGTGCTTCCATCTGCCCTCCACTGCAGGATGTACATGGTTTCATCATTTGCTTCAGTGGCACCCAAAGGGGCTTTCAGTCCCTATTCAGAACCCTCTTCTCTTCATACTGCAATCCACACTCTTCTTAACTCGGCATTCAGGAGAGTGGATACATATGTGTGCCTCTATGAGCTTGTACTTATGTTGAAAGAAACATTTTCTTGAAATGAATCAGACTGAATCACAGATTCCCTGGAAGCTTCTGTACCCAGCAGAAGGCCATCGGGAAGCATGAGCTCTGCTTCTCCCTTTCCACCCACTGAAGAGGCAGCGCAGGATTCTTGAGCATTCCTTCTCTTTTGGACATGGCCCATCTTGCACGCATGAAACTTCAGGCTAGAATATGAAATAACAAACTACTCTATGGCAGCTAAAGAGGTCATTATGAAATAGAGAAGGCAGTGTCTAATATTCTTACCAGGGAAACAGGCAAAGGATCTGAGTGGCTCACAAGAAGACAACCTGGCTAGAAGAGCAGCCTCAAAGGGTTTCATTGTAATTCTTCTAGTGATATTCATGTGTTGTTGCAGAGGACTGCCTGGAACATTAACCGGTGACATCATACAGATGATACTTTCAGCCACAGTCACATGTTTGGTCATGTGCTATTTGCCAGACACTATGCCACGTCAAAGCGACCTGATTGATTTTATCCTTGTAAGGTTCCCACAGTGGAGTGAAGTAGCAAAAGCAGTGCTGGGGAGGGAGTAATCTGGGTAGCAGGCAGCTTTGCACCTACCACCTGAGTGGGCTTGGGCAGGCCCCTAAGGTTTGGGGGCTCAGTTTCCTTCCCTGAGGAATGGCTCCTGCCTCCCTTGATCTAGAGCTACACTGCACACTGGCTTTCATGATTCATGAGAGCTGGTTATGCTCATCAATTCCTCACTTTGTGCAGTGATGTCAACTTGGATGGTTAAAATGAACCATGGTAAAAACACACCACAGAAATTAGCAAACAACAGTTCAAGGCTTGCTTTTTTAGAAAGCCCATTGTTAAGCATTTATTAGCACACCACTGCCTACCATCTATGCACAGAAATGTAGGGAAACAGTGGCTTTCCCGCTCTTCACACAATGCCTGGCACAAGACAAGTGTTTAGAAGTTTGCAACAATGCTGATGATTCCCATTCTCATATGAAAGAAGTGGTTGTCTTACTTCGATGTTGGTTATAGGGCTGAGAATTGGCAAGGACAAGACTGCCTCTGTCTTATACCACTGCTTTTTTCTTCTGCCCCACAAGCTTTTCAGACAGGGATTAAAGTGAAGAGAGGGACAAAACTTGTTGACCAATATGGTGAGCCCCAAATGGAGAGGCAGGGGTAGGAAAGGAAGAGAAGGCTTGAGCAGATCTGGAATGATAACAGAACTTGGGGAAGTTGAGAAGCCTTTCCAAGGCAGGGACCCAAGTGACCAGAGAGCACTGGGATAGGAATAGGTGTGGAGACCATGAGTTCTGCCTCTCTCCTGAGCAAGCACTGAGCCCGGCCAAACGCTGTCTCCTTTACAGTTCTCTTGATGGGGCTAGCACAAGCATGAGGTACTGAGGATCGAACACAGATTCCCTAGAACACTGAGATTTGGCAGCTGGTAACAGTCAGACTAGTTTTGCGCTGCTCTCTGCTTCACAAGGCCAGCCTCGTAAGTCACTACCGCGGACTCATCCTTCTTGGAGTCTGCCAAACAGCAGTAATAGTTCCAAGCTGCTCTTCCAAACATCCCATATTGCACCATTTGGTTAGAACACACTGTAAATTAAATAAAATATTGCCCAACTATGTAGAATAGCAAGTAGCTGAAGGGTAGTCAGCATTCTTTTTTTTATTAATTTTATTGAGAAATAAATAGCAATGAGACAGTTTCCAAACACGTTAGTTGGATGGTTTCAATAATTAATACACTGCATATTGTTGTAGTAGTCATTCATAGTACAAGATGCAGACATGATACCCTGTCCAAACACTATAAGTGCAAACCTATCTTCTCATTGAATTAAGAGAAAGTAGCTGTATATCTATCCTATTTTGTATATAGAGATACAAAATGGTACATCATTTGTATCCCCTTTTTGGTTTAGTTTTGTCAGAGATAGGTATTCCATTGCCATTTAAATACTGCAAGTTTATAAATTCAGCAAAATAATCTAATATAGTCCAGTAGTCCATAATGGTAGTCAACATTCTTATTAGCCTCAGTAACAACTTTATGGAATATCATGGCCCTACTATTTAATTCTCCTGTGCATGGGTATTGTCATGCTCAGTTGATTCCTAAGGACAGTTAAGGCACAGAAGGATGTAGTGACTTAGCCAAGGAATGTCAGCTAAGATAGCCATGCAAGACTTAACTCCAAGCCTGTTGGATACACAGGTTCCTATTCTTTAACCCAAGCCATCCATTCACCTTCTGCATGTACGCTTTTATATGACACATTTTGCTTCCTGAAACAACCCTGGCTGTTTCTTCTCTCAAGGATATCTGTAAAAAAATCTCCAGATGTACACCTGATCAAGCATTGCTCCAACAAAGGGCTGCTTCTGAAAGGCACCTTCAGGCCCAGAGCATCCCCACAGGAAGAGGCATTGCCTGATGGAGAAGACACACGTGCGCATGTTCACTCTATTGGCCAGGAGTAGTTTTGATGAACTCGGAAGTAGTAGACTCCTCAAGGTTGCCAGTTCCAAGCATCTACCTCAGTGATTTGTAGCAAGGGCTGCTGAGAGATAGGTGGAGAGGGGAGCATGTTGGGGCAGGCATGCCAGCCTGGTTTCTGCAATCAGTTAAGATAAGCAGTCAGAGGACAAGAGCTGAGAGATAACAAGCAGATGCCCACAGGCTCCTCAGGTCACCTGGTAGCTGGGCCGAATGAAAAGCCCATGTGCCCAGAATAGAGAGGTGGCTTCTCCTCCTGACTACTAATGTGGGCTCCATAACTGTGAGCAAAGCATTCTCCCACAGGTCTGATGCTCCCCTGCTACCACACAGGAATGGTAGACCCACGAGGCCACCCCACGAGGCCACACTGGTCATCGTGCTCTTTCAGGAAGCATCTTCTGAAGTTCTAAGGAATTTGAGTAAATATTTTGGCTATCAATATATGACCATATGGGGGCTGGTGAGATGGCTCAGTGGTCTAAAGCACCTACTTAGAACAAGCTTAGCAGAGCACAGGGACTG
>NW_004524584.1:991101-1002897 GCF_000260255.1 Octodon degus
ATTTTTCATTTAATACTATATAAGAAGAATTTCAGGACATTAAAGCATAGCTGTAAGCATGATGTTATAGTCTATAAAATATTCCTGTGTATGCAGGTATCCATCTATGTAATTCCCCCTTCATCACTGAACATTTAGAAAGCTTCTGATTTTGCATTATCAGTTGTGATGCATGAACATATTTGTTCATAAAGCTTTTTCTTCCCCATCTCTGATCATTGATTGCCTTAGACAGATTTCTAGAAAGAAAACCATCTGGGCAAAGGGTAGCAACATGTTTCAAGCTCCTGTGGCATACAGAAATATGGCAGCAATGTTCATTGCCATCAGCAGCATGGGACAAGCCAACTTCCCCTAGCTGGATAGCTGGTCTATTATCTTTCATTCTAGAAGTCAAGCTATTCTGGTTTAGATAAAAGAGATTCTCATTGCTGTTTCATTCAGATTTTTTTAATTACTTGTTAGATATTCTACTCATTCTCACAGTGGGTTTAATTCTGCTCCTCAGGACTGTCTACTTTCCAACACATAAGCCTGTATCTTCTATTTTATCTCCTATGAGACAAGCCTGAGCTGACAGTGCTGGGCTGCGCCAAAATTCCTTCTCTTGCCTGGTTTTACTCTTCTATGCATTTCCATTATTTTCCAATTTTTTCCGACCTGTCTTGATTTTTCTCTGCTGGCTCAGGATCACAAAAATCTTTCAGGTTGACTTCACGTTGCAGAATTTGGTGTATTGCAGTGGTTTTTTCCCTCACTGGATAGTAAACTCCTTGAGGGGTTCTCTGCATTCAGAAACTCCTCCCACAGGAGACATAGCCCTACTTTTCCCTGTGGTAACACGCACTGGCCCGCTGTAGGAATTTCTGACCCCAAAGTCTCACCAGAAGAATCAGTTAGAAGTGTTTCTACTTGGCCAGGGAGATAGCTCAATGGCATAAGCACCTGCCTGGCAAGCACGAGGTCCCGAGTTTGACCTCTGGAACCAAAGCAATATTTCTACCTTCCTTCAGCTCCTAGCCACTCAGGATAATAAATGAGATAGGAGGGAGCTGACTGGGCATATAAACAGTCCAAGCTAGGTTCTGCGGCTTTCTCAAATGGGGCTTCTTTCTCAAGTGGGGCTCCCTCTCTCTCAAATGGATTACTCCAGATGTAATCCATGCCTGGATTACAAGTGCCTCCTCCGCAGTCTATGTAGTGAGACCCTGTAGACCCTATACTAAAATACATAAAAAAAACAAGTGCCTCCTCCCTGGGCAGGCTTTCCACAATGGCTGCTGCCAACATCAGCACAGGGCACAGGAGATGAGGACTGGGGAGGAGACCTCTGCACAGTCCACCCTCACCATCCACAATACTAATGTTTGGATTCCTCCCAGCTTACTGACCAGGAAATAAAAGAGAGAAAAAAGAACTTTTGACACCTAGGGTTTGGAAGAATCGGCACACAAAGGTGGGGTCTGCACCATTGGCCTTGCCACCCTTTTCTATTTTCCTTTTTTTTTTTTTGGCGGAACCAGGGATTGAACTCAGGCCTCGCGCTTGCCAGGCAAGCGCCACCCTTTTCTAGAACTAAGTTAAGCACTTTGCAATTAACTAAAACATTTCTAAATGCCATAAAATTAACTTTTTCTCTTGGACTATTATTTTCAAAGTTTATTTCTAGATTTTGCAGATTATGACTAGGAGCGCATGTGTGAAAATAATTCTGTGATTTTCATTTAAAGAAACTTTGCTAAAAATATTGAATTAGTTCATTACCCACAACACTTCCTAGAGACTTTAATGCACTTACTTATTTTATTTTAAAGAGAGAAAACAAATACAAAGCAAAACAATGAAAATGATACAGAATTTAAAAACAGGATGTTAGGAAATGGGCAATGGTTGTTATATTACATATTGTTATTTTCAAAACAGTTGTTCAGATTACTAAGATTTACGTATGTGAGATTTTCTAAGCAATTAAACATTAACTAACTGTTCCTTTCAATAAACCAATAAAGGGGAAGAACAACTGGGATGAAAGAAAGAGAAAAAAAGAAACATATGTTTGAAAACAATAGTTCAAATATACATACATATACATGTACATATGCTAAGAAAATTATACTAGTAATTTCTGTTAGTTTATTCTTAATTTCCTTTAATACACTCGTACGTTGCAAATCTTTAACAAGGGGTAATGAATGTGGTCCTCAAACATCTGTGACTTCTAAACTCTTTCTTGGGGACATCTTCCAGAAGAACAAAGGATCAGCAGAGCATGCTTACGAAGACCTGCACCGTGCCACCTCAGATTGCCCTCTGTACATGTGATTATAGTATCTCTCAGAAAAAGGAGTTCATAGTAGGAAAAGATCTGGTCATTTTCTCCCTGAGTCAATACTTTCTGTATGCTAGTACCAGCACAGGATCTAGTGTTAAGTCTGCCCAGGTGGCATAGGGCAGGGTTGGCAAACGATTCTTTGTAAAGAATCAGATGGTAAATTTAGACTTTTAAGCCAGTATATGCTACAACTACTCACCTCCATTGCTGTAGGTAATTATAGGCAATATGTAAACATACAGCTGTGCTCCCAAAACCACTGTATAAAACCACATTGGACTTATGATGTGCCACAGTTTGGTGATCCTTGTGACAGGGCATCTCAGGTTGAGGTGGAAGGGGCTCTGGGTCCTGAGTGTTAAGAAATAAATCAAGAGGACCAAGTCACTAGAGCCCACCTAGGCTGACTCTCAGATGAGAAAGCTTCACCTGTGGTTCACTTGATAGGGAAATACATGTTGTCTCAGCCCCAAGGCTCAGAAGACATGGCTATCCCACAGTTCAGTGATGCCAGGGTGTGACCTCAAAAATCCTGTAAAACGCAAAGCTCCTCCAGAGAAGCCACATAAGGCCTTGTGTGAAATCCCCAGCATTCCTGAAGAAGTGGATTTATTTAGGTGAACTGAGGGTCAGTCGCCTCATCTGAACCAGGATGCTTAATTGGCGAGCAGCTGCTGCAGCCTCAGGCGGGAGAGTGGGGCTGAGTGTCTGCTGGCAGTCTATGTGGCATTCTTTTCTCCTAGGCCAACTGCAGTGGAATGCATGGGGAATGCAAGGACTGTCAGCAATGCAAGCGCTGGAGTGCTTGGCCAATGAACTGAACAAGATTCCAAGTTCATAAAACAAGCAGCTACTTTCCATAAGCCCGGGACTCCTCTTCCAGCCTATAATGGAGGGAACCATGCAGTTGCATCACTTAGGACCAAGATCTTTGTCAAGAATGTGAGGGGTAAGTGAGGAGGGGATGGAGATCAGATAAAGCCAGTAAGACAATTCTTTGAAGGACACAGAGGACCTCAGAAATCAGCACCAAACACCTGCCGCATAGTGAGACATCATTACTTCCTTAGGGATGCCCAGCAGAGCCTCCCTGATCATTTCCCTAACTGCACACTAGGGAGGACCTCATGATGACCCCACCCCCCATATTTCTCTGAATTAAAAACCTAGTCAAGGAAACTTCTCATTTATTATGAATCCTAATTTGCAAGTTGAAAAATGCACAACAGTAATTCTATTTAGGGAAATAACTCTGATGATCTGAGGTCTGGAAAAGAATTTGGGAGCTAGTTCCACATAGAGAAGGCTACTTGGTAGGTCTCAGTTGTCTTACTGGTTTTATCTGCTCTTAATCCCCTCCTCATTTACCCTTCACACTTCTGACAATGAGTGTGCATTTCTATATGTAGAAATACAGAACTTCCTGGGTCATCTCAGGAATCAAGAGAGATGGAAAGCATCAACAGCATCTGTGATAGTTGTCTAAATTATAAGTCATTTTCAGGCCAGAACAAATTGAAGCCAAGAACTTCACAATGAACCACAGTGAAAAGAAGCCAAATCATATCAAAGACACTTTTCCACATCCTCTTCAACAGGCATGCATTAGCAATCAAATGTTCAGGGGAAACCTCTAGGCAAAGTAGGTAACAGAGAACCTACCCTGGAAGAACTTGTGATCTTGAAGAATCAAGAGCTCAAAGAAGGAAATCATATGATAGTGTAAAAGTCCCCTCGCCAATGGACCGGAATAGATATTTTCTTTTTTAAAACAATTGTGGCAGAAATAAAGGAAGAAGAATGAGTTTTGGTAAAGTTAGGGCAAGTTTTGTGCCATTTTCTATATGCTCAGCTTGGAAGAGACCTTCAGGATTATCCACCCAAGGATACAATCATTAGACACGAGCCTTCTCCCAAAGCCATGGCAGGCACCACTAATCGACCATTAAATTCTCTCAGCTGGGCCCAGAAATGCACTGGTCTAAAAAGGCACAGTTAATTGACCAAAAAATGGCACACAAAATAAAATCAGCCATCACTGGGCTTTCAATAATAGAGGAGACAAAGAGAGTAAGTAAATCAAGCGACCAGAGTTTCACCCAGGAGAACAAAAAGCCAAGGCTAGTGCCAATGCTCCTGTTCCAAATATGGCTCTGTCCTTGACACTGGACAGAGTCTCTCAGCTTCTCGACATGTATCATATCCTGGAACCCCAGGAGAATTTTCTTGTGGGCACCTGAGCTCTTCCTCAATAGGTACCAAGATTCTAAGAAGTCTGAAGGTCATCTTCAAAGTCAAGGAAAGATGTCCTTTTAGGCATGATAACTTCTTCCCTAGCACCATCTTTAGTAAGGAATATAGGGCCAAAGAGAAAGGTGTCCTCCTTCCTGGACAGACAAGGATAGACACCAAGTGCAGAGGCACAGCAGTGCCATGGCCCTATTTAAACTTAATTGGAATTTGCTTTAAGAGGTGGAAGGATGCGCCTGCTCAGCTGCTGAACCTTGGCTGCCTATGGTTCATTCTGTCCCTTTTCTCAGAGAATCACCTTCAGCTCTGTCCAGTAAGTTACCCCTCCCAACCACCCAACAAAAAATGAGAGTTCACTCTTTTGACAGTCCCATAGAGGAGTTAACTAGGTCCCAGTAAGCTGATTTTGTAGTTCACATTTATTAGGTCTGTGGCTATAAAACCTGATAGAGCATAAGGATCAGGCTGGAGGAGAGGGGCCTCTTCACAAACAGGCTCTCAAGCCTCCTGCATGAGAAGAGTGAAGGGCAGCCACGGAGTAAAAATGTAGCACCCCAGAAGACTACTCTTAAAACAAGGGCTGGCTACCCGAGGCTCCCACCAAAAAGGGTAGACACCTAACCTTCAGCTGTTGAGGCCACCTACCCTCACCTCACCCTTTTTTTCTCCTCTGCCCCAAACACAAGGAACTTACATGAAATGCACTTCTTTCTACTTCAGGACCCTCCAGGAAACTTCTCCTTCTGCAGAGAGACCTCAGTCTTCCTCTCAACCCAGTTAATCCCACTTTTCAACTCACTGTAGTTAAACTCACTGTAACTTCCCCTATCAGCCTAGACTCCGGCCTGAAAAAGCATCTACGTGATCCCCTTTGTAACAATTTTCTTCCTGCCTGCCTCCCCACTGGCTGTACATTGCCTGAGAACACGGATTCCATCTGGTTTTGCTCCCTATCTTTTGCCCATTGCACTGGGTAGGTAAGCAGTCACATATGGTCAAGTGGCCTTGCCATTGTGCCAGTGTCCTTGCATGTCTGGAGTAGCCAGCATCATTCCTCCAAATATTTACTGCACATATACCATAGGCCAGGCAGGGTAGGTGCTGGACACAGCAGGATGAATCAGACATCTGCGCATATTCGCATACACATGGGAGTGTGGATGTTTGACTTGAGGACACTGAGGATTTTCATGATGGCCTCTTTGGAATTCCAGAGGCTGATACATGCCAGTGTCTGAATCTGACTTAGAACACAGCCATGGTTGTACTGCAAGGTTGAAAAGGATCTGTGGTTTGGTGAAATCTTCTTCCCTTTCTATCAGGCTCAGGCCAGGAGTTGCTTGAACATCCATGGCAAGTCCAAAGCCAAGTGCCAAAAATTGTCTATACTTCTCCCTACTTGACAAAAGCTTGTTTTAATTTTTAAGTTGTTTTAGACTGTCCCGCAAGGTATTGGTAAAGTAAATACACAGTGCTGGTCTTATCCAAGTCATTTTACTAATGGAAGGTGTCCACAGCACTCTCGTCTTTCATATCACTTTATAGCTTTTGACTACTTGGCCACAATTAGATCAGCCTTTTCCAAACAGAAAGGAAGCATCATGGCTGTCGGAAGGAAACAAAGGCTGCAGTACTGCTCTTCCCGGGCTGGGCTGAGGCTGGGTCGTCACTGAAAAGAGGAGGCTTCACAAGGACCCGGAACTTGAGTGGACCTACATGTGCAAGCACCTACGTGCCCAAGCACCTCTACCCACAACAAACAAGAACTGTAACCAATGAAAAGGTGATACTAATGCTGCCAGGAGTACAAAGTCATGGCAGCTGGAATGAGTGTGTGAGCAGGGAGCTCACATCAGACCAGCTCAGATGGCCCAGCCAAGGATGGCCTTCTGGGAAGGCAGAGAAGGCAACTGGTTTTGGGATTAAGGGGGAGGGGAAAGGGAAAGCCCCCTCTTAGCAAATACCTGCCTCTCTGTCTTGTGTTCAAGCCCAAAACTTTCTGGGCTAAGGCTCCCAGAGACCTGATGCAGACATTAGAATGTAGTACTCCAGAGGAAGCCATCACATTCTGGTGAACCAAGGATGCATCAAAGGAGTGCACAGCACAAACAACCAAGTGAGATTTTTAAAAGCTGAGACCCAGGCCAATATCTGAGTCTGATTCAGGGATGGGAGACCAATTATATGACATATGATAGAGATGCCCCATGATATGATCATCTCTGGGGCAAGAACTCATGCATCAGTCAGTTTTTAATCCTTTAAGTGTTTCCCTGTGCAGTAAGGAGAGAATCTTTACAGCCACACCTTGGTAAGGATTTGTTTCCCAGGTAAGCAAAAGGATAGTGTAGTGTGGTGCCCAGAAGATACTTGTGCACTTCATGTTCACAGCAGTCATCTGACGGGTACTTTGTTGTTCTCATATCTAGTGTCTTCAGGAGCAGCTCTGGAGCTCAGAAGTGAATCAGTAGAGTGGGAACCAACATCAGCAGGACTACAGGACTCTACTGTAACTAGGGATATACAACAAGAAATAACAAGCTCTATAGCTGAGGATATTTGAGGGTCAACTGTAGCTTCCCTGACACAAGGATACAGTGCCCCCTGGGCGCCAGCCAGTTTCTAGCCAGTATGCTATTTCATCCGTATCTTGATATTTTTCAGCTGCTTTTTATTGATTTTTAACTGAATTCCCTTGTGGCCTGAGAGTAGACACTGTAGGATTTCTATTCTTTTAGAACGTAAGATCTGTTTTATTGCACAAGCTGTCGTCTGTATCTATCTTGATAAATGTTGCATGTGAGCTTGAGAAGAATGTATTTTCTTGCAGGATGAATTAGCCTATGGATATCCATTGTATCTGGTTGACTGATGGTCCTGCTGAGTTCAACGGTGTCCTTACTGGTTTTCTGCCTGCTGCATCTGTTCCTATCTGATCGAGGGGAATTGGAGTTTCCAGCTGCAAGAGCAGGTTCATCTGTGCCTTCCTATCAGTCTGTGCCTGATGTATTAGGGCAGTGGTGTTAGGTGCATACATGTCAAGGCTTGTTATATCTTCTTGGAAATTGACCTGTTAATCATTACATGATGACCTGTTTGGCTTTAGTAATCATCCTTTCTATGAAGCCTATCTGAAATGAATAGGCTACACCTGCTTTCTTTTAGTTACGATGACATGGTATATCTTTGTATATCTGTTTACTTTTAATCTATATGTGTCTCTATATTTCAAATGGATTTCTTATAAACAAAGAAAGAACTATGGCTGGATCTGGTTTTTGTTATTCACTTCTCTCTTTTAATTGATGCATTTAGATCACTGACATTCAAAGCGATTGCTGGGATAGCTGGAATTATATTTATCATAAGTTCATTTTCTCTTTGTTGCTCTTTTTAGTCATATTTTTTCTATCTTTTGTGTTTTTAATTTTATATAATTCCATTCTTCTCCTTTGTTAGCATGTCAATTGTACTTTACTTTTTAGACTTCTTTAGTGGCTCACATGAACTTTACAGTGTATTTTACGGCTAGTCCAAGTTCATTTTCAAATAGCACTAAGTTGCTTCCTAGATAGTGCAAATAACATAATAAAAAATCTAAATTCCCCTCTCTCTTCCTTTGTACCATAATTGTCATTCATTTCACTTAGATATAAATGCTTATAAATGCATACATAATCAAGTGCACTGTTGCCACTATTTTAAACAGTGTCCATTAACCTTTTAAGAATAATGAAATGTTTTCTTTCATTCGTTTCTTTCTAATGCTTTCCCTTTATTTAGATATAACTTTCTCATCAACACAATTTTCCTTCTGGGTAATTCCTTTTAACATTTCTTTAACATTTTGCATTCCTGGGCCGGGGATGTGGCTCGGTGGTGCAGCGCCTGGCTAGCAAGCGCGAGGCCCCGAGTTCGATTCCCGGTACCAAAAAAGAAAATAGTGAAAATAAGACCAACAAAAAAAAAAAAAAGTCCCTTTGGAAAAAAAAAAAATTTTGCATTCCTTTTAACAATCCTAACAAGTGTTAGCATTCCTTTCTAATATTTTCCTTTTAACATTGATAAATTCTAGGTAATTCTTGGGGAAAAAAGTTCACCCAACCTGAAGTTTTTTAGTATAACACTATGTTTTGGGTTTTTCCTAATAAAAACATTGCCCATTGTACAGTAAGGATACATGAGATCTACTATCATAAAGTTCTAAGTATACTATTCAGTGTTGTAGACTGTTGGCACTATGTCATAGAGATTCTTAAAATTTATGTATGTTAAATAACTGAAACTTTACACTACTTGAACAATTCATCATCTCCCCATTCGCTCAGCCCTTGAAAACTACCACTGTACTCTGCTTCTCTGATTATTTGATTATTGATTTTTGATTATTTTATATGGCTTATATATGTGATCATGCAGGATTTATCCTTTTGTAGCCAGGGTTGTTTTACCTCGCATAACATTACCCAGGCTTCTCCGTGTGGTATATGACAGGATTTCTTTTATTAAAGTGAAATAATCTTCTCTTTTGTACCTATAAATACATGTTCTCTATCTATTGGCAATGAATTTTTTACTTGTTTACCTAGCTTAAACATGTACCTGCATTTATACCAGTACTATAATGCTTTTACTATAACTTTGTGATTTATTTGAAATTAGGAAGTATGAGACCTCTAGGTTTGTTGGTTATTGAAAATAATGTCAAAGTGAACATGGAAATTCAGATAGCTCCAAGACTCTGATTTCCATTTCTTTGCATATGCATCAAGACTTGAGCTTGCTTAATCATATGATAGGAAGTTACAATTTAAGATTTTTGAGGAAACTCCATTCTGCTTTTTATGGTGTTTCCGTCACATTACATTTATACCTCTATACCACAATTTTCCTGCATCTTCTTCCAACACCTTTTTTCCTTGCTTTTCTAATAACTGCCCTCCTACGAGTGAAAAGTGATGGTGTCTAGTGGTGGTTTAGACTTTTATTTCCTGATGATTAGCAATAAATACTACCTTCTCATATACCAGTTGGCCAGGCATCTTTCCTTTGGGGAAATTTGCTACTCCAATTCTTTTTCCAGCTTTCAACTAGGTTATTTTTCTTTTTGAGTTGCAAGAGTTCCTCATATTTTGAATATTATTCCCTTATCAGAGACACAGTTTGCAAATATTTTCTTTCATTTGTAGAAAATACTTTTATTCTGTTGTTTGTTTTATACAGGATATTTGAGCTTGATATAATCCCATTTGTTTATTTTGACTTTTGTTAACTGTATTTTTGGTGGTATATCTAAGAACCCATTGCCAAAATTAATGTCAAAGAGCTTTTTCCTGGGCTGCAGGTGCAATTCAATGATAGCATGCCTACTTAGCAGGCAAGGGGCCTTGGGTTCAGTCCCTAACAAAAAGGAGGGGGAGGCTGAAATTTCTCCCATATTTTCCTGTAGAAATTTCATACCCTCACATCTTACATTTAAATCTTCAAAATCTATCTTGAGCTGATTTCATGAAGGATAAGACAAAAACCCAATTTTATTCCTGTGCATATAGCTATCCAATTTTTCCAACCACCATTGCTAAAGGAATTTTCCCCACATTATATAAGGTTGGAACACTGGAAGAACATTTGACCATATATGGGTAGTTGACTATGGGCTCTTGGTACTAGTCCATTTGTCTATGTACCTACATTTATACCAGTACTATAATGCTTTTACTGTAACTTTGTGATTTATTTGAAATTAGGAAGTATGAGACGTCTAGGTTTGTGCTTCTTTCTCAAAATTGATTTAGCTATTTGGGAGTCTTGTGTGGCTCTATATTAACTATTGAATTGTTTTATATCTTTCTTTAAAGGGTCACTGGTATTTTGATGGATACATTTTTTAATTTATAGAGTACTTTTGTTACTACAACTACTTTAAAATATTTAGTCTTCTAAACCATGGACCTGGAGGTCCTTCTACTTATTTGTGTCTTCTCCAGTTTCTTTTGTTAATGTTTTATAGGTTTCAATGGGTAAATTTTTTACTTTTTTGGCTAAATTTATTGCTAAGCATTTTATACTTTTTGCTTTACTGTTATAAAGAGAATTAGATTGCTGATTTTCTTTTCATTGTTAGTGCATAGAAATGTAATTGATTTTTGAACTTTCAGTCTGTATTCTGCAATGGATTGGATTCATTAATTCCTATCAAGAATTATCTTCAGTTGAGTCCGCTAGGATGGCAGATAAAAATATATAGGTGTACCTATCTTTATTTCATTAATATATATTAGTGATACCTATTAATTACATTTTATTGGAGGAATTAATACATGTATACTCTATCTTGATCATTCTTGATCCACTTTCCCTCTCTACCCTTCCATCCCCTCCATTCTACAGATCTCTTCCCCCATCTCCAATGGGTGTACTTTCCTATACACTGTCATCTTACCTTTATTTTGCTTTTAATTTACATGTTGGTTTTCTCATATAAGCTAAACCATATGATATTGAACTTTCTCTGCCTGATTTATTTAACATTATAGTCTCAAGATCCACCAATTTCCCTACAAATTACTCAAGTTTATCCTTTATTGCTGAGCAATTCTCCACTGTGTAAACACATCCCATATTCTTTATCCATTCATCCACTGATGAACATCTAGACTCTTCATGATATAGCTATTGTAAATTATGCTACCATAAACATGAATAATCACTTATCATTGTAATATGATAACTTTAATTCTTTAGGGAAAATATACAGGACAGGCATAGTTAGGCCAAATAGAACTTTTAATTTAATTTGTTTATTTAGTGTTTGAGAAATTGCCATACTGGTTTCCATGGTGGTTGTAATAGTTTAGTCACACCAAAAATGTAGAATAGTGGCTTTTTGTTTACATCCTTGACAGAAATCCTTGCATTTTAAGTCCTTGATGAAAGCTATTCTTATTGGAGTAGGATGGAACCTCAGTGTTAATTTAATTTGCATTTTCCTAAGGGCCAAAGATGCCAAGCATTTTATCATGTACTTAGGAACCATTTGTTCTTTTTTTTGAAAAGTGTTTATTCATTTCCATTGCCTTATTTTTAATAGGGTCTTTCATTTTAGGATATCTAATTTTTTTAGTTTTTATATATTCAGATACTAATACTCTACAAGAAGAGTAAACAAAAACTTTTCCTATTCTGTAGTTGTCTCTTCACTCTGTTGCTTCCTT
>NW_004524584.1:1011127-1020354 GCF_000260255.1 Octodon degus
AAAAAAGCAGGGTGAAAGAACACAAAAGAGAAGTTATATAAATTACATGAAGACAAATAAAAATTAAAATGCAGACTATCAAAACTTATGGGCTACAGAAAAAGCAGTACAGCACTAAGAAGGAAGTTTGTAGTGATAAATACATTTAAAAATACAAAAAAAGATAAAAGTATGAAAGAACTCAAGCAACCCAACTCTGAAACTTAAGAAATTAGAGAGAGAATAAAACTAAAAACTAAGTGTAAAATGACTAGAAGGTAGAAACCACAAAGATCATAACAGAAATAAATGAAATAGAGAAGAAAAAACAATAGAAAAATGTCAAAGAAGCTGAAAAGAAGTTGAGAGGTGGCAGACCAAGGTACACAAACTTACAACTTTTAGCTACAGTCAGCTATGGAACAAAGAAGAGAGAAATCTCAAATAAGCAAAATCATAATAAAAGCAGACACATTATGACTGATACCACAGGTAAAAACCAAGATCATACATATTGCTATGATCATTTATACACCAAAAAATTGGATAATGTAGATGAAATGGAGAAATGCCTACAAACACACAACCTATAAAATCTAAATCATTAAAAAAAAAAATTTGAACATAACAATGCCATGTAAAGCTATCCTTGCATTTTTTTTTTTCTTTTTTTGTTTGCGGAACCAGGGATTGAACTCAGATCCTTGCGTTTGCCAGTCAAGCGCTTATCCTACTGGGCCATCTCCCCGGCCTCTCCTTTACTTTTGAATAGTAATTTCACAGGGTATAGGACACTAGGTTGATGGAGTTTTGTTTCCTCACAACTAAACACTTGCTGTCTCTCTCTGTCTGTCTCCTTGTCTTTTGTCTATCTCTCTGTGTCTCTCTGTCTCTGTTTCTCTCTTTCTCCCCCCTCCCTCTTTCCTTCCCTCCTTTTGCCTTATATATTTAAATTACACAATGTGATTTTCATAATCTTAGTGAAATAGTTACTATAATCAAGCAAATTAACAGAGCCAATAGCTCTTTGTAATTTCCTTTTTTGTGAGGGCTAAGAGCACTCCAAATATCATCTGTTGGGAAATACCCAGTGCCGAATGCCATATTTTCAGACAGCCCTCACATTGTAGACTACAGAGTTCTAGCTGTAACCATCATACATGTGTACAACTTTGTATGCCTTAATTGTATCTGCCACCACTTTATTCTATTATCCAACTCAAATGGTTTCTTTGGATAAGTTGGAATGAAATGTAATTCTTACTTTTGATCATCTATAATGTAAAGTACTTTCTTCAGGATTGCTCCTTCATCTTTGATTTTTCTGTAGCTTGAAATAGTATGCCTGCATATAGTTTTCCTGGATTGATCTGGCTTACTGCTCTCTGAGCTCCCCAGATCTGTAATTTGGAGCATGACATTAATTGAAGAAATTCTCAGTCATTATTGTACGAATATTATTTGTTTCTTTCTCTTTGTTTTCTTTCTAGTATTCTCACTGCACATATGCTACCCTTTTTATAATTTTCTGACAGCTCCTAAATATTGTATCCTGTCTATCTTCTCTTTTATTTTTGGGGGTTTCTAATGATGTATCTTCAAACTCTGGGATTCTTTTCTCAGTCATGATTCATCTTCTAATAAGTCCATCAAAAAAATTCACTAATTCTGTCACAGTACATGTTTTAAAAATATCTAGATGATTGTTTGATTATTTGATAGAATTTCCTCCTCTCTGCTTACACTGCTCTTTTGTTCTTTTGTGCTGCCTACTTCACCCTTTAAAGCACTTAGCATATAATCATAGTTGTTTCAAATATCTCTCTACTAGGGCCAGCCAGATAGCTCAGAGGATTAAAGCACCTGCTTGGACAAACGCAGGGATGACTGACACCACAGGTTAAAACCAAGATCATAAATATTGCTATGATCAATTATACACCAAAAAGTTGGATAATGTAGATGAAATGGAAAAATGCCTGCAAACATACAATCTACAAAATCTAAATCATAAAGAAATAAAAATTTTGAACGTAACAATGCTGTGTAAAGAAATCCCTGCATCTTTGTTTGTCTAAGGAAATAATATTTCTCCTTTACTTTTGAATAGTAACTTCATAGATTTGATCCCTGGCATGCCATGCCTGCCCCACCCTGGGGGGAGAAGAAGCAGATCATACTCTTAGGGTTAGTTCTCATTACTGAACCTTACTTCTGGACTGAAAGCCTCAGGTAAGTTTCACAACTTCCCCTCCCTCTGGGGAGCCAAGATAGCTAAAGGAGTCTCAAGTTGAATAAGGCCACAGGAGACATAGGGCCTGGAGTTCTTCAGCCAGTTTGGCTCCACTAAAACCCTAGCAGGTTTTACTTTGGTGAAATAGTTTTTCCTAAAGGTTTTTCTTTAGGAAGAACACACTGTCAGAAGCATGAGGGGACTTTTCTCCATTATCCAATCTGACAACATGGCAGAGCTGCAGGATCTGGAACTCACAAAGGAACAGATCTCTGTGTTCCTGGAGAGCCCTCAGAGATTTTATTCTCTCAGATTTATCCACATGGAGCCCCCAGCAACTCATCAATTATGCTGTCACTGGATCCCCCTGAGACCTCTGTTTGCTCAACTGTGATTCTATATTCACTTGTTCATCTTCCCAATTTTGTGTTAACAACTAGTCCTATGGCATTGCTTCCCCACATATCCAAGAAGAGTTGATATTTCAGTTTGTTCAGTGTTTCACTTGTTAGTCCAGCGTAATACCTTCCACCCTTCTTGAATGCTGGACTGAAAACCAGAAGTCACAAAAGGATTCTGGGTAAGAAACCTCCCATCTCCAGCCCCCTCAAAGTTCCTAAGAAAGACATACTGAGCAAAGAGGCTCTTTGTGAGTGGTTTTCAAGGGTGTAGATGATAGGACCAGCGCTCATGGCTCTGTGTGGTGTGGACTTGCAAGAGCTTAACGCAGTGTGATGACCTAAACGTCAGGCCCCTATTATCCAGAGAAAAACTTCAACGTAAATCTTGCAATGAAGGGAACGGCATTAGATGGGAACTTCTTTAATTTCTCTCTGAACTCAGTCTCACTGTACAACCAGCTTCATTTTCTGTCAGTCAGACAGGCAGAAATGAAATAGGGCTGAGAAAAATTATATTCCCAGCAATTTTTGCATGTGCTGAGCTTGTGGAACATGCACACAATTGCTACTTCATAAAAGTTTGATAAATTAGATGCAAAATATATAGCAACTTGCTCTGAACAATGTAGGGGGCTTTCCAGAGGTCATTTTAGATAATGAAAAACATGATTAATTAGTTTGATTAGAGGATTCATTAATGGTGGAGAATGGTTAGCAACTGAAAACAAGCATTTTTGTCAGGGAGTGTCAAGCAAGACAGTCACTTCAGTTGAATGTCCAGGAGTCGGTGGCTTTGGAGTATCTGGCAGCTGAGCTGTGCTCAGCTCCCTGTGACCTCCTGGAAATCCTTTGGTGAATCCTAGACCTTCTTTCTGCTTTAGCTTCCCCAAAAGAGGAGAAGAGGTCATAAAACTTGCCTCCTTAATTCTTAGATATTGGCTCTGCGGCTAAAGTTTACTGCAAAAACCAGTCCTACGGGTTTGAACACAGGCAGCTTACTACATAGTAGGATGCCCAGGACAGAATTAATGACAGTTGGTGAATTTCCATCCAGATCTCTTGCTTCTGAATAGTACAATGAGGACAGAATTAGAACAGAACAGCCTCCATCTCAAATTGTCATTTCAAACTTCCATAAAAAAGAAAGGAGTGAGTATACGAATTGATTTGCACCTGTGCACAAGTGTGTACATATGTTTAGAGTGTGTGTTTTATAAGTGTTCAAGCATAAGTGTGAAAGTGTGTGTGTAAATGTATAGATGCATGATACTTGATGTTTGTGTATACATGTAGGTATGTGAGCACATTGGGAGTACATGGCTGTGCATGTAGCTGTTTGCTTGAATGAGTGTGCATGTGTGTGTACTCATGCATGTGTGCTTGTGAAGTATGCAGATGTGTGCAAATGAGGGTGTGTGCAGTCAGGAATGTGACTTGCTCAGAGTGTGTGCAACTGCAATCACATGTGCACCACTTTCAAGGAGTCCTGTCTTTCACTACCTCAGAAGCGTGCTTTGCCCTCTGCTGATCTACACTGTCAGAGGCTCTCCCTTTATGTGATGGCCTTTGTATACAGTTAACCCCAAACAGTGAGCAAATATTGCAGCCTGAAGGTGTATTTGTAAAAGCCTTTAAAAGCAAATTGTTTTAAACAGAAGACTATAGCATTATACTGCAGTGCTATGCTTAACCTATTTGCATTTTGTTAACAGAAGAGTAGATTCTGCAGAGGAGTAGGCACACTGTGCCCCAGAACTGAAGAGCCTGTGAGCTGTGAGGAAATAGCAGAGTTTATATTTAGAGATGAGACCAATTATTTCCATTGTACAAACAACTACATTATCAACCCATAAAAGCATTCATTCCTAAAAATGCTTAAGTATTTTATGAAGCCATAGATATTTTTGACCTGAGTCCATTCCAGATTGAAGTCCCCAAAATAAGCAAATATATTCAACTGGATGAAGTAATGCCACATGATTAGAAGCATCCTCTATTTTTCTTGCATCCAAACAAGTGTGCTCCCAGTCTTCACCACCTTCCTAGGTTCATAAATGCCATTACTGAAAGCAAATTTGGCACTCTGGAACTGAGAAGGGTCAGGTCAGATAAGGTTGTTCCCAGCACATGAGAAAAGGTGCCAGTGGGCTCAGAGGAGGAAGGAAAATTCCCTTAGTTCCAATTTCCAGTATGACCCCTGGACACAGTAGATGCTCAAAATTCAGTTTTGTGAGTAAAGTCCACACATCAATGAATCAATCAATTGACTGATAAAATTATGCTATGGAAAAAAGTAAGGTATTCCTTTTTGATTTCCAGAACAGTCTTCATGGAGATGAATTCTAGTAAATGATGCTTCTCTCCTTAAGTTTGTATAGAAGCATTAGAAATTACAGATTTCCCAAAAGGAAATTCAATAGCAAAGTAACGTCCCTCAGGCTCTACTATCTTTGCTAAGTCGAAGGATCAGTAGTATGGGTGTATCCGTGTAAGTACAGTGATTGCTGCTGCTGTAGTAACTATTCAGAACATTTTGATGGTACCTGAAATATCTTAAACCATGATGACTCCACTGAATTTTATTGAATGCAAAGATCAGCAGTTAGGATACTTGTCAGAAAGATCAGACCTGTTTTTTACTATAGTCTCTTGAGTTCTTACTCATAATCTGTTAACTCTTAGTTAACACAAAATTCTTTGAAACTGAGAGAGTTACTCCCCAAGGCCCCAGTGTTCAACACTGCAAGCCAGAAAGTAGATTTCAAGAGATAGACATAGTAATACTGATAAGAATGATGCCAGCTATTAAAAAGGAGAGGGAGCAAGTCCATACACTATTAAAGAGGAATCTCTAGACTACATTAAGTACAAAAGGTGAAGTCAAAAAATGTATGGTATGCTACCAACTATCTATGAAAGGAGGATTTGTAAGCATATAAAGCATATTTGTTTATATTAACAGTAAATCAGTGCTGGACTTATTTAAACATACATTGCTTTATAGATTTAACTTTGAAGTTCTGTAAATATTTTATATAAGCATAAGACAAAATTAAATTTTGGAGAAGCAACCCCTAAAAATCAAAATCAAAATGAAATAAGTGAACCTAGATCCATATTCAGTAGGTAGAATAATCACACAGAGCAGAATTATTCCACAGAATTTTAAAATACCATAATGTGACTCTACATCTATTCCTAGTAGGATATACCCTAAGGACAAAAAACCCCTGCAAAATGTTCTGAATTTCATGTTTAATGTTTAAATTATACAGTTTATAGTGGTGTTCATATTGTTATTCTTAGATTGCTGTGTACATGTTGGACAATAAAGCACATGGGTAATTATGTGGTGACAGTGAAAAATGATGCTTTCAGTAAGAAAGAAAAACCATATAGACACAAAATCAATGAGGTTAAGGAAAATTCTACAGCTCTGAATCTGAATTGGCAGCATCAGAATTAATTTACTGTATATTAATCTTAAATATGTATAAATATATGCACATTTTCCCTACCTCTGCACCACGAAAATAGCCTGAAACAAGGACTAAATTAGTGACAGTGAGCATGTTTTTCCTAATGAAACCAGGAATCCTTAGGGAATTTTTGATGGAGAGTCTGGAACAAGGATTGCACAGAATTATTTTGGAACATTTTGTCATAGCTAAAAAGCAAAGAAACTACCAAAGAACTTAAAGACCATGTGCAAAGGTCCCAAGAGCAAACATGAAAATGTTCTCATTATTTATGAGAGAACCGACTATATCAACTTGAGTAAGAAATGCCCAACTAAGGCCAGCCAAGTAGCTCAGCAGATTAAAGCACCTGCAAGCAGGCACAGGGACTGGGGGTTCGATCCCCAGGCCTGCCGTGCCGGCCCCACTCACTCCCAGGGCATGCTGAGATGGCAATTGAGACTGGGCGTGGTGCTGCACACCTATAATCCCAGCTCTTGGGAGGCTGTAAACCAGTGAGTCACTACAAGTTTGATCTAGAAGTGAGAAGGAAACAAAGAAGGGAAGCTTGCTCTGGTTCTTCCAGAGAGTGCTAGTCTCCCCTTAGCGTTGGACATCACCTCCTGGCTTCCACGGCAGAACCTTCAGCCTCCTGATACAGACTTGTACAGGACTCCACTGAGCCCTAGCCTTCTTCTTTCTTCTGGATCCTTCATAAATGCAGAGTGTAGACAGCCCCTTTCCACTCCTCTACACCTGACTCTGTGGGCTGCCATCATATGTCTACCTTATGAATCTTTATATAGCTTGCATTCAGTCTGTTTCTCTAGTGAGTAATGACTGATCCATTAACCAAGGGGAAGGAAATTGAACTTTAACAATAATGATAATAATAATAATAATAATAATAATAATAATAATGTAACTAATAGATTAAAGGGCATCAGATATGTTTAAAACTGTGAGTATAAAAATAAGGAAACTGATCATCATTGGAAGGCACAAACTAACCAACTAATTATCTTAAAAACTAGTGGAGAAAGGGTAAATAAGCATTTATCTTCCTTTTCCTAAATGAACTTTCCCTCAGGGTAACTGCAGCTGATGAAGAGAATTATCTATTTATAGATATATTCCAGCTAATAAACAAAGGCAGCATGACAGAACTCATGTATCAACATCACACCAGCCTAATAAATTAAGATGTAGACAATCAGCATCAGTGTCTGCCAACATCACAGAGACAACCAAATACCTCATGCTTCCTAATGCAAGTACACAGCACTGCCTTAACTTGCACATACTCATCCTTCCAGATCTAACTACATAAGAACTTGATAAACTACACCATAAGAACAACATAAGAACTTGATAAACCATACCATATGAATTCAGTTAGTGAAGTCCAAGTATGATAGCCTCATCAGGAAAAATGACCCAGTGGAGGCTTTCCAACAAAGGAATTGCAAAAGAAAGAAAACATGGCATGGGGAGTCTTTGTATCAACAGTGACTTAACAGTGATTCAATCTATCTTCATATATGAATCTAATTTAATGTCCAGTGAGATAGCTCAGTAGACTAAAGCACCTGCTTTGGCAAGCACAGGGGCTAGGGTTCGATCCTTGGTCCTGCATGCCATGCTGGCCCCATCGCCAGAGCGTGCTCACCAGCACTGGCATGGTGGTGTATGTCTGTAATCCCAGTGCTGAGGAGGCTGAAAACAGGAGGATTACTACAAGTCTGAGCTGTGTAGTGAAACCCTGTACCAATTACATAAATGAAAAAAAAAAACTAATTTATACCCTAATCTAAAAAAAAATGTTAAAAATATGTAAAACATTCAGAGAAATTTGAGTGAAGACTGGTTGTTTGCTAAACTTGAGGAACTATTGCTGACTTTTGATATGATAATGGTATTGTAGCTACTGTTACTTTTAAAAAGTTATTTTCTTATAGTGGCATAACCTGAAATCATATGTAGCTGGAAATGATATATGCTGGATTTTACTCTAAAATAATTTGGAGTGGGGTGACAAGGCTAGGGGGAAAGACCAGATATGAGTTGGTGAGTGCTTAAGCCAGATGGTGGATTTTGCATGTTTTAAACTTCTCATAGTGAAAAAAAAAAAAAGAAAAAGAACATCTGATAGTCTTAGAGACAGGGAGAGGGAGAGGGAGGGAGGGAGGGAGGGAGGGAGAGAGAGAGAGAGAGAGAGAGAGAGAGAGAGAGAGAGAGAGCTAGAGAGCATTTTTTATTAAAAAAGAACCACAAAACCCACAAAAGTTCCATATACCTAAAATGATCAACTACAAAAGGCTGTAGTCCCTAAAGCCACTATAAATGAAACTTTACAGAATTTTCTGTTTACTATAAAAGTGCCATTTTTATAGCAGTCCCTAGCTCTTAGGCAACTTCATTATATGCTTTCTAATATGATGTTCTCAATATCTCTGTGAGCTTGCCATTAGCACTCTTATTTTACAGTTGAAAATGTTGAATCCTGGAGATAATAAATGTGACAAGCCACACAGCTGCTGGAGCTGGGCCACAGACTCAATCTCCCACCTGAGCCCTCCTAGAAAAGTTGGGTTTCTGTCTATTTATCTATGTTGGTGTCTTAGTTATTTTCTTGTTGCTGAGAATACCTGACGCCCAAATTTAAAGGAATAAAGATTTGTTTTGGCTCACAGCTTGTAGGGGTTTCAGTCCATAGATGGCTGTCTCCACCGCAGGGTGGGATGGCAGAGGGGCAACACAGAGGAGAAACAGTTCATGGTGGGCAGAAGGTGGCAAAGCAGTGCAGAAGCAGCAACCAACCTTGACTTTATAAGCCACCAAAACCCAGATCGGGGCACCCTTACTTGAACCTCATATCACTTCCTTAGTCCCAGAATCACACCCTGTATATGTAGCCATCTAGATGCATTTTGATCAGTCAAAGTGAAAATCCCCACCTATGACCCTATAAGATTTTGGGGGGACATTTAGACACAAGCCAGGACAGTTAGCTTCTCCCTGGAAAGGACATAAGTGGTTTTAAGAAATACATCAAGACTGTGTCACAAGCATGTCATGTCAAATGCCTACAGTGAATATGAGTATTATGTTATAGACATGATTTATAAGTAACAATAATAATAACAATAGCAATAA
>NW_004524584.1:1020872-1040571 GCF_000260255.1 Octodon degus
AAAACAAGCCTTTTGGCCAGAGCTGCCATCTTCCAGTAATTTGCCAAAATGACTAACACAAAGGGCAAGAGGAGGGGAAGCCAGTACATGTTCTCCAGGCCTTTTAGAAAGCATGGGGTTGTTCTGTTGGTCACATACATGCAAATCTACAAAAAGGGTGAAATTGTAGACATCAAGAAAAGGGGGTACTGTGCAAAAAAAGAATGCCTCACAAATGTTACCATGGCAAAAAGGGAAGAGTCTACAACATTATCCAGCATGCTGTTGGCATTGTTGTAAACAAGCAAGTTAAGGGCAAGATACTTGCCAAGAGGATTAATGTGCATACTGAGCATATTAAACACTCAAAAAGTCATGATAGCTTCCAGAAACGTGTCAAGGAAAATGGTCAGAAACAGAAGGAAACTAAAGAGAAAGGTATCTGGGTTCAACAAAATCGCCAGCCTGCCCCTCCCAGAGAAGCACACTTTGTGAGGACCAATGGGAAGGAACCTGAGTTGTTGGAACCTATTCCCTATGAATTCATGGTGTAAACTGGGGATGTTGCTCTGTCATTCAGCACCTAATTGGCAGCTTAAGTGTTCTAGGTCCTACGTAAAAATAAAATCATCCTGTGTTGTAAGAGTAGTTTTCTTAGTTGAACAGGTATGTGGTACCTTCTTACCACAGAATATTTGCAGAAGATTTTCACTGTATCTAGTAATTGAGTCTAGTCTTTACTATTCAGTGTTTTTCTTGATGAAAGATATTGCTGAAATATAGTACAGATGCATGCCCAAATATTCAAATACTTATAAAATATTTATATTGGCTTGAAGATCCTATAAATCACCATGAGGAAAAGATGTATCAAAATAAACGGAAGTTACTTTAGAAACAAATGTAAGTCCATTTCAGCTAAATAAATTGTTTAAAGCAAAAAAAAAGAAGAAAAAGAAAACAAGTACACCAGTTATCTCTCTTGAAAATAGTGATGCCTTTGTCTCCAAAATTGTACATAAGGCACAAAGCCAGCAAACCTTCCACCATTCCTTGACTCTGGTATCCCAGGACACCCACTGATTTGTTCAGCACTCCATTGCTGTCTATTGTATTCTAATCATATTGTGGAAGTTGAATGGGTTTCCATCAGTATCTCGGACTTCCTTGTATCCCTAGATAGACATATTTAGTTCCAAGTGGTGGCTTTCAGCTCCTAAAGGGTCTTGTTTCCACCACATCAGATGAATATTCATTCCCTCATGTGAAGTAAGTTAAAGTAGCTCCTCTGGACTTTACTCATAAGAATGGAAGAGTTTCTGAAGCTTAGTGAAAATTATGTACTACTTACTGTAGTTTCAATGTACACTTCAAAAAGTGTGTGTTGGAAGCTTAATTGTAATGCAACAGCATTGGTAAGTAGAGTTTTAAAAAGGTGATTGGACAGTAGGGCTTTTCTCTCACATATGGGTTAATGCTTTTTTAAAAAATAATTTTGTTGAGAAACAAATATCAATGAGGCAATTTCAAAACCGATTAGTAGGACAGTTTCAATAATTAAAACATTGCACGTGGCTGTCTTCTTAGTGGTTACTCGTGGTACAAGATGCAGACATGATATCTGCACAAACACTATTAGTACAAATCTTTCTATTCATTGAATTAAAAGAAAGTAGCTGTACATCTATCCTATTTTGTATATCCTAACTACTTTCAGGTACAAGCTAGTCCTTCATTTGTATCCCCTTTTATCTTTAGTTTTGTCAGAGAAAGGTATTCCATTGTCACTTGTTATCAAGGGGCTGGTTTTCTTATAAAAGGATGAGTTTAATTCCCTTTTATTTTTCCCTCACTCTGTTCTGCCACCCTGTGTTGCCTACTGTGAAATGATGACACAGCCAAAAAGCCCTGATAGCAGCACCTTGACACTGGATTTGCCGATCTCCAGACCCATGACACATACATTTCTCTTCATTATAAATTACCCAAGTACTGTTTTAGTAGCAAAAAAAAAATGGACTAAGACTTTGGAACTGAAGAATTTGCACTAAGATGCAACCAGAATGACTCACACTCTTGATGCAAGGTACAAAGCAAGCCACTAGTTGAGGAGGCTGCTGATACAGTGGCACCCTACATGCCCAGTGGCATGGCACAGAGCCCCCATAGGGCAGGATAGGACCTTTAGGGACTGCTGCAGTACTGTGTCACTCTTGCCACCTTGCAGCACAAATGGCCTCCATTTTAAAGGTGAGGATGATAACATTCACCAAACTTAGCAAAGCCGTTCAAAAGGGTGCCCCAGGATTGCTGACGTCAGTACAGTACTATAACAGGAACCAGACCTCAGAACAAAGGCCGCGGGTATCACAGTCTGCAATCAACAATTGCTGGCTGCATGTGAGGCATGGTTTTCCTACACATCATCCTCATGGAGACCACAAAGCAAAGGCAGCACAGTGAGCCCACTGCCAACAGAGAACACGATGCACCTCAGGTGCACCTCAAGCAGAGGCAAGTTGTCCAGGCACCCTGCTGCCAGGTGGGAGAGGCAGAACCAGACTCCAGGGTGAGACTCATGCCAGAGCTATGCGTTTCACTGCTGCACTGCCCTTCTACCCATGAATTCTGGCACAAGGCTAACACATGCTAACTACCCAATCAATATTTTAAGTGAATAAACAAATAAATGAAAGAAAGAATGATGAATAGTTCCTGACTTCATATGCAAGGATGTGCATGTTGGTGATTAAGCAATTGCTCAGCCCTCTAACCAGTCTTATGTATTCAATTTTTGTTTTCTGTGCTGTTGTATTGAAGATGCCCAGGATTTTGTAAATAATTTTTTGTATTGTATCATAATGATAACATATGTTTGTGGTAGAAAATTAGAAGAATGCAGAGAAAGATAGAAAAAAATAAAAATCATCTAGAATGCAACTTTATAATGACAGATACTGCTGACATCTCCCCCACAAAATAGAGCTAAATAAAGAGAAAATCTTGGGTAGTCAAAAACCTGAAGCAATCTTCCCTGTCATTTTAATTCCTTTTTTTATTGCTGGGACAGTGGAATATGGTGATGAAATCAAGAAATCCATGGTTCAGCAAGCACAATAGCCAATGCATGCTTTCCTCTGAGACCCTCTGCTTTGCAATGTGGTAGTAGGGCCTCAAGGAATTGGTACTGGTCACACCTGCTATTGACCTGTGGGCTGGAGCAGTGCAGCAATCCCTTCTAGGGTGGGTGATCCTTAGCTGGCATTCAGGGAAGTCCTCTGTAGAAGGAGGAGAAATAGAGAGCAAGGGAATATAAAGCTTGAGAACTTAGACCAGATATGAGCACCTCCTCCTTGGCATCTGGGGTGGTGCAGCCAGAACATGAAGATGTCCTTCGGCCCTCACCTTCAGCTCCCAGCCCCATCACCGCCAGTCAATAGCTGTCAATGGTGATTACTGTCAAGAGTCGGGAAGTGCCGACTGCGCAGAAAGAGAGGGACAGGTACAGACAGCAAGGAGCCAGAGGTGGTGGTGGGGACAGTAGTCTGGAGCTGAGGGCAGGCCCCCATTGACTGTCCTGCTCCTGGAGTCACCCTCCACAACCTCTGCTTCTACCGGGATGCTCAACCTGCACTCCAGAGCAACTTGGCCCTGAATGCAGCACAGAAGGACCAGAGCGCGAGAGTCAGGATAACTGCCAGGCCACAGGCCCAGGTCCACGGAAGGCTGCTCACAGCAAAGGAGAGCCCTGGGGGTGGGGCTGGTGCACATGTCCTGTGGGGCTTGCTGACCCTGAGACTGCTCTCCCTCCACCACTTCTCATCCCCTGCTCAGCTCTGTGGGCCGCAGAAATGAGCCCCCAATGCTGCATTTCTCTGGTCCCTACATCAGAGGGCTTTGGGCTCAGCCAACAAGAAGGCAGGAAGAAGTGAAGCCAGAGTACTCACCCTCTGCTGACTGTCCAGTGACCTCTCCAGTGTCCTCTCCAGCCATTACTGACCATCTTTGGGGTTATACTTCCCATCAAAGCTGCAGCAAGCTTCTTCCCTTTGTCCCCTTTCCCCATGCCTGATCAATGCTTGGAGCTGCCTCCTACTGCTGATGGTGCTACCATATGAAATGTGCTCCACTTAGCCACACAGTACGGGCTCTTTCGCGCTGGTCTCTGACCAACACCTATGCTGGCTGGCTGCCTCCTCCATACTCTCACAACACCATGTGAGCTCAGAGCTCTCTGAGACCCCCAGTTCTCACTACACACCTGGATCCCTCCTAGCTTCACTTCCATCTCTTATCTGCCTAAGGGGAAATCCTCCCTAGGTTATTGCCAATCCTTATGCCTCTGGCCCTGCCCATCCTTGTGCCATGTGCCTTCTTGCCTTTCTTGCCTGCTTCACATTTCTGTGGGTTGTAGAAAAACCCTCTTCCCTTCACTGTTTGGTGGGAATCAATCTCTCCCCCCCCCCCCCCCCCGCTAATGTCTCCATATCCTCTAATGCTGATGCTACACATGTTTTCTGAATCTCTGTCTCCCTGTCTATCTCATACATGGTTCAAGAATATCTACTAAGGATTTGTACAGGACTAATCCCCTGTCTTGTGAGAGTAGAACTGAGGCATTCCAAGACTGTTTCCCCACAGTGCCCATCACAGATCCTTCCATAGAATAACAACCAGTGATACATCTTAAAGGAACCTCCACCTCCAGCCTTGCCAGCTCTCCCTCTACACTGCAGTCTAGTGGTCCCATAAGATTGTCATGGAAACTGCCTTCCCTCTCTGCACACTTCAATACTCCTACCACCTCGGGATAGAAGTTACACCTCTCGGCATTGGCTATGACCCTCCTTGACACAGCTAGGTGTGGTGGACTGACAGCCGGTGGTCAATTTGTAGCACCCAACTGAACTGAGCCAGTGTTGTTCTGGGTGTGGGAGACCCACCTGAAGATGGTTGCCAGCAGCATATGAGGCAGTACATTGGTTATTTTGTTCCAGCAACAAGAGAAAAGTAACCAACATACTAGGACTCCAGAGGGTAGCCCCTATTAGTCAATAAGTTGAACCAGGGAAGGAAGAGGGGACAGCATTATCCTCTCCTTCTGACTGGTTCCCTGACCCACATTTACCACATCCATGCTTGGCATTGCACATAATAATAATAATCAGAATCTTATTCTTTGATGAATTTTTTTAAAGAATGTGACAAGGACATTGAAGCAGACTCACCCAAGAATCAGAGCTCTGTCTCCGTCAGCCCCAGTCTCTTCACTTCTCCAAGCATTGACTTCCACTCCCACAATATGAGATCAGAGGAGATCGAGGTAACTGATCGGTGCCAGGCAAGCAAGCGCAGTTGTAGTGTTACCGAGTAAGAGTCTCTCCCACCTGAATCCTTTGTCTTTCAGGAAAGGGTATCTTCCTCTCCTAAGAGAGGCCTTTATCTGTGTTATATGCGTCTCAGCTGCTGCTACTCACTATCATTTTAAGCTTTGCAGCTTTCGGTTCTCCGCCGAATAGTATGAAAATATTTAGCTCCCTGCTCAGACCCCCACCTCATTCACAGCTTCGGGTCTTGCTGATGAGAGCAAGTTAGCCTTCTCTGATTAGGAATGAGAGTGTCCCGGTGAGGGCAACAACACTATAATAGAAGCACCTGTGCTTGGAACAACTCCATGCAGCTTGATCTTATGAGCTCCTGGTGTCCTGCTTCTTTCAACCTGAGGGTAAGAGATGCTGCTGCATGGAGAAGAATCTCGTGGGTTTCTGAGAACTGAGTGCTGGTTGAAAAGAAGAGGTCAGAGGAGTCATCTTTGGAGCGTCAGAAGTTTCTCTTCATAAGAAACCTTAGAAGGACAAGTATTCAGGAAGTAGCTAGAATAGGCCGGGGGGTGGGGGCAACTTGCATCATGGAGTTTTAGAACAATTTTTCATACTGTATTGTCAGCTCCTTCTGTAGTGTCTGTGCTCTGCAGAGCTTAGGGATGGAAAAGGAAATGAAGGAGAGGAGAAAGCAGAGTTTCTACTGTGAGCAGGACCTGGAGTCCAGCAAAGGACAAGAAGTGGGCCCTTCTCCTAAAAGACTACATATGTATCCTGAAGCATCCTGCTGCTCAGATGTGACAGCCCTGCAGGGGTCCATCCCTATGGAACCCTTATGCTGCAGGGGAAGGCCTTCAAACTCTCCTCTGAGTCGTGGCTCCAAGTGCACCCCTAGACAACAGGCCATATTTGTGTGGGAGACCAAGCTTACATGAAGGAGCAGTGAAGTATGGACTTGGCCAATGGAGAGAGACTCTGACCTCAAAGGCTGCTTGGCCACAGAAGGGAGGTAAGTTAAGCAAACACTGAGTGCTTCATTGGTAAGGGCCTTCTTAGCATACTGCTAGTGCCAGACAAGCAAGGTCCCAGACAGTGGTGTCCTGAGGCCTCTCAAGAGGGAGTCACCTTGGAGTGAAGTTTGGCGGTTTTGGTGGGCTTATCTGAGGGGAAAAAAGAGAACGGGAGCTTATGAGCCAACGAGAGAGTGGTGATAGGCATGGCTGTGGCAGGAAACACAGGGAAAACAAGTACTCTAGCCAACAAGTCTGCTAGGTGCTCTTAAAAAACATTAGTAAGCATACAGAACAGTAGTAGAGAGTATCAGTACTACTTGGCTAAGCCTGATGATATGATTGCCCTTTGCTGCCTTATCATGCATTTTTCTACCCAAAGCCCTGTTCCGTGGTCATGATGATCCTCTTACCCACCTTCTGGTCGATTGCTTCTCGTATTCTCCTTGCCAACCATTTCACAGTCTTTGCTCTCAGCCCACGGCCTTATCTCCTGCTGCATACTGCATGGAGACCCTCCATGAAGCATTCTTCTCCAGCTGGGTTAGCTGCCCCTGCTGGCTGCCCCAATGCCCTGGGCAGGAGCACCTGTTTATAGGATAGCGCTTTGTATTCTGGAGCATCCTCGAGAGCCTCTTCCAGCCCAGTCTCCTTGGGCCCAGTACACAGTCTAGACCAGAGTAAGTGCTTTAGGGCATAGCTGCTGACAGAAATAAATGGCTCACATTTGCTTATGGAATACGTTTTACCACCTCTGCCTTAGTCAAAGTGATTGCTTTAACTGCCCAAGGTTATCTTGCAAGCAAAAAGCAGAACTAACCCTACACTCAGCACTGTGGCCCAGAGTTGGCACCTCAAGACTCTGCTTCTCCCCACAGTAGTCCACAGCTGCCCCTAAAATGGGCCAGGCACCAGGTAGGCATGAGGAGACCCTGTGTTCAGCCACCCAAGGCATCACACATGGCAGAGAAGGTCACCAGGACAGTCACTTCTAATCTGTGTGTCTGCCCACCTGCTGATCAATCTCAGGTGGCATGGAGGAAGGGACCCATCTGGAGAAACTGCTGAGGGGGGCCGTGGCCAATGTGGCTCTGTCTTCCTGTCTGTGCATTTTGCTGTCTCCCCATGCCCGTGTGATAAGTGAGCATCCTCAGCATGTCAGGAAGTCACCAGAATCAGTGGACTGGCCCTGGATTCACTTTCTGTGCCGGCTCACAGCTCACATCTAGCAAAGCGGTTCCATGGCAGGGTCCCCTGGCACGTGCCTGTGCTGTACAGCCAGTCACACTTTAAGGATATGCTATGGGCTGCTCTGTGCCACTCAAAAAGCGGGTCACAAAATGGCAACACAGAAAAGGGTGCAATGCTTCCCACACTTCAGCCTCTTTCTACAGCTACAGTTCTCAAGGGACAGGGACCCCAAAAGGTGTGTTTTCAGCATACATGAGCATCAGTGCCTAAGACCCTTAAATATTCCTTTCCCCTCCAATTTTGTCACCTTCCACCTCTGCCCACTGGGCTTCCCACCCAGCTCCACACATCCCATCCAGTTCCCTAGGTACCTGCGTGCTTGCCCCTCCCCTACCTCTGGAATACCTCTCCTTAACCTGCTGTGCCCCAAGGATAGAATCATCACATCAGGTCCCATGTACTGAGACAGGCATTGTATTGCTCCAACACCTGCTTTAGTGTACCCATTCTACAGATAAAAAGACAGAGCTTTAGATTATACAATGTGTCCATGGTCTCACAGCTAACAAGTGACAGAGCTAGGAATTTTTTTTTCTGTATTTTAGGGAAGGCTCTACAAGGTTTTCAGGGTCTCACTAGTAGATCAGACTTGTATTGATTCTCCTGTTTATAGCCTCTCAAGTGCTGGGATTATAGGCATGCACCACCAGGCTCAGTCTCAATCACCATCTCTGTGTGCTCAGGGGGCGGGGCTGGCACAGCAGGCCAGAGGATTGAACCCCTCTTTCTACAGCTACAGTTCTCAAGGGACAGGGACCCCAAAAGGTGTGTTTTCAGCATACATGAGCATCAGTGCTTAAGACCCTGCTTGCAGGCACTTTAATCCACTGAGTTATTTGGCCAGCCCCAGAGAGCTAGGAATTTGACCTAACATTAATACATACTTAACGCTCTTAGAGATTTGACCTTCATCACTCCAGATTCAGTTTGCTATTCCCCTCCTCTCGGAGGTCACTTCTGACCTCTGTAGCGCCTGCCAACCCCTAAACACACTGCCTCCTCTGGCCAGATCCCTTGCAGAGCTCCTAAATGCTGCACAGCACCTCATCTCCCCTGCCTTGGGAGCTCCGCAAGACAGAGAAGGACTCAGATCCCGGGCACTCACAGCACATCCTGACTTGTGTGTATGTGTCTGGTCACTTGTTTTTACATGAGTTGATTCATGGGTGACAAAGATAGCCCAAGCCTTACTAAATGGCTAAAACTAAACATGCTCTTCCAAGCAGCACACCCTTCTTTCATTATCTCCATGCCTGACATGCTTTTTGAGTTTCCAAGATTTAGCTTCAAAAGTCTACCAGTCTCCTCTTGGACATTTTTCTCGCACTACCGCTGCACCACCCTCATCTGGTTTATAGCGCCTATGCCAGGGACAGGCGGATGGTGGCTTCCAGGCACACTACTAGACACCATATCCCAGCCTCTTGCAGACAGGTGGGGCTATGACTGAGCGGCAGATGGCTGGGCAGGCACCATCCCAGGCCAAGCACACCTGAGCCACTGTAAACACACATAGTATTTAAATAGAAGCTCTCCTGGGGTTCAGTTTATGATCGTCCTGGCCTGTTGCCTGACCCAAAGGAAGCTTTTTCCTTACAGGGAAATGATGCCTGTGTCCTTCCCTGCTGGGGTATTCACACAGCTCTTTGCTTCTTGGAAGCAAAGCTCCCTGGATTCTCTTCAACTAGTGTTCTAATTGAAAGTAAAATATGTTTCTCGTTGTTGCCATGTTATAGGAAAACGTGCTTCCAGTTATGTTCTTCTTCCTCCTTTCACATGCTCTATTCATGGAGAAAGAGAGAGGATCTCTAGGGGGATCTCAGCCAAGGATGGGCCACAGAGGCCAGGAAGCCCTGCTCACTGTGTGTGTGTCTCGTCCCGGGAGACGTGCTCCCGTCCTCACCTAAAATGAACTGCACACAGTAACTCTTGGAATACAGTCTGTCCTGTGCAGAGGGAAGCACAGGCGCCCGGCACGGGATGAGCAGATTGCTTCCCACCCCTGCTCTTGCCGTTCTCACACATCCCTCCTTAGAGAAGTTTCCAGGCTGCATTCTAGCTGTCTCTGTTCTTCTCCCCGCCCCCAGGGGAGGGTGAGCGTCTGGAAGGGTGGCTTTTGCCTTGTCATTTCCATATCGCCTGCTCATAACTTACCAATTTTCAGTAAAACTTTGTTGGGTGAATGAGAAAATGTGCCAAACTGAGCATCCCATTCTACTCTGTTCCAGGTGGCCCCCATGTGGGGACTCCCTTAAACAAGCTCAGATCACTGAGGAAAGAAAGAATTACAGAGTCTAATATGACTTAGCCCCCACCTTCATGTCCCATTTCAAGGATCTAAGTTTAAGCAAATCAAACTGCACCAACAGAATATCTGCTATGTCCAGCACAAGCTGGGAATAGAAGACCCTCACTCAGCAGAGAACAAATACAGAGGCACAGAGCAGGGCAAGCTAGTTTAGGGCTATGTTAAGACAGCTACAGAACCAACAGGCTCCACAGAGAAATGACAATAAGGGCCTTGGCTGAGAGCAAAGAAGTCAAGACCTGCTGTGGGAAGAAATGCACACTTTCTGGTCCTTCTGAATTAGGGTCTCCAGGGCAGGGCAGGGTATCTGTCCTAACACCCTCCAGGTGATGCTCACTGTGATGTCTCCTGTTCTAAACCTAGTCATGTTTGTAAGCTTCCGACCCAGTGGTACCAAAGATCTCCCTGGTCACTGTGGTCTCAGAGGTCTCTCAACAATGAAAGCAGTGTAGAGGAGTGTTCAGAGAAGAGGCTGTGGAGTAAGACTGCTGGGGTTTGAGCCCCAGTTCTGCTGTGGCTTAGCTGTTTGTCATGGGATAACTTGGAAAACTCTCTGTACCTCCCATTCCCCTTCTGTCAGATGGTAAATAACAGACCTGCTGCGACCATATCCACTGGTTGTGATGATCAAGTGAGTTTGGACTGATCAAGTGCTTAGAAGAGTGCCTAGCACATAGTAAGCACTTTGTGTTTGTTAACCAAAATTAATAAAACAGCAGGGTGGAAGTAGACATTGATCAACCACTGCAGACCTAGCGAGCTATGCTTATGGTGGTGATCTCACTTGGCTGTCACACAAGCATTGTTTCTCTTCTCTTTTTTTTTTTTTTTTTCTCAGTAGAAAAGCTTGAGGAATAAAACTGACAGCTCAAACAAAAATTAATTCCTGGGTCCACAAACACCCCGGCCCTTTGGCTTTGAGTATGTCATCCAACTCATCAAGCCTCACTGTTACCGGCCCTGCAGTGATAACTAAGACTTCTATCTAATTTGGTTGCAGAGAGGATAAAAACAGTAGGTCCTCAATCCATACTGGCCCTTCTGTGGTAATGTGTGCCCTGCTACATGCTGTGTGGGGTGGCTGGGCTCCAGAAGAGGTGGTCAGAGCCTCACCCTGGCAGGTATTGGCCCAATAGCCATTGAAGCGCAGGTTTCTGAGCCCCCCACACCTACAAGAGGCCCCTATGGGAGATCTGCAAGGGAGTCTACATGTCATCTGGGATGATCAACACCAGGTCAGTGGAAACTCATGCATGACAGGAGTAGGGCTTTGCAAATGTGTGTGGGGGATTTCCTAATGCTGGGTTGTCTTGCTTTTCTCTTACCCAGGGATTGCTTGTACCCTGGGACATAATTCAGTAGATTCCCAGTCCATGGTTGGGCTTGTTACCATCTGCTAAGCTCATAAAAACTGTATTCTGAGGATCTGATCCATGTTTATGAGAAGGAATAGAAACAGAGCCAAGTGTACCCAAGACATCCACAGCATAGCTCTGTTTATGAAGCCGCAAATAACCCGCTCACTGAGGTGTCGGCGATGGTGTTTTATGGAAGTTTAGAACACCTCATAAAGGCCTTTTATTCAGCATGCTTAATTTTAAATAGGTCCTTAAATTGTGGGGCACCTAAATGCCAATGTTCTTTGAATATTTATGTGCTTTCCTCAAGGAGAAAAACAGCAGAAGTGGCCAAGAAACAGGGAATCCCCAGGCTATGGTTTTAGCTGGAAAAGGCTGGGAATGATGAGAGGGGCTTCTTTCTCTACTAGAAGCTCAGGAGGGAGATGGGAAGTTAGAGGTTTCCCGCAAGCTGTTGCTGAGACTGTGTAGACTAACCTCATCCTGCAAATCCCACAGCAGCAGTGGGGGAGCATACTAAGTATCATGCTCTTTGTTAGATTATTAAATTTGGTACTTAAAGTAATTTAACAATTATTATAGCAAACACCAGCATTATATCACAGAGAATACTGTGGCCTATAAATCTTCATATAAGCTAGTCTTCTGGTCAGCACTTAACAAAATATTCATTGCCTGATTAGCTTATTCAATACTGTTTCTCCTATATGTCTTGATTCATTGTAATTCAATAAACAACTCAATAAACAAATGACTATTGAGCACCTATTATGCAATGTCTGGATTTCAAGAAATATGTACTAAAACTGATGATATGCTCAGCATACTGGAGCTGAAGTAATTCCAGCCACAGCTGGGCTGTGCTGGCCTTAGCAGAGCACTTACTGCATGCTGTCCAGCACAGCACTTCTGGGTGGCAGGTTCTACCATCATCAGCTACCTTCTCCATGCACTTCAGAAGAAAGCTAGAAGAAGGATGAACTCACCCAAGGTTACACAGTGGTGGAGTCAGGGCTCAAATCTACAGCACAGTCTCAGGTTGGGTATTAGGTCTACACTACCCAGCCTCTTCCTAAGAGACATAACCAAAAAGCAAACAAAGTGTTACGGGACCCCTAGGAATGAACAGTTCACTCTGAGTTGAAGGATGAGAGATTTCCCAGAGGGTGTGGCATCTGAGCTGGGTTCTTAAGGGGAAGGAGTGAGTCAGGAAGCAGCACTAGAAGAAAGCTTGCCAGGTGGAGCGAGCCACCTGTGCGTGGTGATCATCTGTTCTGGTTTCTTGCTGTCCATGTTCAGCACTGATTCCCTCGCACCTCATGGTGATGCCTGTAGTCCAAAGTTCTGGGAACTCGGGTCCCAAATAACTAGATGGCCACCGTCACTGTGACCTACCTTCGTTTAATAAGCTCTACATATAATGCAGTTCTGTCATAGAAAGGAACAGGATTGTTTTCTACAGGCAGCATAGTTCTTTATTCTACTCGTCTGGGCTGTGATGGTTTTTTGGTTCTGAAATACAAAAAAGAATATCTTTCAGACTACAGAAGGAGAAAGATCAAGGCCTAGGAGTGGGGTGCTAGAGATAATGAATTCTATTGGGATGCCCCAGTGTTCAGGTAATACTGAGACTGCAAAGACTTCATAATCACACTGTTCAGATTATATTCTTTTTAATTATGGGAGGGGGAATCTTGAAATCTATACTCTTAACAATTTTTTAAGTGTTCAATACAGTACAGTTGATTCTAAGTGCATTGTTGTACAGCAAATCTCAAGGATTTTTCCATCTTGCCTGATTGAAACTCAGCTAAGAATTGGAAGACAGAAACTTGAGTCTCAAGGGGTGGTAAGCTGGGTGGTGGTACTGCCCGAGGTACTCAAATATTAATAATACCCAGGGCAGTAGTTTCTCTAGTCATCAGAACATTCTAGAAAAAAAGAGATTCTTAGCTACTATCCAATGCAATTATCTTACTAGCATTGAAAATAAAATAGAAATCAGAAGAATAAACACATAAGGGGAGATGGTTTCTTTAAATAAAAATAAACTAAAAAACAGACACAAGGCTACTTTAGAAACTGTAGTGTTAAAAAGAAAGGCTATTTTCCAAAGGAGACATTGTAACTGCTGCTTAATGTACACTGGGCCAGGAGGCCACTGCACTCTAGCCCAAATCTCAGTTCTGCTTCTCAGAAAATAACACCTGCCATTCCAACTTCACAAAGGTTAAAAATAAAAATGAGATACTGCATGAGGAAGCTCTATTGTATCACGAAGGCATTAGCACATAAGATATTATTATTGCTAGTAAAGTAATAAATAGTGCTTCAAGCATTGCCAGGTTAGACACATTTATTCCTACTAAATAGAAATCTCTTAGGGCTCTGATGCCTCACAAATGTGATAGAATAAAGCACTAAGTCCCTTTCTTATGAAATCAGTGGTGCCTATTAATAAAAAGAAGGCCAGCTCCCCCTTTGTAGAGCTCTCGTCCCTGATGCATCTTGAGTCATACAGAAGAACTTTTGATAATGACCCAATAACAGGACAGGGAATTTACCTTCTCTGGGCCAGAAAATTAGATATCAGACATGGAGATAAGTCTCAGGTTAGTCCTTGATAAACTGAACAGGCCTCCAAGATGACATTAGGTGAGAAATTATATCATCCCAATCCCAAGCTTAACAAGCCATTCATATCATCTCAATAAGAGTCATGACAGTTTTATTCACTCAAAACGGTTTATGCAGTCTTTTGGAAAGGGTGATTTCTTTTTTGAAAAGGGTGACAGGAGTGAGGTTATGAGGCATCCTGAGATTTCACTTGTGGTTTTTAGATGTTAGGCATAAAATTTTCCTGAATTATGTAGTAGAAGGACTGTCAGTCTTGAATTTTAGAAATATGATGGGACTCCTCTTGATGTAGGAAGTCAAGTTAAAGGAAGTTATCTCAGTAAGAGACAGTAAATTTGGAACTAATAGTGAAGGAAGATGGAGAAGAAAGCACAGGTCGTAGAATTTTATGAAAGGCTCTAAATGGTCTTGATGTCTGACCATTAATTGGAAAGAAGGACTTCTGGAATGTTCCCTAAGCTTCTGGGTAACATCTGAAATGATATGGGTGCATTCGCCAGGCTATAAGACAAAGAAGACAAAAGGTCAAGCTAGGAGTAGGGTATGAGAGCTGATGAATTGTATTTAAGGACCCCAGAGAGTAGGGAAAGTTCTGCTGGTGTTGGTTCTAGGATGCAGGCAGAATTCTCAGATGAACTAAGATTTATCAGTAAGTGGATGACAATTAAAGCATAGCTTGGCAAAGTTCCTTCTCTGCCATCATCCTTAAGGTGGTAGGAACTACAAAGGAAATGAGAGTGCAGTTTCTCCTTTTTAGAATTCTGAGCAAAACTCAGAAGGACTTCTGCGGCTGATGCCCCAAGACACCCAGATACAACTCTGGCAGAGTACACTCTGTAAATGGAGACTTGGATACAAAGATACCAGTTTACAAACGGTACCAGGGAGGGTGACATAACACAGAATGATGTGATGAGCTAGAGAAAGCTCATAGCACATGGAAAGATTTGTCTTCCTTGTTCCTGCCAGAGAGATTTTTCTAATGCACTCCTCCACATGAAACATCTTCTTGTTGCATTCCAAAGAAAGTTGTAGTAGGACTGCACTGCCTGGTCCAGTGGACACTGGTCACATATACCCTCGATATGTGGTGAGGCCAGGTGAAGCACACAGCAGACTTCATAACCAGAAAAGAGAGTGCAAAATGTTGCAGTAATAACCGATGACAATGGTAAAATAGTGAAATATCATTTTTAGTTAAATTGGATTATATAATAAGACATATGCAAATTAAAAATAAAAGTTAAAGTGAGAACTTAACCAGGCAGCATGTAGATAGTGAAGAAATCAGAAACCCAAATTTAGAACACTGAGGACACCAGGACTCATACCCATATGATCCAAAATTCTAAGGAAAGAAGTAGGAAAGGAGAGTAGTAAGTAAGGTCATGCAAAGCCAGAGGTTAAGTTCAACCAAATTTTCACAGAATGAATACCAAGCTTTTCAAGTTCTAGATTCCAAGTGAATGAAAATGGAACATTTGTTCTATACCGTTTCTTAGAGGTCTTCTGGGAAATGAGGGAATTGTAATGCACTTCCCAGACCCCAAGTCGGTAGAGTGCCTGCACCCTCTCGATAAAAACTTGAGAGTTACCAAAATGAGGATTTGGGCCATATGAGCCATGAGGGCTCAGAGAGGGGCCAGAGAGCAAGTAATGTTTAAAGAAGGATCTCTAGATGGGTTCACGCTACTTACAAGGTGCCAAGGTGCAGAGAGGAGACTGGGAGGCCTCGGAGCAGAAATGAAATCCAGAGTGGAAAGGAAAAAGGGCCTGCCCGTGGAGGTTTGCTTGGAATCCAGGCTGCGTCCTTACTTACTTCCTCTCTTGCATGTGTGCTAAGCAATGTACAGTGCTTCTGTAGCTTTCTCCTGCAAGTGCTGTGCTTCTAGGCCTTTGTAGATGCTGTACCTATCGTTGGAAGGCCTACCACCCTGCGCACATCTGAGTCCCACCATGCTACAAAACCCGTCCTGTAAGCATTCTCGAAGGCTCGCCCTTGCCCCAGACACAGCTTGATGGCAGAAGCTGTGTCTTATCTATAGGTTCCAGCTCCAAGCTCAATAGTATTATGTTCTTAATATCATGTTTGTTAAATAAATAATTGAATGCTAGCAAACGGCATGAAACTGGCTGGAAGAGGCAGGGAAGATACCGTGAGAAGAAACATTTTTTTTTTCCACTGATTCACCAGATGTTTGAGTTTATAAATTTACTTCACATTATTCCAATGTAAGACAAACTGACAGCTCAATAGATTTTATGGTAACAGTATGAGGTTTGAATTAGATTTGAAAGGAAGCAAACAACATCTCTAGATCTAGAATTTTTTTTAGCCTCTCAACTTTTAACTACAAAATACATCCTAATCCAAAGACATGGTAATCACTCCTGAAATATTGCCACATAGTAATAGATCCCGTAGATCATGAAAGCCTAGCTTTATGGGAAAATGAATGCTTTCCTCCTTGACTTTTTAATATTCAGAAAATTATGGGCTTAGGAGAATTGTAGCAAGCAAGTTTCTGCCTCTTGCTGTGCTGAGCTGTGCCACCTTGCACTCAGCCCTTCCAAGAGCATGGCAGGACAGGCTTCCGGGAGTGCTCAGCTCCATTGTCATTTCTCAAGTCCTAGTTGGAACCGATGCTCTTTCCCCATGGCTCAGCCTCATCCTGGTGAAGAAGAAAAGGTCTCCTGCAATACTGCATGGGTTCCAACCCTGGCTCCAGCACTTTCTACCTAAGGGCGTCTGGAGAAGTTACTTCACTTTAGTGTAGACTACAGTACACCTACCTCATAGGGCAATTATTTACAACAGGGAAAGCTTTACTCCCCAGGAGATATTTGGCAGTGTGTGAAAGTGTCTTGGTGGTTATGATTAGTGTGGGGGGCATCTAACATCATCCAGTAGATGGAGCCCTAGTGATGCGATTAAACATCCTATAAAGCACAAGACAGGCCCCTCACCAGCCCAAATCACCAGTGGCATCAAGGTTGAGCAAACCTGCTCAAAGAAATACCATGACACATCCAGTGAATGCCAGCTCCCCCTCTCTACTTTTTCATCAAAATCATCTTTCTGGTCCCTAGCCTGTTTGGATGGTTTTTGCTTTCCCTCATATTCTATTTCTTCCAATCCCACCACAAACACCCTAACTCATGCCTACTTCTTTTAACAAGAAGGACCTTCTGTCTTTCCCGGCCCCTACTTGGACCAGGAGCTTATGAGCCCCTCAAGCAGGACTTGGGACTGTCCTTTGCATCCTCAGCACCAGTCTCAATGCCTGTCTCACAGTGAATCCCTATAATGCCCTCCAGAACTACTTGGTCATCTGTGGGAAACACCACTTCTGTTCTGCTACTTTTCCAAATTCTCACTCAAAACTAACATGCAAGTGTCTTAGCCAACTTTTGTCAAAGGCAGAACCCCATTTGCAACTTCATTTTCTTTCTTTTTCTCTTTGTTTTTATTCCCCCCTTTATTTTGTAATTAGTACAGGGTTTACAGGTTCTCACTACACAGATCAGACTTGCAGTGATCCTCCTGTTTTTCAGCCTCCCAGACCTTGGAATTAAAGGCACACCCCACCATGCCCACTCTCAGTGTCCTTCTCATTGTGCCCCGGGGTGGGGCCAGCACAGCAATATAACTTCATTTTCTTTTTTTTTTTCTTTTTTGTTTTGCATTACCGGGAATTGAACTCAGGACCCTGCACTTGCCAGGCAAGCACTTATTCTACTGAGCTATCTCTCTGGCTCAATTTCTAGTGTTTTTTGTTTGTTTTTGTTTTTGTTTTTTTGTATTTTAAGGAAGAGTCTACAGGGTATCCAGAGTCTCACTACTAGATTGGACTCGTAGTGATCCCCCTGTTTACAGGCTCCCAAGAGCTGGGATTACAGGCGTGCCCCACCACACCCAGTCTCAATTGCCAGTGTGTCCCTATCCACTGTGTCTGCTTGCAGGCCCTTTAATCCACTGAGCTATTTGGCCACCCCTCAACTTTATTTTCCATTATACTACATGAACCTTTCTTTAAAGGCAGACTATCATGCTTCATGTTTATTGTCTACAGGGAATATCTATTCCTTTTTTTTTTTTTTTTTTTTTTTTTTTTTTCTTAGCTTTTTTTTTTTTTTTTTTTTTTTTGGTACTGGGAATCAGATTCAGGATTTTGCTCTTTTGAGGAATTCGCTTATGCCACTGAGTTATCTCCCCGGCATCTTGTCTCTTTCTCTGAATGTTGGCTCGGTGTCCCTTACCTCAGTACTTTCCCCTACTCTTGGCATGATCAGATCTCCTCCTCATTCCTCAAGTCCAAATGTACCTCTCGCAAAAAAGTCTCCCAATGAGCCCATCCATCAGCCTCCCTCTGCTTCTCCCCCTCCCAATTCAAATGCTCCTTCTGCACATGGTCACCCTGGCATTTTGTTTATCTTTGTGAAACTCAGCTTCCTCATCCGTGAACCAGCGTTGATGGGAAATTATATGGCACTCATAAGCATGCATAGCAAGGTGTGGAGCCACTCAGTGCTCATAATTCTTCCCAGAGCAAGCATCCAACTATTGAGAAACAAGCCAAAATTAGAGAAAGAACATTTGAGAAAGAGGTAAACGTATACCTTTGAGCTCTATGTCTGAAGACATTATCATTTGAGTTTATCCCCTGGTTTTCCTTGACTTTGTTTCAAATTTAAACCGGCCAAACTTCCTCAAAAAATAAGAGGAGAATTATTTTATTTGGGGTGGAGGGTAGACAGGAAAAACCAAATGGCTATTAAAATCTTAGCCTCTGCTCTCCCTGTGTTCTTCAGCCCCAGGCTTTCAGAGGTAAAAGACTGACCATATGTTCCAATAAGCTTCACCCTCAGAAGCTTCTAGTTTCCATTAATAAGTGTAATTGAGAAAAATGAGACATTTGGATCTCAGTTTAATAAGTCAATGAAATGCAAATGAAGAGCGCCACTGTTGGCAGGTGCCTTTGTTCTGGCAAAGGAGGTATTTCTCCTACCTGCTGCCTCCTCAAGTTAGGGGCTCAGAATACAGGAGTGGATAGAGCCCTGTATAAGAAAGCATGTATAGCAAGGTATGGAGCCACTCAGAAGCCCTGCACCCATGTATCTCTGATCTTTATTACATACAGCTCTAAATCCACTCATTTTTTTTTCTAATGGCACTGGGGATTGAGCATAAGGCCTTCACACTGAGCTATATCACCAGCCAATTTTTTTTTTAATTTTTCTTTAAAAAAAATACAAAATAGTGGTAGAAAAAAAGAAACAGCATTGTTAAGCTGTTAAGTTGCCCACACTGGGCTCAAACTTGTGATTGTCCTGCTTCATCCTCCCATAGCACATTCTTCTTTAAATTTTTTTTTTTTGAAGGAAGGAAAGGTTTATTTAGCTCACAGTTTCTGGAGGTTTCAGTCCATACTCAGCTGGGTCCAACGCAGAGCAGCACAGAGCAAAAAGCAACCTTTCATGTTGGTAGCAAAGAGCAAGAGCGCAAGGGAGGGGTAGCAGCAGCTCAAGCAGCTAGCTTCCCTTCCCACCTTACATTGTAATGCAAATTACCTGCCCCAGGGCTGGTGCAGCATCCACACCCACAGTAATCAATCACAAACTCCAGAAGCTGCCCCAAGACTGCATGAGGCTTTGGGGGGACACCTATACACAAACCATAACATTCCGCCCCTGAACCCCCAAAGACTCATGCACATCCCTTTATGCAAAAGACATTCTAGTCCATCTCTATATTGCCAAAGTCCCAAAAGTTTCAGCATTGCTGAAAAGTCCAAGTCCCAAGTCTCTTCCAAGATCCAAGGCAAACTCTCAACT
>NW_004524584.1:1042017-1067948 GCF_000260255.1 Octodon degus
CAGAGCAGCACAGAGCAAAAAGCAACCTTTCATGTTGGTAGCAAAGAGCAAGAGCCTCTTCTTTAAATTTTAAAAAATCATTTATTTATTTATTTGGTACAGAGTCTCACTATTCTGCTCAGTCTATACTGACCACACCACACAGTACTGATGATCAAATCCAGGTCCTTGAGCTTGCCAGGCAGCCACTTAGATCATGGAGCTATCTCCCCAGCCCTCATAGCTCATTCTTAGCTACTTACCATTGGTTCCTCTCCCAGAGTTTACTCCTAACATTGTCATTTAATACTAATCCTTGCCTTAGTTTGGGAACATTTAAATTTGAATGCTGAGTAGTAAAGACATGAGGAGCTTATGCAGTCTTCTAAGCACCTGATAAAACTGTCTGAATTTCTATATGGCAGTAGTTAAATGACTACTTAACAGTCACAAGCTTACTCAGAGACCTCAACCTCAAACTGTCACAACTGAAATGCAATGGATCAAGGTGGAAAGGAAGTTCCTGCCTTCAAATCTTCCTGGCTAACATAGGAGTCAACTCCACAGTGCAAAGGCATCAGAGAGAAGTCAAGGAGTATTCTCGGCACCCAGAAACAGAGAGGTAGACAGCTGCCATGGGGACCACCTACAATGCTTGCTGGGAGGTGGGGTTCTTTTCTTTACTCCACGCAGATGCAGTGTGCCACGCCTGCCAGTTGGTGATGGTGAGCACTTAACTCCGTGGACAGCCAATGTCTCAGGGATTCTCTGAGGTTAATCCACTGGTTTTGCTATGCAAAGGGCAGATCCGCAACGTTTACGGAACTTACTATGCACACTCAGCAATCTCAGCCTAGATACTTACCATTCAAGCACATTGACATGGGGAAGGTAGCATATGTACAAAGACATTTGTGGCAGAGTTGCTCATCATAACAAATAATTGGATACATTCTATGTGTCCACCAAAAGAAGAAAAGTTAAACAATTTAGCACAGCTGTGAAAATGAGGCCAGCAAGAATACAAAACAAAAAGCTGTCTGACATGTTATTTTTTAAATAAAAAAAGAAACAAGGTACAGGGTGTTGTATGGGGGGATGCTGCTCTGAGTAGCTCTGTGTTTGTAAATGCAGACATTCTCCAGAATCACACAAAAGGAGCCAGGAATCATGGTCAACTTCGGGGAGAACTGAGTGGAGGAAAGATTGGAAAGATGGCTTGCTCTTCCTTGTGTTTCTTATTTATATCTCTGCTAGATATCTATTTTCAAAGAATAACAAAACAAAAAGGAAAAAGCAAGGTATTTTTAGTTAGATAAAGGCATAGATCCCAAATCCTTCCACCTACCCAGATAGGCCAGGATGTCTAATCTCACAGAGACTTAATTTGTCTGATTTCCACATTAATGGGGTAAAATGGATCTGCTATGTCAGGTTGTTTTCAGCCCTGAAAGATACGGCAAACTAAAAGCTCAGTAAGTTGTGTCTTCCACCACCTTCCCAGCAACTAATGTCACAGCAAGTGAAGAGCTCCTTCCTTGGCCACAGACTGATCCCCAGCAGTGGCCAAGGACTGACTCAGCCTTGACCATACTCCAAACCCTGCCCATGAACCCAACTATTGCCAGGGTGAGTGAGACCTCAGTAAAGACCACAGGAGAACCAGCAAAACAGGGTGTTGTTGAGCTTGAGACCTATCCAGCATGATCCCACTTTCAAAGATCGTCAGTATAACTCTACTCATTGCCCACAGAAGTGTAAATCACTGTCGCTCTTCACAAAACTCTTAGGCATTATTGACTAAGCAACACGTGAACCTACCCTACAGTCAGCTATTTCATTTCTCAATATCTGCTCAACAAAGAGGAATACATGTGTCCTCACAAGGGTTTCTACAAGAACGTGCACTGATGTAGTAGCTTCATTTGCAATAGCCATGAACTGACAAGAATCAAAGTACCTATCATTACAGGAATGAACAAAGAAATTATAGTACATTCATGCAATGGAAAACTCCAGTATTAAGAAAGAATACCCTCCAGGTGCAGCGTCATACACCTGTAAGCCTAGAACTCTGGAAAGTGAAGGCAGAAAGACATCAAGTTTGGGCCCAGCCTCTCTACCTTAGTGACTTGTGGAGGCCCTGTCTCAAAATAAAAAAGTGCAAAAGTCTTACGTTCAATTGTAGGTGCTGCAAAAGAAGGAGGAAGAGGAGAAGGAAGGGGAGGAACTACCCATTGCAACCTAGACAGATCACATGGACACAATAAGCCAGATAAAAAGGTGAACATATCATATTTTTAAAAACTGCCAAGAATTCACAACAGCAATTATCTTAAGAGTGTAGGTACTTATGGCAAGTGACACAAAGGAGATCTTTGGGCATCAGAAATGCCCCTTAACTTGCCTGGGTGTATCACACAGGTATCACACACTACCTAGTCAGTAGTCATTGTTTTGCGTACTTGAAATGTGTGCATTCTATACATTTTATGGTATGGATTATACCTCAAGTATAAAGGAAATGACTAATAATAAAATAAAGCTCTCACTTCAATGTTTTCTTACTCTTTTCCCCATGCTGAACCATCCTCCCTGGCCAGAAAGCCCATCCTGCTACCTAAAATACCTCTGGCCCCTGGATCTACTCACACTTCCTATTCAGAAAAAAAATACTCCTCCTTGAAAGGCTACCTTGCCCTCCAGGCATCATGGGCACTGGGTGTGTCCACCAGGAGACAGCTCTTCCCAAGGTTTTCTATGCACAGGGTTTGGGCATCCTGTATCCTCTTGCAGCAAGAACACAGGACTGCACATTGTTCATTATCAAGCCTGGGTTCTCTGTGGAAGTGTACTGTCTGAAGTGGATACTGGGTGCTTTCAATCATCTCAGGAGCATAAATTTACCTACAACCTCAAGAATCCCTCAAGGAGGGATTCTTCACTATTTATTTGCTGTCGTACACAGAGAGAAACAGGTGGAAATCAGAATTGCTAATTCTCTCATCTGAGGCCCTTGGAAGCTCCTGGCTTCTACTCCAAGCTCCCTCTGCTGGTTCTGGTGAAAATGCTTCTACTTGGCCTGTGTAGGCTCCAAACACAACTGGCTGGGGGAGGGTTTTACAGACTGGAAAGCCAGGCTTCCTGTTGTCCTCCTCTGTCACCTTCTCCCTAGAGTCCAAGGGAAAACTGAATTAACCTTTCAGCCTCATAGCAAAAGAGGCAGGAGACTATGAGAAGAAAAAGTGGTTTTGAGCTTGACTGCCACCTCCCCAAACAGAGAGAGAGAGAGAGAGAGAGAGAGAGAGAGAGAGAGAGAGATTCTGAGAACACCAATTCCTCCAGGAGAGACTGGGAATGTTCATTCCCAGAGATGTTTCCCAAGAAATACAGCAAATCACCCAAAATATTGTTGTCTTCAATGTCCTAGTTTACATAGAGTTGAAGGGCGGAGAAGTGGTCTCTAAGGCCAGGGTTATAAGCTGCTTAAAATAAAGGCATCTATTTCCATCTTTAATCCCCCTCCAGGGAATCTTGCCTCTTAGGAATTCTTAGAACTTTTTTTTATCTGGAGAAAGCTAGGAGATTTGTGAACTATGTCCAACTGAAGATAGGCGCCTGCTTTTGTTCCAACCTAAGGCTTCCGAATTCCCTCCTGTGTCATTAAAACCACTTGAGGTGTAATTATAGCTCCTTTGCCCACTGACCCCTGGGAGTGGGGGTGCAGGAGGCAAGAAATGGAATGCACTCTTTTTAGACTTCTCGGCCCTTTTCCAATAACAGCTATTTAAAGCCCTGCCAAACTAACCTAAGGCTGCAATCTTGTCAGAAATATGTCTTTTTATTTTTTGAATTCCAACACTTGCTTGGATTTAGATAAAACTTAGCTTTAAAGTCCTCAATGAATGTTTGAACTGACACAGAAAATAGGAGCATCAATAAACCGAGCAAAGCCCACCTCTGCTCTGGTTTCTGTCTGGGCTGACAGCTAGGACTTCTGGCATCTCCAGTATTTGTTCAAATGCATCTTCAGAATGTATTTGTTCAGATCTACAGGACCTGGCGCAAACATCACAACAGTAGCCTGGACCCCGAAACAATAGATTTGAAAACACCTAATTGGTTATGTAAAATGTTGTCCAAATAATGCCTATCATTTGTCTCAAAGAACCAGACTTCATCGTGGATGCACTTTGAAGCCACATGATGCTTGAGAGATTGTGTGCTTCATTCCATGGGTCTTTCCTGGGCCACACAAGAGACGTTCCTCCCTCTACCCCACACTGCCATCTTGAACTCAAAGAGGCAACTACCATTCAAGACAGGAAAACAAGAATGCTGTCCTAGTTTGTCCAAAAGGGAGTCTGTCATCCAAATAATGATTTCAGGGAATGGGCTTTGTTGAAAAGCAAGCAGCTAGGAACCCACTAGAAAGACCCCACACCCTACACCAAGCTCCTTCGCAAACAGCATCACATGCGATCTGCACTCAGCACTGTGTTTACACTCAGCCTTGGCCCATTCAGCAAACAGGAGGTCTCTAGGAGGAAGACCTGGCAGGCCTGATGCTCCAAATGGGAGCTGTGCATCCTCAGCGGCGGGACAAAAGCTAGCAAGAGGAAACAGAAGAAGACTCTCAGGCAGAAGAATCTTCTGAAGGGACAACTGCTGTCCAGGAGGTAGGGTGTGGTCAGGAACAGGACAGGGCTGAACAGGAAGTTAGATACTTACTTGACAAGACTAACACCACACAGCAGTTTTCAGCCTATGTTCAGAAGCTCACAGGTTGCTAATATTACTGTACCCAAGAGGAAGAAGGTTAAGTGGCCACTGACATTTTGGAGATGCTTAATTGAAATTAAATGGGTTTCTTTTCAGCAAGATTTCCAAAATGCTTTAATGTGTAAATGAAAAAGATTATAGTTTTTGGTACTGAAGCTGACTGTTACATCTTAGATTCCCCCATTTGCCCCAGAGTTAGTGAGCTGCTACTCCCCTCTATTATCAGTTGGATAAAATTGGAAATTTTGTTTCCCAGAATCCCCTCTCTGTGTGATTTCAACTTCCAACTGGCTGAAAGAAGAGCTTTCATGATGGGGGGTGTATGTAAAGTAATAATTATTTCTCTCTGAAGGTCTCTTAGGTCAAAAAGAGTGAAAGACTGACACAGAGATGTCGGATAGATTGTAGTACCTCCTCCACCACTGTTCGCTTACCACTTCTTTCCAGTTTCTACCCCTAGTCACCAACAGCAACTCAAATTTATGAATACACACTTCCACGCCACTGAGGTAGAAGTTACATTGATACCACCACTTCCTGCATGCATTTCCATTAATTCTACTTTCACTTTGCTACCGCTGGACCTTCCTCATAACTCATATTTTCATTGCAAGTTTCAAATTAGCCATCCATGTCAGGATTTTGGGAGGATAGGTAGTGACTCTGTGATTCACAACAATCAGTCCCCTTTCAGAGTTCATTAACTTGCTAGGGCACCATAAAAAGTGCCATCAGCTGAGTGGCTTAAACAGATTTATTTCCTCTTGGTCTAGAGCCTAGAAGTCCATGGTCAAGGAGTCCATGGTATTGGCTTCTTCTCAGGCATCTCACTTTGGTTTCTGGGCTGTCTTCTCTTCTTCTCCTCCTCGTCTTTGCTTGGCCTGTCCTTGATATGCTTCTAGGTCCTAATATACTCTTTGCATGAAGGGACCAGTCATGATAGGTTGGGGCGCATCCTAATAACTTCATTGAAACTTAATTGCCCCTTTAAATAACCTACAAAGAGATGGCAGAGGGCTCTGGCTAGGGGTGGGCTGGAAAGTCTCAGAGGCAAGGATTCAGTAGCCTCCTAGCACATTCTGGAGTCAGACCTAATGGCTGAAACCAGAATCTGAAGATGCAAGTCTTTTCAAGAATACCCAGCCTGGTCTAGTCAAGAAGCAGTACACCTAAGAGGAGCCTCCAACATTAAGGAAATAACCATCTCCCCCAGACAGCCAGAAACACAAATGAAGCAATTAAAGGAACACCTGAGAGTATCAATAAGTAACTGCCTCTGTGCAAACTCCTGACAATGTACCTCTTCCCTCCCCTTATTATGCTGCAGTCAAACCAAGCCACTTCAATTTTCCTGCAAATGTCAGGCTATTTCATGCCTCAAGGCTCTTGTTCAACTGCTTCTTCCCTGCCAGGAGCCCACCAGCATAACTGCCTAGCAAATGTCTATTCTTTGAAGTTATCTGTTGTTTATTGAGTATTTTCCATTTTCCAGAAAACATACAAAGGACTCATTTGATTGTCTTAACAGCTCAATGGCATAGGTACATGTGGAGGTAGGAAAACTAAAATTCAAAAAGATTAAGTGATTTGCCCAAGACCACCCAAGTTGTGGGTGGTATAACTGGGTTTCAGACCCAGATCACTGTGCTCAAGGCCTGGTACCACATGTGCTCCCATGCACAGTAGAGACAGGCCTGCCAAAGAAAAGTTTGATCCAGCTACTCAGATCACCACATGATCCTTACCAGCATTCTCGTGAGATTTCTAGCAATCTGAAGGTCAGCAACCCAATATAAAAGCAATTTTCTAACCACAGCACCCTTCAGTGTCTGGATTGCTCTGGAACTTCCTAGGCTGGATATAGAAATGCCAGTCCAGATCTGGAGAGGTACTCTCTGCCCAGAGACAGGCCCAGCTTGTCAAAAGTTCCCATACCCCCCACCTTTCAGGGACTCAGAACTCCTCCAAGACACAGCTATTCCTCCTGCACTGGGGGATGTAAGAACAAGACCCAGGTTCAGATCTCACCACTATTCTATCTACCCTTAGACCCTCACACTGGAGATTAGAGGCTAGCATCTATGTAGTCCATTCCATGTAGTGGATAAGGCCACTGGGAACCTTGCCAAGCTGTGCCTGGCTCCATCTTCTCATCATTTGCTCAGAAGACGAGCTATCTAAACTAAGTTGCCTATATGCATAGTGTGTGTGTGTGTGTGTGTGTGTGTGTGTGTGTGTGTAGGTGATATATGTGAAGCAGAGTATGCTAGTGGAGGTGATGTAAATACACTAATCCTCACTAAAATTTCTGATGGTCAATGTGACTTACCCAGTTCTGCAGAAAAAAATCCAGCAGGACTAAAGAGCTCACCCCACAGCACCCAGAGTATGATTGTAAACAAGGATCTGACCATACTTGATTTGGTCAGACTTGAAAGCCTAAATCCTTTGTGAGACCTGATATCTCCATGTGCACAGAATTGTCCAAACATCTTACTCACCCCTCAGGGTCAGCCCAGACTCATTGCTTAGCAAGACTGTCCCCACCCCACTTTAGCCAGAGCCAGTCAGAACTTTGCCATGTACCCACCATACCCCATTCATTCTGCTAGTTGAGCATCCGCTACAGTGTTGGTTCTGCCTTCTACATGCCCCCCACCTCTAACAAGATTTCTAAAGAAAGAGGACAAAAACTGGGGGGAAGCTTTGAACATTGTCCTCAAAGAGCTCAGATGTTAAAGAGTTGGTTCCCACCTTGCCACAGGAGCAGAATACCCTGAAAGCAGGGCCTGACAGGGTAACGCATGAAACTGTAAAAGTGAAGTCAAAGCTGCAGTGGTACCAAAGAATGTAAAGCACCAGCATTAAGCCATGCCTTCAGAGGGAAGGTGAAGGCTGAGCCAGCAGAAAGGGCAGCTACGTGAGCTGCAGCCAGCCAGGCTGCAAGGGTGGGGCCATCCAAGCCACACAGGGTCCCTGATGCCAGGGGTGGACCTGTATGATTTCATGCTTGCCCTGCTAGATTTCAGTCTGCTTTAGTTCAATCCATCATTATTTTCCTTTTGCTCCTCTTGGAATAGGAATGCTGACTCTACGCCTCTCCACCATTATACCATGGAAGAATAAAACTTAGATTTTCCTTTCTTGAGAGGAAAGTTCATCTTGAATTGCAGAGGAGACTTTGGATTTGGTCTTTTGAACAGTGCTGGGACAGCTGGACTGAATGCACATGAATTATGAGATGGACAAGAACGTTAGGGGGCAAGGATAGAATGCTTTTGTGTGGATCTGAGATGTCCCCCAAAGGCCTATACTGAAGGGTAAATTCCAATCTTGACACTAATGGCAGAAGGTGGAAACTCTGAGGCAGAGTGCACTGGGAGGTCTCCAGGTCATTGTGAGCCTGCTGCCCTCAGAGATGCTTGTGGACATAATGTGAGCAATTTTGCTCTGCAGCCTACACCCCAATATGATGTACTGCTCTACACTTAAAGCAACAAGTAAGCTAATTAATTATGGGCTGAGACTTCCAAATCTAAGCAAGAATAAACCTTTTCTCTTCATAAATTTATTATCTAAGGTATTTGTTACCCAATATCACCAGAGTACTGGCACTAGGATGCATTTGCTGTGTGCTCCATCTTCTTTGTATTTAAGTTCCTCCCTTCCCTTAGCCCATTTTCACAAAGCTACACTTGCCTCACACTTTCAAAGGGCAAGCGGACATTTTTTACAGGCACAAGTGACACCAGTGAAACTTCCTTAATCAGATTCAGCACCTACAACCATTTCAGCCACTTGAGCTCTCAATAAAAAAATGCTGAATAAATAAATGATGCTTAATCAAAATGCACTCAAAGATAGTTTTAGTCCCAGGATTCTACTTTATCCTAAGAAAATAAGCAGAGTTTACAGTTTATAGTTTACAGCTAACAAGAATTGACATATGACTCTCTAGATGAAAAAAAAAAATTATATTGTCCTTTCCTCTTTCTTATCACTCCTTTATCTTGTCCTCTGTTTGGCCTGGGCTACATAGTAGTTCAAAGCTACCTTGGACTACACAGCAAGACACTGCCTCAAAAAAAAAAAAAAAAAAAAAAAAATTGAAGTCCAAGCAAGTAGTTCAGAAGATTAAATCTCCTGCAAGCAAGCACACGGGCTGGAGATTCAATCCCCAGGCCTGCCATGCCAGCCCCTCCCCCAGGGCGCACTGAGACAGCAATTGAGACTGGACGTGGTGTCACACGCCTGTAATCCCAGCACTTGGGAGGCTGTAAACAGGCAGATCACTATGAGTCCAATCTAGTAGTGAGACTCTGAACACCCCGTAGATGCTTCCCTAAAAATATAAAAATAAATAAATGAATAAATAAATAAATTGAAGACCAAAGGGAGAGACTCACTTTAGTATAAAAGCATACTACAAAGCTATAAGAATAATGACAGTCTGATAGTGGCATAGGAACAAAATACACATGGTATGCTATAATATCATGTGTATTTAAGAACTAACAGGTGATCAAGGTAGTGATACAGAGAAACAAGAGAAGAGTTGTTTAGTCAGTGGTGTTGGAAAACTGCCTTACGGAGAAAGCTGGAAGGTCATCTAGGCCAACAGATTGCAAATTAAATAAATATCTAATAATAGACCTTAAAATTATAAACATCATAGAAGAAAATATACTCGAATGCATACACTGCAATAACCTAAAGGACAAAGCATATGGCAAAAACACTGAAAACGGGTTATAAAATCACAACTTGATAGTTATGGATTTAATAAGAAGCACCACAGGCAAAGTTAACAGGTCAATGACAGTGAAAGAAAATACTTCCATATCTAATGTGACTAAGAGTCCAGTATCTACCTTAGACTTTGCCCAAGCTGCCAAATCATGAAGAAAGAAATGAGAAATCTAATTTTTAAAAAGAGAACAAGGTTACAAATAAGCAATTTAATACTAGGAAGCCAAATGAATAATAAATTAGTGTTCTTACTACCTAGTAATCAATGAATGCAAATTAAGTCATGAATAAGACAATGTTCTTCGCCCATCAGAGGAGCAGAAATTGGAAGAGTGATTCATAATCAAGGTAAGCATGAGAAGAGTCAGAAAACACTATACTCTGCTTTCTGGGGGCTTTAAACTCATACAGCTGTCTCTGAAAGCAATTTAGCAGGACTTAGTAAAATATTGGTTATTTATGTCTATGTACAATAAGATTCTAATTTCATTTGCATATCTAAGAGATTGTGCACAGATCTATTAAGGGAGTCAGAATGAGGGAGTTTATCAATAATGTTATTAGTTTTGATATCAGGAAGCTGAACTTGTGGGTTCCTCACTGGAAGGATAATTAAGTGACATGTACTGGAGAATAAATGTCAGGCACATGCAGCTGGGTATACTAGAGACACACAAATCAACACAGATTTAAAAGCATGGGTTTGAATGGAAAAAGTGAGACTCAGAAAAGATTTTATCACATAAACTTTTTATGGAAAGTAGAACTCAAGAATGCACAAAAAAAAATCCAGCATTTTTAAGAAGATGTGGCTATTATAACAGAAGGAGAAAGACAGAGATTCTCCAAAGACAATGAATTTAATCAGAATAAACACTGCCACGGGAGGAGGTGTGCTACAGTAAATTATGGGCATCTTCAGGGAGGCTCTTTGCCCCTTTAAGACAAAGGTTTTAAAAGGTAAAATAAGGAGGATTCAGTTAGAGGTTTTAGAACAATTATTCTTGTCTACAAGGATCAATAATAATGGTGGAGTCAGTCCAAGGTTGAACAGGCAGTTGCCAGATAGCTATCCTTGCCTAAGAATTTTTTGCTTAAGGCTGTAGTGGTTTTGTGAAGGTGGTGATTCTAATGAAATCTCTTATAACAGTTTCTCTTTTTTTGTTGTTATCAGGTGTTGCATGTGAGACCTTCTCTGCAACCCCATTTTTACTTCCTTTTTGTTGAAGCTTGACATTTGATTATGATAACCTTCATTCTGTTTAAACTTTTACATAAATCTTATCAGTATAGAAATCTATGGAGAATAGGGAAGAGCATGAAGACTGCAGATAGGAGAAGAAATAAATACAGGTTAACAGACAGGCAGGCCTGGAGAGAGGGCCGTGGGTGGACAGGCGATGATGGCACAATGCAAACTAGTTATAAAGAGCTCCACCTTGACATATGAGGCCCTAAAAAAGGAGCAGGAAAGATAGAGGACAGAGAGCACAGAGCAAGACAACTTAGAGCCAGTGGGGATGCTAGAGCAACCTGCCTGGCTGCTCTCCCCATATCTATTCCTTACGAGATCTACTATGTCACTGAACTCTGCCTCAGTTTCTTCAGCTGTAAAGAAGAAAGAACAAAACCTACACCAAAGGTTAGCTGGTATCCATGTAAATAACCCGATAAATAATAGGGACTTGGTGAACATTAGCCTCTGCTGTTTCTACATCAGTTCTATTTGCAATAGTGAAGCTATGCACTTTGTTTTATTTTTCCATATTTTTATTGAGAAACAAATGGCAATGAGACAGTTTCAAATCCAATTAGTGGGACAGTTTCAGTAATTAATACATTGCAGGGGGCCTGCCCAGTTCTATAAGTGGCTGCTTCAATAAAGCAGTCAGGCTCTGGTGGCTGTTGTTCAATCCCCACAACTCAAGCCAGCCAAGCCTGCCCTGAAGGCATTCAGAGCAAATAATAATAATAATAATAATAATAATAATAATAAATATATTGCATATTGTTGTATTAGTGGTTATTCATTGTACAAGATGCAGACATGATATCCTGTTCACAAACACTATTAGGATAAATCCCTCTATGCATTGAATTAAGAGAATGTAGCTGTAAATCTATTCTATTTTGAATATAGATGCAAAATGGTCATTCATTTGTATCACCTTTTTTTGATTAGTTTAGTCATTTATATATTATACGTGTGTGAATTCAGCAAAATAGTCCAGTAGTCCATAATAGTAGTGGATTTTCTGTAAGACTGGCAATGTCAGAAGTTGTTGACTTGAGCCTTTTATAGCCCAGCATATTAATATGGCTTTACTTTTTATACTTCGTTTTCATACTTTTCCGCTGAATGGTTAAAATCAAAATAAAGCAAAACCTATGTAACAAGAAATGTAACTTTTGTATCTGATAAGTTCAATCAAATCCCCTCCGGACTTATCCTGAAACCCTGTACCGCAGTTTGTAGATCCTTTGTCAGTGTCAGTCATGTGGAAGAGTCACAGCTATTGCTTGACCAATTTGTTCTCTGTAAAAGCCTGAGAGAATGTTTTCTCTCCATGTGACTCTCCTTCGGCACACTCTACATCATCAATCACTTTCCTCTGTGGCCCCATAATCTCCTTGATCAGAAAATTTAGGACATAACTGAGTTACATGATGTTATAGTACAAGTTCTACTATGTTCTGAGTCTTCACTGACCTTGAACGGCTAGGGCCAAAATATTGGCTGTCCTTGCAGCCCTTCTTTTTCTCTAATTTTTGGTCTGCAAACTTAGGCTGTTATCCCTCCAGAAAAGATGCTTATTGTTATTACCCTACAACCTAGGCTGTTGAGCTTAACCTCACTATCTGTCTGAGTATCAAACATCTTAGGCATAACATGGAACAGGTATTTTCCATCAAGTATTGATATGTTAAACTTTAAGTCCCTACAGATTGTGAAGAAAAAATTTTAAAAACTTAAATATATTTTTAAAAATAGAAATAAACAATTACACATTTTTACACAGTTTAGAAATCTAACCATATACAGCATTGTAGCAGGACAGTCCCACAACACCCCTTTTTCTGTCTCCTGAAAGCTATGTACTTTGAAAGAAGTACAATGACATCACAAAGGATACATATGCAGGATCTTTTAATCAACTATGTTCCAGATTACCAGATCCCACTCAGAGATAAAAATTGCAAAGTTGCTATGAGAGCTAGAACATAGTAAGTGTCCATAAATGTCACGAGTATTACTGACAAGAATCACTTATACAATTCCAAATAGAAGATTCCATGTAGAAAGTCCTTTGCCTGACACTCTCTCAGAATTGTTCATTCTACTGAACCATAATCTCATGAGTGAGTCTCCTGTCAAATCTGTGGTATCTCCTCCTTAGTTTTGAGTAGTGACATTACCAATCTCTGATGTCTGTGTCCAGGAATAGGTTTAGAGCATTGATAAATGATTACACTGTAGCAGAGACTCCAGGGGTTAGGCTGCCAATTTCAGAGATTTAATGCAGCACTTTGCTGAAGGCTCTGGAGAATTCCAGCTCTGGGTTTAGTAAAATTATTTGTTCTCACCCAAAGAAATGATGTTTTTAATTTCCAAAATAGTTTATGCCTGAAGTCTATGTATCAAATGATGACTTCATTTTTGTTGAATTTTATGCATCTGGATCCCTAATGCCTGCCTTCTGGAGACTGTAAAATTATAAGGCAATTTCAGTCACATGACATGGCCTCAATTGCCAACAGAAACAGGAGGATGCCTCTGTCTCTGAAGAGTAACACACATTCCCTATGCTCCAGCTGGTGCCCAGCCCTGCATTAGGACCTGAGGCTATGGCAAATTCCTGGTCTGGAAGTACCATTATCCTGGAGATGGGCCAAAGGTTAGATGTTCCCAAGATGGGTCTCCAAACTAATATCTATTGAAATAGATTCTTGTAATTTTTATGGGCCAGCCCCAGGTACTTTTGCCATTTGGGAATAAGTTTTCGTATAAAAAATTAAAAATTACGCTTTAAGATTGCATTGGTGGAAAGATCAATATAATCCAGACAAGATTCATTTTTATATACCTAAAAGAAGTTAAAACAATTTTCAGGGGGTCCTAAAATAATTATGGGACTTAGCTTCTATGCCTGCTGGGCCTAAGTGTGTAAATTAGCCCATATTGGACATTTACTATATGCTCCAGACCATTAATTGCTTGAGTACTATAGGGAATGATAAGAGTAAGGAGAAATGAGAGGAGGGAGATAATGATAGCAAATACCATTAAGAGCTTTCTTATAAGGGCCAGGGATATAGCTCAGCAACACTACACCCACCTAGAGGTTCAAGGTCCTGAGTTCAATTCCTGGTACCAAAAAACAAAAGAGCTTTCTTATATGACAGGCACTATAACAAGGACTTCCTGCTGCTTTTTCTTAATCTAACAATGTGTGATGTTGTCATTGTAATTCCATTTTATAGACATAGAAACTGAGGCTCAGAGAGTTGAATAACTTCAATAAGGTGTAAATGACAGAGCTGGGTCCAGCTAGCTACTAACCCCCACTAAATAGCCTTCTCTTTCTGTAGCCTGAGTAAGACAGGACCACAAGCATCAGAATCCAAGGGTAGCACCAAAGACTAGCAGTGGCCACTCAGATGGTTCATATTATAGCTCAACTAGGCCTTCAGTAGATTAAGAGAATCCTAGACCCACCCTTACCTACACAGAACACTTACTTAAGGCCTATGTGCTTGTCACGGTTCTCCAGAGAAACAAAGGCAATGCCAGGTGGAAGTATTGAGCTTTATTGTGGGAACTGACTCCAGGAGTCCTAGAGTTTGTTTTTTGTAAATCAGAGAACCAGGAAGAAAGTGGTGTACTTCCACTTACTTGTCAGTCCACCTGTGGGAGATGCATATGGTGAATCTCAGAATCCAAAAGCACTGATTCCCAAGATCAGGAGATAATGGAAGCCCCAGCTCAAGAAGAATGAAAGAGAATTTTTCTTCCTTCTGCATTTCTGTTCTGATCCAGTCCTCAGTGGAGTAAGTCATGCCCACACACACTGGCGGAGAAGGATCTTCCTCATTCAGTCAACTAACTCAAACACAAAGCTCCTGTGGAAATCCAATCACAAATACACTTAGATGTAATGTTTCACCAGCAGTCTAGGCTTCCTTTATCCTAGGCAAGCTGATGCTAAATTAACCATTGTGTCCAGAAGAGGGAAGTGAATTTGAGGGAGATAAGGGGGCATTCGGGGTAGGTAAGGACAGCTGAGCAAAAACAAGAAAATCATGAGTGAAAGTCAACAAGGAGCCCTTGCTTCTGTCTAGCCTCACTTCTACCTGTAAGTTATTAAGAAAGGGTACACTATGGACTTTTAGTGCTAAATGACCCCAGAAGTTTTGCTGTGCTAAAGGGGAGGGTGTTTGCTAGCAAACTAGAAGCCCAAGCATCAGCACCTGCTACGCAGCCAACTATGCGGGAAAACAGGTGTTGTCAAACTGAGAAAATGATTTTATTATTCTTATAAATGATTATTCTACTTCTCTTGGGGACTTGAGAAGAGCTTATAAGAGAGAAACTCAGCTTCCCAATGACAGGGCTGTTTTCAAATCAGAGTTGGCATTTGCATCAATTTTGCTGAGAGTGAGCAATTCTTTTTTTTCCTCTCTCCTGCATGATAAGGTAACAATAAAAGCTTTGGTTCCTTGTATGATAGGAAAATAATATTTGAAACTGCAGCCTTGGGGAAAAGATGAAGGCTTTTAGGCTCAGCTCTTGTAGTGGAAAAGTTAACTGTGATGAGAAACACTATGCAGGCTGATGGTGTCCAAAAAGATACAAAGGGTGAGGTTAGACAGAGCCCCTGGCCACCCCTCCACACCAGGGAAGTTCCAGCACTGCCTGGAGTTGCCACCTGCCTCACTGTGTGGCAAGTTCCCCCATCTGATTGTCTGCTTGCTCCTCTGAGCCACCTGTCTGTCTTCTCTCTAAACTTCCCTCTCACAGCCATCAGAGATCTTCTTGAGGCTCTGGTCTGTGGGTGTTAGTCAATGACTCCTCCAGCATAGCCCAAGCTATCAAGGTCCATTGACACTTCCAAAACTGCTCGGCCTCTGCAACAACTGTGACTTTTCTGGGTTTGCATCCCTCCCTTGCATTCAAGGCCTATACAGCCTTGCTTGGCTTTCCCTTGGGCCCCAGACCCTCCTGCAGATCCCCCTGCTAGACATCGTTCCAATGGCCACCCAAACTAGGTGTCCTTGTACTTCCTTTATTCCTCACACCTGCAACGCCATTCAGTCCAGGGTTGCTGAGCTCTGGATCTGATCAAGCTATGACTTGGAGTTAGGGACACAGAGACCACAAAGGCAGAGTACAATCTCATGGGCTACAGAGGAGAGAGAGGAGGTCTTAGTCTTTTTCTGCTGTCTTTACAAGAAGAGCTGAGTCTGGACAGTGCAACTATTAGTTTATTTGGTTCATGAGGATGGAAAGCCTGAGCTAGCATGTCAAAAGAGCCCTCATGACACACCATTTTATGGCAGAGGTCTTGAGAGCAATAGGGGCCAAAACCCACTCTCATATCAAGCCATGAAGGCAGCACCCTTGAGATCCAATCATTTCCTAACACTGCTGTACTGAGGATTAAATTTTCAAAGTAAGGATTTTGTGGATGCATTCAAATAATGGCAGAAGGAAAACATACAGGAAACATAATGTGTTCTGCACAATAGTAAGAGAAAAAGCACATGGCACCAGGGGGCACATGTAGGTGAGAAGCTATCAGAGTGCCCAGCCTGAATCTTCCCTTAACATGATCAACATGACCAGTTTGACCATGCATTTGAGAAGCAGTGCATGCAGGGCTTAAGTGCTCATGATTTGGAGCCAAATGCTTGTGTTTCAAATCACTGCTGCACCACCGATAAATTATTTCACCTCTCTCAACCTTAGCTTCCTCATCATAAAATGGAAATAGTAATCTCATAGGTATTGACCTATTAGAGAGTTTACAAAAAAAATTATGTAAGTATATAAAATACTACTCAAAACATGAACTGGTGCAGTGTTAATGCCCTAAGAATATTTACTATTATAAAAAAGAAAATTTACTATTATTATAGAGCTCATTGGGAAACTTTATAATCAGCTTCCTATGAGTAGCAAAACATCACTGTCCATAAATACGGAAAATGGCATTTGGAAAGACACTTACTGCTCTATTTAGCTACTTCTATCCATGCTCTCCCTTCAAGCCCATAATGGCAATTCTTCCATTGGCAATGTTCATTGGCTCACACATTATATATAGACTCCCGAAGAATGCTGATAGCGTCACATTTTGATTGACACTTTAAAAATAATAGGAAAGAAACTTTCGTCTTCAATGTCCAAGAATAGCCTCTGCAGTAAGTCTTTCAGCTTCAGGCCTCGGACAGAATTGGAAATGGAAGTGATCATTTGTCGTCTTTCTTTATAGACTACATTTCTGGCATCATTTCCATGCTAAATGGAACTCTTTAAAAATAGTCTTAACAAGCATTTTGACAGCAGCCCCACTATGGACATGAGAGGGAAATAGCTACAGAGAACCTGCATGCATAAAATTTGGCCTACCCTGCCAAACGGTCAGTGACTGCAGCCTTCTTCCAGAGGGTACGTCTAGTGGCAGCAAAGTCCCTGGATCACAAACACCTTTCAGTATTGTGGAGTTTGGACAATGTTAAAGCTGCAAATGCCTCCAGGAGTGCAATGTGGAATTAGCCAAATGAGAGGCTATTCATTCCACAGTGACCAGTTCTCTGCGGGGAGCAGCAAATGACACCCTTGGGGATATTCCACAAGATAATTCCTTTTGGGAGCCTTCTCTCTGCAGGATAAAGTCCAGATCAAACCTCAGATGTCAGCAAATACTGGCTTAGTGGATTCATCTGTAGCAATGGGCTTGGCTGGGATGAGGATGTGCTTCAGAGAGAAAAAAGCCCAGATGTTGTTACTGAGGGAGAACAACATGGAATAGAAGGAGCTGGGCCCCCAGGTAGATACACCTGGATGCTAAAGCTTTAAGGAGTGCTTCAATCTGTGCATACTCTGGATCCCACTTGTAAAGTGGGGGATCCCTCAAGGAGATATGAGATGAAATTGTAGTGCTTCCCAATACAGATGTTGTCATTATTATGATGCCCTCGCTGAACATAAAATCCTGTAGTGGCAGGATAAGTGTCATGAGGACCGGCCAAATAGCTCAGCAGATTGAAGTGCCTGCAAGCAGGCTCAGGGGCCAAGGGTTTGATCCCCAGGCCTGCCATGCCAGCCCTGCCTCTGGGATGCACTGAGATGGCAATTGAGACTGGGCACGGTGGCGCACACCTGTAATCCCAGCTCCTGAGAGTCTGTAAACAGGTGGATCACCTGTTTAGAATCTGATCTAGTAGTGAGACCCTGAATACCCTGTAGACCCTTCCCTAAAATAAAAAAAAATAAAAATAAATTAAAAAAGGATAAGTGTCATGAAGACAGGAAGCTGATGATTCATCCAGGGCTCCGCTGCCAGCCAGGATCCTGAAGTATTTGCCATTCTGGCACCTAGCCAAATTGGTTCCAAGGCCAACCAACCGATGCCCTCAACTGTATGTGCTACTATTACTGCCCCTACTCACACCCTTCAACAGATGCTGCTACCAACCTCAGAAGCACTGTCCTATCCTACCGTAGCCTTCTTCATAGGAGATTACTCCCGCTCCTCTTTCCCTGTATTCCTTTTTCTCTTTTTCTTCCTCCTCATGTCCTTTTCCTATTCCTGCTCCTCCTCCATTTCCTCCTCTATCTACTCTAATATTACTCTGTATTTTGTTCTTTGTGCCAAAGTAAAAGTGAAAAATTAAACTGGAATTGAAAAGTAGATGGGAAAAGAGCCACTCTTGACCATCCTTAACTCCTGCAAGCTGCTCCTGAACTGTAGCCACAAGGACAGCTAGGGCCAGGGCCCTACCCAGGATGGGCTCCCACCTGAAAAAGCAGCACAGAAAGAAGAGAGGTAGGCCTCAGCCAACCCATCCTACTACCCATAGGACAAAGGAAGTCCAGGGCCAGAAGGAGATTAAAACTATTGCAAATTTGTCTACAGCTAGAATTCCAGACCCCAATCAGAATCTTCACCCATTTTCTCAAAGGCAGCAAGATATCTTTGAGACTGGAATTCCCATCTCTTCTTTTACAAGCAGAGAGCTGAGGCACAGATCCCAAGCTCCAAGCTAGGCACCAACTGAGCTGGAATTAAAAAGCAAATCTCCCCATTCCCCGCTTCTCCTGCTGCCTCATAACCTATGTATCTGCCAGCATTAGGACTGGAGAAATACGGACATTCACTCATGCTGTCTCTGTCTCCATCTCTGTCTCTGTCTCTGTCTCTGTCTCTGTCTCTGTCTCTGTCTCTGTCTCTGTGCATCCATCTGCCTCTCTCTCTTTCTCTCTCTCTCTCTCCCCCCTCCCTCCTTCCCTCCCTCCTTCCCTCGCTCCTTCCCTCCTTCCCTCGCTCCCTTTTGATAATTTCAAGTGAAGAGACTTTTTTCTCTATTGCCTCTTTCCATTTTAAGGGAGATGTATTAATTAGCCAAGCAATCAACAGGTAAACTTCGTAGCACTAAGCATCATTCTTACCTCCATAAGAGAACCAAAGAGACAGAAGCTGCCAAATCTTGCCTGAAATAACTCACAATCTAGGTGAGAGACACTAGCAGACTTCACATTCCAATTTTTGTGATGGCTGAGATATAATGCAAATGCTATACAATTCATCCACTTATAAAATTCAATGGGTTCTGGCACAGTCACATGGTTATATAACCAAAACCACAATCAATTTTCTAACATTTGTATTATGCTAGAAAGAAATTCTGTGTCCATTAGCTCTTTATTCCCCACTTCTCCCATCAACCACTAAACTATTTTCTATCTCTATGAATTAGTCTATTGAATGTTTTATGTACAGAGAATTGTATGATGTGTGGTCTCTTGTGGCTGGCTTTTGTCAAGAAGCACGAAGTTTCCAAATGCATCTCTCTGTTAATGTTATTAGTTTTGCATCCCTTTTGAGGCTAACTTATTCTATCTCACAGACATACCATGTTTAGTTTAGCCACTCATCAACTGGTGAACATTTGGGTTGTTTGCACTTTCTATCAGTTATGAATGATACTGCTATAAACACTCAAACACAAGTTCTGGCATGAACATATGCTTTCACTTTTCTCAGGTATATACTTAGAAGTGGAATTTCTGGACCTCTTATAGCTCTGAGTTTAACATTTTCAGTGAGTGCTGGGCTGGTCTCCAAAGCCACACTATGATTGTCCAACCCCACCAGCAAGGTATGAAGATTCTAATCTTTCCACACCTTTGCCAATACTTATTATCTGTTTTATTTATTATTATAGCCAACCTAGTGAATGTGAAGTGGACTTGACTTTTGATGTCCTATTGGCTAATTTTGTTAATACCTTGTCATATGTCTGTGTGGCTAGTCTTACATACTCTTTGCAAAACTACCTATTCGAATTCTTGCTTTTTTAAAAAACAGTGTGCTATGTGCCTGCTTTGATTTTAACTGTTTCCCTAGGAAATGGAATCATATTTACTTATGTTAGGATTTATAAATATTTCAATCCCTTCAAATCTAGCAATGCTTATTTAAAAATGTGTATTGGTTCCACAGCCCACCTGGTAACATATTTTTCACATTACTCCAAATTAAAATGGAAAAAAAAATGATCAAAAATCCAGAAGGACAGAGACGAACTTCTGAGAAGACAAGTACAAGCACGTCATACTTCAAACCTGGGCATTTGAACACTCATTTCTTCCCAGATGGACCCTCTCTGGTCATGTAAGAAGGGCCACTGTTGGCTGTTTTCATATCACTGTACAAAGAGGGAGGAAACTGGCTTGAGAATAAGGAAAAATGGCATCGCCTATGGACCCCAGGGCCCATCTATGCTACAGGCAATGAACTTGGGGATGCTTCATACCTGGGGACAGCTTCTGTGCCCCACATCCCCTCCCACAGCCTTTCCTCCTCCCACACCTCAGCACAGCCTGCCTGAAAGGATCAACTCTGGTCGTGAGAGCAGATACCCCCTTCACTGCAGGACGCGTCCTCTGCACATCTAGCTCATGCCAGATTCAGAAACCGGCACTGTGGTATTCAGGAAATCATTCCTGATCCCAGTTAGCTGTGGGCTGCTGGGGAAATGGGCTGTTTCTCTCCAGTGTGGCCCATGCATCAGCAGAATGACTCACAAAAACATCTGAGACACAGAGGGATGCTTAGCCTGGGTAGACTTGAGGTCCTCCTAAAGGGACCTCATGCTGGCTCTTACCAGTTTAGCAGAAGTTTCCAGGCATCCCTGGCTCAATACCCACTATGTATACAAGTGACAGGAAAAGGAAAAACTGCAGTGACTGCAAGTTCAAGTTTATTTAATCATAGTGCTTATAATAACAAAAGCATCTGTAGTCTTGATTATTTCCTATTTGTTCATAAATTTAATAAGTCTCAAGTAAAGAAAAAGAATAAAACTCCAATGTACAAGAAATTTACCAATTATAATCACTTGCTTCATCTGCCCTGAAGCCACACAGCTCCAGATTCAAATGGGCTTGCCTTGTGTTCACAGATGTATTAGAGATTTTAGAAAAACAGGGACCATGGACTCTGTCTCCAATTCTGTCTCTGTTACTTTTCTCTCATTGTTGGGACAAAATACCCAACCCCCAAAATTAAGGAAGGAAAAGTTTATTTAGCTCACAGTTATTGGTGGTTTCAGTCCATACTCAGCTGGCTCCAAGGCAGAGTGGTACAAGTCAAATGGTAACAGTTCCTGGCAGCAAAAAAACAGCGAATTGTAAAGGGAGGAGCAGCAGCTGCTGCAGTTAGCAAGCCTCCCTCTCCTCCTTCTATTGTATGCAAGCTACCCACCCCGCGGCAGGTGTAGCACTCACACTCCTAAACCCCACATTGGATCATGAATTAATCACAAACTCTAGAAGCCTACACCATGACTACACAAGACTTTGGGGAGACAACTAGACACAAACCATAACAAATGTAACCCAGCAAAGCAGCGGCCTCCCAGAAAGGGTGGCTGCATCTGCTCTGTGTCAATGCCCCCAGCTCTGTCTCACACAGAGAAGGTCCGCTTAGCACTGGGCTGTGAGGGCAGCTTCAGCCTTGAGCTGAGCTCTGCAGACCTGAGCCCTGGACCACGGACTCTGTAAGGGAAGGTGTCACTTACTCAGGGTCCCTCCGGTACTCCTGTGGTCCCTCAAGCTCAAAATTTTGAATGTAGCTGAACTATTTTGAAAGGTAAAATGCACCCAAACCATTCTGAGACAATGATGGCCTTCTTTCTAGTGATTTTAAGGGAGGAAGGATGAGGTGATCCGCAGTCATCTAGGACAGGCTCCTCAGCATCAATATTTATGATGACCTCCTACCTCTCCTGGCCCCGCACTGGAATTCTGTTCTGAGCTCAGCCACCTGAAACAGAGCAGGTAAAGTATCCACTGGACGTCCTCCTGCAGCTAGGGCTTCCACCTCTCAGGTACACTGAGGTGACTGTCAGCGACAAGGGGAGTTGTCTCTGTGTCAAAGAGACTTGTGTGGATGAACTGTGTGGACAGGCATGGGAAGAAAAGGGACTCGGACTGTGGGTGGTAGGACTCCTGGCTAAGCAAGCATAAAGCATTGTGAGAAAGTTCACTTGGGCCTTTTTTCTGATGGGAGAGAAAGGAAAATAAGGGTTGAGCAATGTGAAGAGGAAAACAAGGAATAAGAAGTACAAATTGGTTTGCCCCTTATTGGTTAGAGCTTTCTAAGGAACAGAATCAATAGGAAAAAAATCATATGTACAATATATAACATATATAATATAATATAATATATAAATTATTCAGGGGTTATTATAATGGCTTACAGGATAAGAAAAGGGATAGTCCACAATGTTATCTAAACATTATAGAATCCAAGGATTCAGCAGATGCTTAGTCCAAGAAGCTGGGAGTTCTAGGACAAGAGGGACAAGGACATAGTGGCAGTCTGGAGAGTCTGGAGGCTCCCTAGAGAGTCACCAGTGTGACTCTGTGTTGAAAGACTGAAGAAGCTGGGGTCTGGTGTCAAGCAATAGCAGCAAGTGGTACAGGAGGCCTGCTCAAGCAGAATGCAACTTTGCAAAACACAGATAACTTCTTTCTTCCTCCTCTTTCCACTCTGTCTGGGTAGCAAGCAGGAGAATGGTGCCACCCACAATCAAAGTGAGCTTTTGTCTCATCAGTCTGCTGGCCTGCATGACAATCATCTCTAGACATTCCTAAGGGCATGTTCAGAAGTGTGATTTATTAATAGGTTAGGCATCTCTTAATCCAATCAAATTGATGATCAATATTAACTGTTACACTCCCGACACCATTGCACAGAACCAAGTAAAAAATGGTTTAGTGGAAACGGTGTTGTCAGTTGGCTTTTAGCAATGTGTTCAGTTTTCCTTTTGAAAATTACATGAAGTAATACCCATGGAGTATTGGTAGCACTAAGTAATAAATAATAATATAAGGTTTACAGTGATATATATTGTCCCTTGACTCACTCTTGGCTACAAAAAGAAGTGATTGATGTGACGCTTCCAAGCCCTTCCTTTGGACACACTCCTTCCAAAAATATGTTTTCAAATTTCTATTTGTAGTCCTGTTTTCCTAGAGAATGCCAAATTATGTAAGCTTTTGACACCAAAAGCTCTAGCTCTGCCTGTTTGACTTCCCTAGTCTAGCCTACAATCTAGTTCAGAACCACAGAGTGAAAATAAAAAGAAAAGAGAAAAAATCCAAATCTTGCCCATATTTTCTTGGTTTGTATTTCCACCTAAGTAAGGTGCTTAAACATCTGGCCCATGGATCTTTTTTTAAGAAATATGCATCAATAGCAACTTTGACTATATATTTTGACTATATATATAGTCAAAAAATGTATATATATATATATATATATATACACATTTTTTAGGGTTTTAATGGATTTATTTCAAGGATATGTTGAGATTCATAGGAAAGAGAATGCTGCATGCATAGAAAACCATCACTCAAAGTGGCACTTTAGTTTTAACACTAAACCTCATTTTAAAGCTGCCTTTGAGTCATTCTTCCTCAGGTTTTATATTTCTTTTTATTTTATTGAGAAACAAATAGCAACAAGATGGTTTCAAAACTGATTAATAGAACAGTTTCAATAATCAATACATTGTACATTGTTATCTTCTTAGTGGTTATGCATAGTACAAGAAGCAGACAGGATATCCTGTCCAATCACTATTAGCATGAATCTTCTCATTGAATTAAGCGAAAGTAGATGTATATCTATCCTAACTATTTTGTATGTACAAATACAAAATGGTCCTTTATTTGTATCCCCTTTTTTTGTTTAGTCCTGTCAGAGATGAGTATTCCATTGGCATCTACATACTATAGCTGTGTGAATTCAGCAAAACAATCCAACACAGTCCAGCAGTCCACAATAGTAGTGGGTCATCCACAGAAGTTGTTGACTTGAGCCTTTCACAGCTCAGCGTATTAATATGGCTTTACTTTTTATACCTCATTTTTATACTTTTCTGCTGGATTGTTAAGACCAAGATAAAGGAAGACCTATATAACAATAGTATCTTTTGTATCTGATAAGGTCAGTCAAGTCCCCTCAGGATTTATCCTGTTACCCTGTAGCGCAGTTTGCAGATCCTTTGTCAGTGTCAGCCATGTGGATGACCCTGCTTGACCAATTTGCTCTCTGTAAAAGTCTGAGAGAATGTTTTCTCTCCATGTGACTCTCCTCAGCACACTCTACATCATCAATCACTTTCTTCTGTGGCCCCATAATCTCCTTGATAAGAAAATTTGGAACACCACTGAGTTACAGGATGTTACATTGCAGGTTTGCCTATGTCCTGAGTCCTCACTAACCTTGAAAGGCTAGGATCAAAATGTTAGCTGTCCTTCCAGCCCTTATTTTACTAATTTTTGGTCTATAGACTTACAGTGTTAACCCTCCAGAGAGAAGTTTACTGATATTATTAACCTATAACATAGGCAGTTGAGCTTAACCTTACTATCTGTCTGGACATCAAATATCTTAGACATAACATGGAACAGGGATTTCCCATCAAGTATTACTATTTAAAACTTTAAATCCCTACAGAATGTGAAGAAAAAAATAAAAAATATTAAAAAATAGGAATAAACAATTACATATTTTCACACCAAAATTTAGAAGACTAACCATATGCAGCATTTTAGCAGGATAGACCTATGACATTTTTTCTTGTCTCTTGTTTTCATTTATTACTCTTTTTTTTAAACAAACATTTCCTTGAGAGACAGTATAGCAGTAGTTGATATGACATTAGAAGCAGTACATATTTAGAAGACCAGAATGACAGGCATTCCAAGCATGGCTCTAGTATTACACATGGCTATCTTCAGTGCAGTTGGTTAGTTCACAGGGATCAGCATATATAGTTAGTCAGGGTGAGAATCCTACCAATTAGCTGCTAGTTTCACAAACCTGCTGAAGATTCTCAGGATCACTGCCTTAACCATCTTGTGCATATAAATGTATGGTTTTGCACCTGTCATGTTTCCTAGCTTTTCTACTTCCCTCCCTTCATTGTTTAATCCTTAAGTTCTCCTTTTCCTTTTAATTGTGTTATATCATTCTACTGTATTTCTTGAGTTCTTACACTAGGGAGACTATAAAATGTTTACACATGTGGGTTTGGTTTATTTCACTTACGAGTATATGTTCACGTGGCATCCACTTAAATGTAAAGACATTCCTTATAGCTGAAAAATACTCCATTGTATAAAAATACCACATCTTTTTCATCCATTCATCAGGTAACAGGTATTTTGGTTCTTTCCAAGATTTTGTTATCACAAATTGTGCTGCTATAAATATAGGTACACATATGTCACTATGATATGATGTTTTCAGTTCCTCTGGGAAAATTCTTAGTAGGGGCATAGCTGCCTTGAATAGGATTTCCAGTCCTAGTTTTTAAAGGAGTCTCCACACTGGTTTCCATAATGGTTGCACCAGTCTACATCCCACCAGCAGTGGAGAAGGGTTCCTTTTTCCCCACAGTCTCTCCAACATTTGTTGTTGGGTGATTTCTTTATGCTAGCCATTTTTTCTGGGGTGAGATAGTATCTCAGTGTTGTTTTAAAATGCATTTCACAGATGGTTAGTGATGTGGAACATTTTTTCATATATTTATTCATTTCTTTAATTTAGTCCTCTAAGAAGTGTGTGTTCATCTCGAATGACCATTTCAGGATTGGATCTTTAAATTTTGGGGCCTTCATG
>NW_004524584.1:1070365-1074201 GCF_000260255.1 Octodon degus
AATTTTCATTGAATGCTAGATATTGTTGAATTTATTGTTTAATTTCATCTATGACCCATTAATTCCTGAGTAGGCTGTTGTTTAATTTCCATGTATTTATGGGGTTTTTTTGTTTTCTTGTCTCGTTTATTTCCAGTTTCACTGCACTGTGGTCAGATAATATGCATGGGATAATTTCTGTTTTCTTGCATATACCTAAGCATAACCTATGGACCAGTATGTGATATATTTAAGAAAATGACCCATGTGCAGCTGAAAAAAAATGTACATATGGTGGAACCCTCCGTATATATCCACTAGGTCCATTTGTTCCAAGCTCTGGTTCAGTTCTGCTACTTCTTCGCTAATTTTTTGTCTGCTTGACCTATCTTTTTGGGATAAAGGGGTGTTAAGGTCTCCTGTTAAGATTGTGGTATTGGATATTAGATTTTTCCTGTCCATTAAGATTTGTCTTATATAGTTGGGTGCTCACTTGTTTGGTGCATATACATTTATGAGTGTTACCTCTTCTTGAATTTTTTCCCTAACCAGTATATAGTGGCCTTCTTTATTTCATTTGGCCATTCTTGGTTTGAAGTTGAGGTTATCTGAGAACAGGAATGCTACCCCTGCTTTTTTATGAGGTGCTGGAGTGTTTAGTATTGTTTTCCATTCTTTGACTTTCAGCCTATGAATTTATTTTTGAGTTAAATATGTTTCTTGTACACAGCAGATTGTTGTATTGTGTTTCTTAATCCACTGTGCCAGTCTATTTCTTTTAATTGGTGAATTGAGTCCATTTACATTATTGGTTATAATTGAGATATATTGATTTATGATCAACATGTTATTTTTCTGCTGTTACTTATTCTTTTTTGTCCTGTGTTTAATTGTTTGACCTAATTAGTGGGTTCCTTCTGTTCTCATTCATAAAGTTCTAATAATTTTGGTCCCTCTCTAGAATATCTTTTAGTAGTCTGTGTAGGGTTGGATTTGTCATCATGAAATGATTTACTTGTTCTTTGTCATGGAAGTATTTCACTTCTCCATCAAACTTGAAAGAGAGTTTTGCAGGGTATAGTATTCTGGGCTGGAATTTGTTTTCATAGAGGACTTGAAGTACTCTGTTCCAAGCTCTTCTTGCCTTCATGGTTTGTGAAGAGAAATCTGCCATTATTCTGATGGGTTTTCCTTTGAATATGATTTGTTTCTTTTCTCTAGCAGTTTTCAGTATACTGTTCTTGTGCTGGATTTCTGGGATCTTGACTATTATATGTCCTAGTGTGTTTTTAATTGGGTTGAAGTTATTTGGAGTTCTGTATGCTTCAGTTAGCTGAATGTCAGAGTGCTTCCTCATATTTGGTACATTTTCTGCTATTACTTCTGCCCATATTCTGCCCATATTCTCTTTATATCATTTGTATTGAATCCTTCTTTCTCATTGATACCTATTAGTCTCACATTGTTCATCTTTGCATCATTTTGCAGGTGATGGATTATTTTTTCCTGCATCCTAGTTCTTTTTAAGAGATCTTTTCTTACCTTTTCAGTAGCTGTGACAGCGTCTTCAAGATCTGAAACTCTATCTTCACTTTCACTCAAATGGTTTTGCAAGTTTGTGATTAAAATTTTAAGGTCCTCTATATGTCTTTGACTCTGCTTCATGTGATCTATTTCTTTCCTGTATTGCTCATTCAAGGAATCAGTTGCTTTTCTAATCTCCTCTATTTTTTTTATCAGTGTCTTCTTGAGAAGCAGTTATTAATTCTTTAACTTCAGAGATTATTTCTGATCTTATTTCCTCTATATGTTTCTGCATTTGATTCTTTACTTCAGACACTATTAATTCAGAGTTTTCTTTTTTTTATTTCAGAGATTAATTCTGTTCTGAGTCTCTCTATACCTTTCTGCTGTTGTTTCTTTACTTCAGACGCTATTAACTCATACATTTCAGCTGAGCTAGTGTCCTCTGCACTTGTTCTGGATGGGATCGAGGCCTGAGATTGCATTTTGCTCCTTCTCTTTGCCATTTCATATAGCACATACCTCTGACATTTGATGTAGAGCTTTGGTGTAGTTATAACCTTAGCACTTACTGAAATTTGAGTGCTGATCTATTATGTTTGAGTTTATTCAGTTGTGCCTGGTTTGGGTCTAGTTGTTGTGCTCAGCTCCTTCCTGATGCAGCCCTTGGAAATGAACCTGTTGTGCCCCTGGCCCTAGGGGTGCAGGGAAGCACAGAAGCTCTCCCACACACTTGCCAAGCCTGGGCTTGGGCTGGGTCTGGGGGGGGTCCCAATGGCACAGCAAAAGTTCTCACTCACTTGGTGGGCTTGGAAAATGGGCTCTGGAGTAGAGGGGTCCTGAGGGTGGGGTAGAGAATCTCACTCATGCAGTGTGCCTGGGTTTTTGTCTGGAGAGTTCCTGCGGGCACATGGGAGCCAGAAGCTCTCCCACACACTCACCAGGCCTGGGCTTGGTCTGGATCTCACATTTGTTGGTAATTTCTTTTGACATGCAATAACTTCTCAATAACAAGAGATCCCAATTGTTAGTTCTTTCAAGTATTACCTGTGCAATTTGATTTTTGTTCATGAACTCTTTGCTTACCCTTATGTCTTCAGGAGTTCCTCCTACTTTCTCTTCCAGGAGATTTAGTGTTTCTGTTTTAATGTTTAGATCTTTAATCCACTTTGACTTTAGCTTAGTTCATGGTGATAGACCTGGGTCAAGTTTGAGTTTTTGGCATGTAGAGAGCCAGTTTTTCCAGCACCATTTGTTAAAGAGGTTTTCTTTCTTCCAGTAAGCATGTTTGGCCCCTTTGTCAATCTTACTTCCTTTGTCAAAGATAAGGTGGCTGAGTGTGATACCGGGAATTTTTTTTTTTTTTCAGAACTGGGGAGTGAACTCAGGACCTTGCACTTGCCACATAAGCGCTTATTCTACTGAGCTATCTCCCCATTCCAAAATTCAATTTTGACTATAAAAAGTAGTCAAACTTCCAAGCCTTACCATCACACCATCAGCACCAAACATTCACACATATGCACATTACACACACACACACACACACACACACACACACACACCAGTGCCCAACATTTCTTCCCCCTCCTCCCAATAGAACCACGTCACAGATTTTGAATGAATCACACTGTTTACATTTCTAGGGTCATGAAATATTACTCACAACTGAGACAAATAGCACGTTGTAACTATTTTCAATAACTTGTATGTGTTTTTCAATTTTTCCTGAAGTGAAAATAACCTTGCATCTTTGCTTGCATGTTTTTCAGGATATCAATCACTAATTCACACTGAACATGGATTCGGTTCTTATCAGAGTCCAGTACATGAGAAGCATGTCTAAGTCACATCTTAAAAATAAATTTCCCCTAGTTCCTTCCTGCTGTGCTTCACTCTGAGGAATTAGTTGCTAGCTCCACAACAGGACTGTCATCCCAGTGCATCCTTTATCTCCAGCTTGCAAAGCTCCTTCCTCTCTCTATGTCCTCTGGCTCCTAGATCCCATGTCTTTTGAAACTCTCAAAAGACAGTGCCTGAGGCATAAATGTTTTATCCTTAAAATTTGACCATGCAAAAAATTATACATGGGAAACAATCTCCTTTAACAGTTTTGAAGAATTTTTCCCCTTACCTACTAGCATTCTAGGTTACTGCTAAATTTGGTGCTTTTTTTTATTTCCACATACTTTTACATGATTTCTTCTCCTCTCCTTCCTCCTTTCCCTTTGTCTTCATTCCTTTACTTTCCCTTTGATCCTCCTCCTCCCCTTCTTCTTTTTCCAATCTCTCTCTCTCTCTCTCTCTCTCTCTCTCTCTCTCTCTCTCTCTCT
>NW_004524584.1:1074301-1086900 GCF_000260255.1 Octodon degus
CTCTCTCTCTCTCTCTCTCTCTCTCTCTCTCTCTCTCTCTTTCTCTCTTCATCTTTCCCTCCCTCTCCCCTCTATCCATTCTTTTTTTCCTCCCTCCCTCCCGCCTTCTCTGAACCTTTAGGAACCTTCCATCATCATCTCTGCTACTCTGGCCCTGCTGTAGGTCATTTTCATCCACTGTGCTGAGCACAGGGCAAGCCCTTTCTATTTGCAAGTCAAGTCCTTCCACTCTGAAAAACATATTTCTATTATCTCTTCAATAATTTCCCATTATTTTTTTCTGTTTTCTCTCTTTATCGCCTGTTAGTTAGGTTTAGACCTTGCAAAGTTAGTCCATAATTTACCTCCATTCCTTCTTTACTTGGAAATTACTTCCTTCTTTCCTTTCTTCTTCCCTTCTTTCTTAGTTTCTTTCTTTTTTCTTTTTGTGCATTTCTATTTTTTGTGTTACGTTCTGGAATACTCTACAGAAGGATGACATGCAAGACAGCCAGTATTCTTGTGGGAACTGAGCAAAGGACAGTGCTGGTCTCGCCCCAATCAACTGTGGATTTTATTTGATTGTTTTGTTTTCAGCACTATCCCCAGCTCCTCTGCCATCTCTCAAGTATCCTGACTTCTGTGACCCACTAGCAGAGCTTCTTGCAAGTCCTCTCACATGACCTGCTAAAGAAGAAGAGGTCTGGGCCTGCCTACTCCCCATACACACTTGGGGACCTACTCTGCCCTTGCCTTGGACACACCTGGGTTCTCCAAAGCCCCCTAAGCTTTGCGGAGCTAGGTAGGAGCAGTTAGGCCTTCACTGTCCTGTGGTAGACACAGCATTTCTGTCCTCACTAGCCGAGCCTCCCTCCCACTCCTGCAGCTCTGTCTAGCCTGCTGCCATCTCTGCTCCCATCCTCTTTGTCTGCAGGTTTGCCATTTTATTTCTTTTTTTTTTCTGCCATTTTATTGGCATATCAGGATAAAAGAGGGGAAATGCCTGGGTACAAATCACCCTGTTTAACTCAAAGTCTCTATTTTTATTTCTTCCTTTGTTTAAAAAATTGTGATTTAATTTGTTTCACTCCAAACAGAGGTGTGATTTGTCTTCAACAATTTAAAATGCCAAATCTCTTACTTTTGACAGTTTTAACACATTTTCAGAAGCCTTAAAAAATTCTTTTTTGGGAATTGAAAGAACAGTTATACTCAGCTCCTGCTCCCTGTCTCAGGGGAATGCCACGTGCTCCATCTCGTCACCAAGTATGCTACAGGAGTCATCCACATGGCACTCGCATCATGGAGTGGGACTCTCCTGTTCTGCAGGATGCAAGGTGGTGACAGTGAGCATATGCGTTATACACATCCATACTGCCGGGACAAAATGCCCAGCAGGGCATTGAAGGAGGAGGAGTTTATCCTGGCTCACAGTTTCCATGGGTTCAGTCAAGCATTGGCTGCCTCCAGGGCACAAAGTGCACAGCAGCATGGCAAAACAGAGGAGACTGTTCACAGCCCAGCAGCCTGGAAGCAGACAGAAGGAATGCAGCAAAACAAGAAAAAATTTCTGCATATCAAGCCCCAAGGGCCCTCCTCTACTCAGGCCCCAGCTCCCAAGAGCAAGCCAGCTATGACTTCACCCCTGATGAGAATGGTGCCCTCATAATCCAATCACCTTCTAAACACATGAGACTTTTGTAGAACATTCTAGAGCCAAACTATAGCAGTGTGAAAGGATGAGTTCTAGGTGGAAAGATGACTCTTTAGGGTATCCCTGGACAGGTCATAAGAGAGAACAAAGAGTGGGAGAGTTCAGCACACACACAGTTCTATCCATCTGCTGCACCTTCATTTGAACATACTATTGAATGGGTCAGTCACACCTGTTATGGCAGAGGTGAAGCATTGAGCCCCATTTGCCTCCCTTCTCCAGGTAGATGTTGTAGGGAAGCAGTGATCATAAGTCTTCAGCAAGATGCTGGAAGAAGGGCCAGCAAGATAGCTCAGCAGACTAAGCACTTGCTTAGGCAAGCATGGGGACCAGGGTTCATTCCCCAGTACCATATGCCATGCCAGCACTGCCTTTGGGTGCATTGAGCTAATGACCAAGTCTGGGCATGGTGGTGCATACCTATAATCCCAGAGCTGGGGAGGCTGAAAACAGGAGGTTCACTACAAGTCCAAGCTCCACAGTGAGACCCTGTACCAGACACATAATTTAAAAAAAAAAATCTGAAAGAGTGAAATAAGGTGATAAATCTGAAAATTCTTGGAAACTAAAAGGTTTGTATAAATGCACAGTGTCATTACCAGACCTAGTGTAGCTCATACAAGACCAGTCCTCACTGTAATATTACTCAGCAAGTACATTGCAATAATCTACTTTAGAGGTACAAAACCTCTTAGACATAACAAATACCTGGAAGTATCTGAAGAAATGTTACATTCATTGATGAAATTAAAGCCCTTGGCATCCAAAGTCAACTCAAGAGATCTGTTCCAACCCTCTTCTGCCTGCCATGGAGCTCTAAGAATATGTGTGCAGATGTTGGCACCCTAAAATGGAGGGAGTCTCTGTCCTATTTCTGTCACCAAGAAATAAACTAGATGTTCTAAGCCATGGGGATTGGAGGTTTAGTCATGAGCACAATACAACTTACATTCCTAGACTGTAGCTGGGGAGATCTATTACCCCCTAGTAGTGCATGGGGAGGTATATGATAGTGACAGGAGAATGGAAAGCTCAGGTGAAAGCATCTTTCCTTCATGTCTAGAAATGGAGCTAAGGAAAGATAGAGAGATGAAACTCAGATCAGAAAGGACCCCTAGATTAGGCTTCATTACGCATTCCAAGACAGAAGCCACAGGATTGGAGACAAGTCAGCTCAGGTTAACTCAGAAGATTTGTCAGCTTCATTTTTTGTGTAGCTGCCACAGGATGACTTCCTCTTCTTCTTGGCTGCCCCTGGAAGAAGACTCCTCAGTGCCATCTCTGAAAGCGCACCCTGAAACCCACTGATATTGGGACTTGTTCTTGCCAAGCCTGTTTCTTGTGGCAGCAGTTGTCATTAGCCATTACATCTCTGACCAAAAAGAACTTTGCCTACTAAGAGGGGTCAGGTCTTCCTTTCATATATACTCCCTTTGTGAGCCTCCTAGAGAACTTCAGGCCCCAACTTTTAGTCTCTGCCATGGGAACAAGTGCCAAAAACTTGGCCAGGTCTTACCAGCCTTAGCAATTAGCTTAAGGTATAAATGAATGTTCCAGCTACAGTAATAACTTTGAAAAGAAGTCCCTTGCACATCATGCATCTCAACAGTTCTTCTTTTTCCCAATTGCATGACCTGTGAGGGGCCAGTGAAACCAGAAAACCAGTACACTAGTAATTATTTAAGTTTTTCCATAAAAATGGAGGCACCATGCATTCTATTTTGTAAAAGGAGTACAAATCAATTAGAAAAAGACACCTGATCTCACCCTAGGGTTCTGTCATTTGGAGGAACTGACAGAACCAGAGTTGCTGCCCCAGCTACAGGCCACCCTCTGTTCCCACCCAGTCTATCTAAGGTGGGCGAAGGACAATGTCCTAAAACTGGAGCTCAGTGGAGAAAAACATTGGACTACTTGTCAAAGAGAAGTATATGAGGCTCAAAAGATGAACTCAGGAGACTGAAGAATATGAGAGAGGGCTGGTCTCATGTGCCCATTTGTGGCTTAGGAAGTTTAGCATTCAATGGTACCTCTATTGTTGAAACTGGTTGGAGTAAAGACTGGTGACAATCTTTTAAAGATTGATATGAGTACCCAGCAGTTTAAAGTGTATGTGTAGGAGAGGCTAGGGCCTTCCTCCTAGAAATTTTTAAACATTGGAAGCAGGTATAGTAGCTTATGGCAGCAGAAAAGGTGAAGCTGATGGTACAGAGAGCCCATCATAATCACCACCACCACCACCACAGGTGACATATGACTGGACATTCCTCCTTCCCACAGTACCCAGAAAGAAAGTGGAGAATGTGCAGTGTGGCATAGAATGATGGGTGTCTCTTTATGGATAAGACCTCAGTTAGGGGAAATCTGAACAATGACCCCTAACGTGTGGCACACCACTGCTGTGGAACCACCGTATCAGCCACTAGCCAGAGTCAGGCCTGTATTAATACTCAAGGAGGTCAAGCATACCTGTCTCCCCATACTGGCCAGTTCTCAGTGATGAAGGAAGACTTCAGCTCCCTTTTCTCTCACTTCTTTCCCTCAAAGGAAGAAGAAACCAAGCATCTGGAAGGCAAGACCCATCATTCCAGCTCCAAGGACTTAGTTAGGGAGGACATCTCCTTTCTTTCTATAGATTCATATGGTCTCAGCTAAAGTCTTCTCTGGGGAAAACAGGTAACAAGGTCTAAACATTATTTCAGATTAAAACTTTAAATGGGACTCAATATCTCTTAAGTAGAAATTACAGAAAGCAGTATAATCTGCCCAAGATGTTGCTGATCATAAAGAGTCAACATACACTGTGGTATTTTTTTTAGAGAAATTAAAATGACACTTTTATTTCATTTATCCCAGGTAAATTAAGACTTTTCAATAAACCATGTGCACCTCAAAATTTGGTACACTCTTTCAGTATCTTCATGAACAACTAAAGAATTTTTTAACTGTCATTTTTAAAATGCAATCAACCCCATTTTATAAATGAGTAAACCAGAGAGGGGGGAATACATATCCAATAGAACACAGAACAACTTGCTCTCATTGGTTCTCCTTGAGGTTAAAGGAAGCATCTGTGCTTGCCATTGTCCTTAATTGTGAAACTGAGGTGAAAGGGGGCACTTTGAATCCAGACCCCCAATAATTTCTTCCATCTCATAACAGTCTGTGTGTGGACATAATCTTAGACTGAAGACAACTGGTAGATGGTATTTGTATCTATTTGAGACTTTGAGGCCACTTTTATTATTCAACTTTCCCATTGCTGGAACAAAACACTTGGTATCCACAATTAAAAAAAGAAGAGGCTTAATTTGGCTCATGGTTTCAGAGGTGACAGCCGCTGGTTAGCTGGCTTCAGACAAGAAATGTCATGGTGCAAGCATGTGGTAGATCAAAGCTGCTCACTTTCTGGCACCCAGGAAGCACAGCACCAGGGAAAAGAGTGAGCAAGAGGTAGGTAATTCCTTCCAAAGGCATGTCTCCAGTAACCCTCCGACTGGCCCCTGCTACCTAACACACACAGCTATGAACATCAGTGGACTAATCCATTGATGAATACAGTGCTCCCATGATACAGTTGCCTTTCCTGTATTGTCACAATCAGGCAAGCTGACATTAAGCTTAACCTTCACAGGGCAGGAAGGCAGGCCGCACAGTGCCTGGTTTCCCATGGAGCCATATGAATTTCAGAACACTTGCATCCATATTCATACATAAGCCGAATAAAGGACAAACAAGCTAAAAGTATAGAGATTGTTGGCTGGGCTACTACTTTGAACAATCCACCCCTTTACCTTCCCTCTAGAATTTCTGACTATTGAGTTTATGAGATAACTGCCCCTAAGGCCTAATGAAAGGAAGTGATGGAATCAAATGTAAATAATGAAGCAAAATTTCATACTCACATGAAGGAAAGGTATGTAGCTTCAGGTTTAACTTAAATACCCTTGAATTGTTTCATTTTTCAAAAATGATAAGTCAGCCTTCCCTTCCTGTTAGAAATTGTGTACACATGGCACATCTTCAGCATGCCTTGCTAACCACAGATTCCATTATGTGTTTAATAATTGACTACTCAATAGAGCATCGATGCATTTCTGTCTGGAACTAATTCACCTTTGTCTATGCCTCAGCACGAATGTCTGGTGAATCACAGATGGGATTGTGGAAGTGTTTCATGTGCTGGCTGCCCTACACAGATCCACCTCCTCAAGATTATTCATGTCAGGCTCTGTGCTTAGAAATGTTCTAGCATGCTAAAACCACTGGAAATGTGATTTATGAAAGCTATGGAGAGCAGGACTACACCCTTTCCCTTCTAATGAGACCTAACAAATCAGTCTGCAGGCCACTTAAACCAGCAGAGAAATTATCAGTTACAAAATTAATGAAATGGATGCCTTTCCAGGCATTCAGGCTGTGAAGCTACCCAGTTGGAAATTGGGTTGAGGTGTGTTGACTGGGGAAGGAATATTAGACAATGCACGTCTTGAATTCTTTGTAGTGAAAGGAAAATCCATGCACCCACATGAACCATATTGTGTTTCTTGGATTAGATGTATGGATCTGAGGAGCACACAGCAAACAGCACAAATGGTGGATAATTTTGTGATGAAATTGGCCTGTCTCACCCCAGAGGATATTCTCTTAGGGTGGACCAGCTCTGTGCTTGGGCTCAAAGGAGAGTAGCATTGGCTTGGAATGAACATCATAGACTTTTAAAAGGGAAGGTGAGTTTTTAGACCACAACTACTCTTAGTCATTGTGATTACCTTGGTTATTTTTGTATCAGAAACAGAGGATTTGGGATGAGTCTTGGTGAGGAAACCCATAAACTTCTCAGTGCAATGGAGAAGGGAAATGACAGGCAGTCTAGTTGCTTGGGCCTCTGCTTAGCTGTGAAACCTTATTCTATAATCAGGTAAAAGGAGAAATGGGATGATAAGAGAAGGAGCTCTTATAATCCTGCCTTTGATAGCTAGTATGTTGTTTCATAAATTATGCATTCATTTCAAAATTACAAACTTTCAGCACAAAGTTCCATGCTGAGGCCTTTCTCTTGTAGCTTGAGTTTGCCAGTGGACTTTCCATTATTTGGGAATGTAGAATCTTACTTGTTTGTTTGCTTGTTTGAGTGTATGTCCATAAGTAATGGAAAACTGGATTCATTTATTCCATTAAAGAATTCTACTCCTCCATTAGGTACAGAAAAAGAAAATCTTCTTTGTCAGCCATCATCATTTCTTGGACAGGGTCTATTCTGTTGACTCAACAGAACACATCTAGGAACACAGATTAGCATGCACAATAGGTTAGGGGCTGAAGATGGCCTGGATTTCCTGGGGCAGCCAGAGCTGATGATTTAACCTTTTGCAATTGAATCTGCGCTTAGGTCAAGATTGGAAAGGCTTGGCCTAAAGGTCAATTTTTTTTTTCATTAATCAGCAAAGTTGTATAGTTCCTAAAAAACACTGCCCAGGCCTCAAACCTTCTTGAATGAACAGGATCAAGGTGCTTTTTGTTGCTTTATTAAGCTTTATTAATTTGTTGCTTCATTAGTGTAGCCAAGCTGGAGAAGAAACATCCAATACTTCTAACTATAACAATAACTCAAACTTGCATGGCACTTATTAAAATGCAGACTTTGTTCTAACTGTACCTATTACTTAATCATACTAATTGTATAAAATGGTTACTTCAATATTACATACACAAAAACTGAAGGAAGGAGAGGTTAGAAAGTCAATGTCACTCAGTCAGTATTAGAGATGGGGTTAGAACACAGGCTTTCTGGTACTATAATTTATGTACTAAATCACCAAGCTACTATGTTGCATGGAATAGGAATATAACACACTGCCTTATTATTAATGATCTGAAAGTTTTAATTTTTCCACAAATTCTTACATTCAGTCTCCATAAATGCATGGCATTGTGACATACTTTAAAGGTTTGAATGCTGAGCAGAGTCTTTTCCTCCACAATCCAAATGGAAAAACCTGTATCTGGAAACCTATGCTGCAGAAAGGAAGGACATCAGAGAAGTTCAAGGCAAGCTTCCTGAAAGAATAGAATGAATTGGCTAACAGTAGAGACTAAAGATGACTTTCAGAATAGCAAGAGTCATGCTAACCTATGATGTGACCTCTGAGGGTTCAGTCTGCCTCAGGCTTCCATGGTGTGACAAGTGACACCACCACACCTAGTATGTGGAAAGTGGCCCTTTCATAAAGTTAGAGTAGGCCTGACAAACCTGTTTATGCCTACTAAACATTCTCAATGGAGACAAACAGAAATGGAACACTTAGAAGTTGAAAGGTACATCTATTCTAGGATTACTTCCTAGACCCCATAATGTAAGGCTCACTGAAGTACGGAGGTAAACAGACACTACTGGAGAGACACAGTAGATGCTAGATGCTGGGGTACACCTTGATTCCCCCTTTGAAGTACTTTTGCTCTAATAAGAATGCTTAAATAAAACCCAGAATTCATATGCACTCAGCCAGCCTGTAAATTTCCCATTCTTCCTATGGTGAGTGCCTCTAGATCAGCTGTGGCTATGGTCATAATTGCCTCTACAATACTCAGATACAGAGGGGCTTCCTTTTGCCCTCATATACCAGAGGAGAGGCTAGAGCTTGGAGACTGTTAGAGCACTGTGGGTCCAGCTATAGCATGGATTTCAAAGAGCTGGACAGGAAAGAGATCTACCAGAGGAAACGTATACTGGCCAGACACTAGGCTGTCCAGTTTCCTACCCCATGTCTCTCCAATCACAACATTGGAAAAAGAATGAGAAGCCATTTGTTGAGTGCCCCAAGGAGCCGGACACTGGCTTGAAGAGTTGTCCCTGAGAAGTAGGTGCTAGAATTGGCATTTACAATAAGTCAGGAAAATGAAGCTCTGCGTAAGGAACTAGGCCAGTTACCCAGTTGCTAAGTGGTAGCGTTGGGCTTTGAGGCCGTCAGGCACAGCATAGCTCTGGCGGACCCATGCTTCTGCTACAGCCTGGCTTCTATGATGCTGCCTCTCTGGCTTCACCTTTCATGCTGGCACTCTACCCTCTACTCACACCAAATGACTTAGATCTCTCAGGTGTCACCAGACCATACCTTGAGACTCTTCTGAGTTCCTTTCCTATCTTCCCAGCATTCCTTAAATCTCTGGTTAGATGTCATTTCTTCTAGACACTCTTGGCCCAACCTGCCAGCATCAATCCTGACCTCCCAAGGATGCCCTGCTTCCCTCTGTCATGGCTGACCTATGATTTGTCCTTTTCTTCTCTCCCCCTGAAACCTGAGCCAGGGCAGGTTAATTTTTTAACTAAGAGCCTAGACCTGACCTTGACTCAACTGGTACTCAATAATGGTTAGAAAAGAAGAGTAGAAGTAAGAAGGGAGGGAGAGAGAGAAAGAAAGAAAGAAAGAAAGAAAGAAAGAAAGAAAGAAAGAAAGAAAGAAAGAAAGAAAAGAAAGAAAGACCCTGGCCCCCAAGGGCTGTCATAGGCACCTCATCAACTCCTAGCTGATGTGACTTTCTGCCACCACCATCCTCCCTAAGATCCAACAAAGACGGTGACTTCCCCATCTCAAGATGAGATGCTGGGGCAGTAAATTGACACTGTAGTCAATTTTTAGTCTTCCCGAAGGGCACTATTTTTCAGCTGGTGATCTGCAATGAATTTTTAATCACAGATCAGCCACTCCCTCTCCTGATGCCCTGACAGGTCACAGTGCTACTGTGTGCTGAGGGAACTGGGACTCTGATTGCTGAAGATCTGCAGAAAGATTCACCAGGAGAAGAGATAGCTACTAGAGCCTCTGGCTGACCTCAGAAGAGAACAACAAACATTTTCATATGGTAACTGTTTCCTCAGTTCCAAGACAATGCAGAGTGGAAAGCATTTTGGTGAGCAAGAATGGTTTCTACACACGGAGTCATAAGAACCCAAGACCATGATCACCAGGAGAGGCATGGAGATTAGTGGTATAATCTACTAATCTGGATCTAATGCTTCTCGAGTTATAAAGCCTTTCATGTCTGTGACCTCAATGAATACTCACAACAGCAACATAAGGCGTGAACTCAGAGAAGCTATTATTTTGGGGCATACATACAAGATACTGCACACATTTGCTTTATAAATATTAATTCTTTTACATTCATAGCCTCTAGGAGAGAGATGAATTTTATTGTCCATATGGTAGTCTCAGAGACATTAAGTTCCTTGCCTGAGGTCACACAACTAAGAGAAATGAGACCTGGAGCCCAGATTCGGGTCTGTCTGACAACAAAGACCATGCATATCACCACTTTGACATATGAAATGCCCATTTCACAAATGAAAAATTAGTGCATAGTGGGGTCACAATGGGGTGTGAGCAAAAGAGCTGAAAAATCAGCTTAGATGCTGGAATCAGATAAGATAAACGGAAGCCTTGGCTTGGCCTAAGACAGGATGTGCAGCCTTGGGCGAGTTGCTCAGTCTCTTTCCCCAAGTGTAAAACAGGGACATTACTACCTGCCTGGTAAAATTATTCACTACAGAACCCTTCGAAGTGATGGTTGGAGAAAAATCAAGAGATTCTCACTTTGGCCATCTTCTAGATTTCACGAGCCAGAATTCCTTAGAAGCCAATGAATCTTTGTCATCTCAAGCTCTCTATCTTTTTAAAAATTCACTCATTCAGTAGTCATAGGATAAAAGAGATAGTTGCTAGTGTGCCTGTGCCTCTAGCACTGTGTTGGGCACCCACACATGCTCAAGATCAGCTGTCATGGGGGGATTTTTATGCACTATACAGTTGAGGAAGCTGAAGCACAGACCACCAAGGTCATGGTCCCAGGTCTGCTCTAGGGCACAGCCCAGATTTTCTGGCCCCACCCTATGTTGCCCCATCCTCCCTGTGATTTGCCAAAGCATGCATCAATCACCTCCCAAAAAACACTTTTCCTACAGCCAGAGAGATAGCTCAGTGGACTAAGCACCTGCTTAAGCAAGTGCAAGGACTGGGGTTCAATCCCAGCAACACATGCTACACTAGCCCTACCCCCAAAAGCACTGAACCAACCACCTAGTCCAGGTGTGGAAGAGCATGCCTGTAATCCCAGCACTGGGGAGGCTGAAAACAGGAGGATCAATAGGAGTCCAAGCTGCGTAGTGAGACCCTGTACCAAACACAAATAAATAAATAAATAGAAAACACCTTTCCTTGTTCAGAACACGTACCCTCTCATAAAAAAAAAAGGCTGAGTCTTGCCTGTACACATTAGCCTGAATTTTAAGTAACACAGATGTAATAGGTTAAGAACTTAACTATTTGCATGTTTATTTTTCAAAACAAAATCCATTATCATGTCTGTAAGAGTTTTTCCCTCCTTACGAATAATATTATTTGACTATTGCACTGAAGAAAATTTACTTTGGAGTAAAAAAAAAAGCAAAAAGAAAGAACAAAAGGTAAAAGAGAAAAACGAAAGGAAGAAATTACACATTATTTTATGTGAATAAAAGACCTAGGGGTTATAATTACAGAAATACTGCAAGTTCTGCATTAGCTAGAAAATTGCAGCCATTTCATTGTGGGAGTAAAGCTATTTTCTTTTATTTTAAAGTGGATCCTTCACCTTCCAAAGGGCTAATTATGGTCCTGCCTACATGTTGTGCTCATAAGCTCCAATTTCATCTTTTCATTAACCACACTAGAAATAACAAAATTGTGCCTGCACTTGGGAAGCATCTTCGCAGTGGCTCCTGTAGCAGGCGGGAAGGACGTGGCAATCACTGGCTCGTGACTCAGTTCATGTTTTCCCTAACTGAGCCCCCCAAGGACCTTGTCACAGGCCCCTCCTCCAGCTCAGCTAATAGAAATTCATAAAACAAAGAGGGTGGGCGGCAGGAGCTAGAGAAGGTCCAGGAAGGCCAACACAATGACTATTAAAGAGGCAAAAACCCTAAAATGATGTTGATGGAGAATTATTAATGATGTAGGACAGTATGAGAAAGATAATACTTAGGAAGGAAAGCCTTCAGCATATGGACACTATGGTTTCTACTATGTTAAACACACATGCACACACATGTAGACCTATCAGTATCATTATATCCCATTAGCACTCTTTAATATCAAAATCTAATAAGCTGAGCCCCAATATCACAAAAAGGAGAGGACCCAAAGCCTTCTCCAAGAGATTGCAAGGGTGTCGTGAGGAAAGGAAATGGTGTTTTTCTAAGAACTGTGTCTTATTTCCTCTTCCAAACCCTCTTTCTGGATGAGTTATTAATCCCTTTGAGAGCTAGCACCCTCCCTCAATACCCCACTCCTCTCCCTCAACAATGCACCCCCTCCTGCATTCCCCTGGGCTCAAGTAACATCAGATTGTTTTGTGAAACAGACTTTATCCTAGGTGGTTGAAATGAATAAGGGCAGAGATGCAACACTGATAGCAAAAGTTGCAAGCTGAAGATCAGGCTTCAGTTTCCAGAGCCGGGTGGATAGGCTGGGGTCCAGGCAGACTCTGCCTTGTGTCTCTTACCAAGGAGGCAGGTGGACTCTGGGTTCTGGTTATGCTGCTCCATGTACGTGTGTATGTGTGTGTGCGTATCTATGGTGTACAGGTGTGCATTCCTGGTCTTTTCTGCCACTTGTGAGTCACTCAGTCCTTCTGCATCCCCTCCTCCCCATCTCTGCCAGCCCCCCTCTCTGGGTCCCTCCCTCTCTCCCTGTGTCTGTCTCTGATGATCTCTTAGGCCTCCCAGAACAGTCACAGCCCAACTTCTCCAATGTCCAGAGTCCTAACAATGAGAAATTCCTTCCTCTCTGCTTTCAAAAGAGGACTAAGTAAGGCCTTGTTTGATTAGAATGTCCTAAGTTCAATCCCCGGTACCACAGAAAGAAAGAAA
>NW_004524584.1:1087000-1092125 GCF_000260255.1 Octodon degus
AGAAAAGAAAAGAAAAGAAAAGAAAAGAAAAGAAAAGAAAAGAAAAGAAAAGAAAAGAATACAGTACAGAAAACTTCTGCAATGCTTCTCATCCAGACATGCTGAGCAGAGCAAGGGAGGGGAGGTGACAATCCCTTAAGGTGTCTTCCCAAACAACTACCTTCCTTGTCCTTTCTCCCAAATGCGGAAACAGCTGCAGCTTTAAAAATAGCATGCTTTCATCTTTTGAAGGAAGTATGCCAAAACTGTAGCACTTGCTGTCTTTGGACGGCAATGAATAGTTCAGTAGTATTTATTTCTGCTTCTTTTCTCTGAACTTTCCAAATTGTCCACAGTAAGCAGGTGCTGCTTTATCATAATAAAATCTCCAATGTCTAATGCACCTGCCTGATAACTGATTTAATCTTCCTAACAGCTTTCATAAGGAGATATTTATATACCTCTTTAGAGGTTCAGAAAGGTTAGGCGATTTGCTCAAGGTCATGCAAGCACAGGTGGAAATCAGACAAGACCTCGGGCCACAGCCCAGGGGCTCATGGGCTCCTGCAGCGGGCCCTCTTCTACTCTGCCTGCGGGGCAGTGTCACACTTGCCTGGAGCTGATGGGATGGCCAAACAGCTTCACCTGGATCCTCCGTGGAAGGGTAGGTAGCTCCACAAAGCATGACTCCCAAGAGCAGCCTTCTCGGAGAGGACTTGCTTCCCATGCTGCTGACGCTGGGCTTGGCCTAGGACCTGTGGGGGAGCAAGGCATCCTGGCTTGAGGAACCTACAAATGGCCAATAAGATGTGGAGGAAAATCGCATGTCACTCCTGCAGTCTTTTAAAAGGAGCAGTGAATGCTTAGAATTTTTTTCTTTTTATTCTTTTTTTATTTTCTTTTGAATTTCTTACAACTTTTTGGCTATTGTTTTGCTTTGTTTTTTCTCTAAACCAATCTTGCATGTTTATATTTGGTAACCTGAACAACTAATTTGAAGATAGCATCATGTAATATAGCAACCATTGTTAAATTCCTATTACTTTCTTTAGTGAAATTTTGTATCATTTCTAATGTTGTGTTTTTTCTATCACTATCTTTTATTCTTTTAAAAAATAAAATTTAACATTTAAAAACTTGAAAAAAGAAGTTTAAGAAGTCCATCAGCTTGCGTTGTTCCATGCCCCTTTCTTCCCTCTGCACAAGGCCATATCCCCAAGAAAATCATCTTATGAATAAGGCATGAAAGAGAGAGAGCTCAGGAAGCCCATGGTGGGCATGTGGCCTGGGCAAGAACTTGATCTTTGCTGTTCCAAGACTCCAGGATGTGTTTGTTACCACAACCTAACTTACCATCCATTGGCTGACTGACTCAATGTCTATAAAGCAGTAGATGCTTAAGCAGTTGCTATCACACTTCCTACACCTTCTGAAGGGAAAAACAAGGATGTCTTTACCAGAACCTTAGTGTGAAATCCTCTTGTCCTGTAAGACAATGACCTTGCCCAACAAATCCGCATGCCTTCCTCCAGTGCATTTCCACAGCTGGCTTTCATGATGGAGCAGACTGTCAGACTCTCCCAGTTATAGACTCCGGATGGGCAGGGCAATTAGTACCTGGCTCAAGGTCATCACAGCCCCAGGCGGAAGGAGCACCTAAGCTCTTACCAGCTGGAGGCTCAGGGATCACCTGGGCACAGGGTAAATATCAAAGATGGATGGAAGGGTAGGGTGGGGCCAGGAGGATGGTGGTCACTTGCCACCCTGTGATCTGAGAGCCAGAGAACCACACAGGTGCCACAGGCAATTTGTGCTCTGCAACTTCAGCAACTCTGTCTTGCAGAGAAGAATGGCAACCTGACCCAAGAGCTGCAGGCTCAGATGAGAAAGAATAACTGTCATCGCTGGAAACAGGAGGAAAGAAAGCAGACACTGCTTCTGCCACCAAATGAAGCAGCAGAGCTATTTTTCAAAGACTCCCTCAGGGATCTGGGCCTGATCATCTCATTTCTAAGTGACTCAATGGTAGTTCTGTTGCCAAAGTGTCTGCATTCGATTTGTTCTCACCTCCTCGTTCTTGCATTCTTTCATCTGGGTCATCATTTTTTCCCTCACTTATTCCCCAGCTCCTGAGTCACCCACCCCTTCACTCAACCAGTGAGAGCTCCCAGCCCAGCCTTGCCACAGACCCTAGCAGCCTGAGCAGCAGCACCATGCTGAGGAGGAACAGGCGGATACACAGAGCAGGGCCTGCAGGCAGAAGATGGAAACAGGGCCCAGAGCCACAGCTGGGCTCTGACACTACAGACAAGAACTCCATGGTGAAGTCTTCCGCTCTAGCTATTAATTTAGGCTGTGGAATACAGACACAACTTCTCTCATTTACAGATAAAGCCTAACCTACCTCACTTGGCTAGGAACTTGGACACAGAGCTGAGAGCCATGTGTGGGATTGTAGGCCACCCCATCGGCAGGTACTGAACAGTAGAAGGTGTGGGAGACATGAAGATTTGCTGCTGAAATCTGCCTTCAGAAAGGCCAGCCCATCAAGGTGAGGGAAGCAGTTTCCTGACAGTCTCTTCTGTTAACTTCTCTAGGATCTGCCTGTTTTTTCTTGGATGGCCAATGGTAAAGACAAAGTGGAGGGTCTGCAGCCTGCTCTGACAACACCTGCCCAACCATTTCACACCCCCAGGTCCATCTCATCATTTGCCATCTGGTACCTTAGGCTTTATCTGCAGTGAGAGACATTTTTTTCCACATCCCCCTGCACAGAAGGACTGGGGGAAACGCAGGAGAGAGGAAGGAGTGAGCGGGCTTCTCTTGTACTGGGAATCCTGTGGCTTGGGTGTGTGTCACCCAGCTTGTCTACTCCTTCTCAGGAGACAGAACGAATGTCAGGGATCTCACTCTGCGGCCAAGAGTCCTGTCACCTTTCTGACACTCTCTCCTGAGGCAGGAAACACTATGCTGGTGGACAAGATTAAGACAGGGCCCCATGGCCCAACTAGACCAGCTGAGCAGACTGGACAGGGACAAGCTACTCTACCTGTGAGCAGCAGAGCCCACTATGAAAAGGTGGATTGTCAGGTCCTTGCTGAAGCTGTGAGAAGTAACATGATTTGATGCCAAAATGATAGATGGAGGGGGTGCCACTTGACTAGAGCTTTGATCAGTGAGTTTTCCAGGGACATCTGTACAAACCAGCACTCCTGGCTGGCTCTACACACATGTGCTTGGAGCTCACACTTACACTATAGAGGATCACTAAGGCATCTTCAGACCCCAGACAGAGAAACCAACTGTGATAATGTACAAGGAAAGGAGATTGGCAGGGACAGCACTGGGAAGCTGAAGGATCCAGTAGGAGCGCAGACAGAAACTGTACGATTCCAGCAACCCATGGAGCAGAAGCTTTCCCCTAACTCCACTAAGCCACTGCTGTGAGAATGGGCCAATCTACCATTTTCAGTGTCTTAATTCCTCTGCTCATGATTCCATTTCTAAGGAGAGATTCTGCGTCCTCTCACAGCAAAGACCTGGTTGATGCTTTGATGAACAATCCTGGAAAGACAGAACATACTTCCGAGACATGCTAACCTAGAGAATGCAAAGTCCCAGTCTATGAAGACCACAGCCACCATCATCCATGCAGTGCACAGGACCAGGAAAATGCAGACAAGATTTACAAATAGAACCAGCAGTGGGCAGAGGCAGCTGCAATGTGGGGGTGCAGGCAGAGGTGAGACCGCTGTGGTGAGAATTAACCAGAACAGAGAAGGAGTGAACAGAACACTCCTCTGAGAAGGACAGATAAGAAGAGAAGGTGAGAGATGGGCTATTGGGGAGCTTGTTGGGTAAAGGGAGAATTTTGTCTAGCACAGAAGTGAGTTAAGCTTCTTTATAAGCCAAGAAGGACCAGAGAAGAGGAGAAAGTGAAGACGCAGCAGAGAATGATAATGACAGACAGAGAACAGGTGCAGTAGGCAGGGGTGAGGACCTCAGGCAAGGCTGGCCTTTGAACTCTGCCTATGCCAGTGTAGACTGCTCCTTGCTACTAAGAATGTGCTAGAAATCATACTTCCTTCTCTGTCATCACTAGAGAGCATTATTTTAACCTTGTGATGTGATGGTTAATCCAATTTTGCAGGTCAACTTAAATGGGCTAAAGGATGCCCAGATAGCTAGGAAAATATGAGTTGATGGTGGCCCCAGAAAACACCACTATTTGAATTCATAGAATGCAGAAAGAACACCTGATGTGCACAGGCATCCTCCAAGCTGGTAAGAGCCAGACAGAAGAAAAGGTCAGGGGCAGAGTGAATCCTGTCTTTCTCTCTCCCTCCTCCTCTCTTTCTCCCTCCTCCCCTCTTTCTACCTCCTCCTCTCTCTCCCTCCTCCTCCCTCTCCCTCCTTCTTTCTCTCTCCTCCCCTCTCTCCCTCCTCCTCTCTCTCCCTCCTCCCCTCTCCCTCCTCCCCTCTCTCCCTCTTCCTCTCTCTCCCTTCTCCCTTCTCCCCTCCCCCCTCTCTCCTTTCCCCTGCCCCTCCCCCTCTTCCCGTTCTCATTCTCTCCCCCCCCCTGCATCTCTGTGTATCTATCTATATCTCTCTCCTTGAGCTGGGACACACCTTCTCCTGCTCTCCAGGGATTCCTATTCTCCTGCCTTTGGACTCTTTGGAACTTCTTTTGCATTTCCCTTCCCTCCTACCCCAACCCTTCTTCTCCAGGCTTCAGATTTGTACTAAATTACACCATGAGCTTCCTGTCTCTCAGGGAAGCAGAAGACAGATTGTGAGACTTCACAGCTTCCATAATCATGTGAGCCAACTCCCATAATAGATCTCTTTTATGCATCTCTATGTATCTTCTTGGTTCTGCTCCTCTGGACCCTTCATAGTAGGACCTCACTCTGACCAGAGTCCTTGAATAATCCCTTTTTAAGTAGAACAGGAATGGTGCTACATAAGAAATCAAAAGACCAGAATTCACTGAGCATGGAGGTACATGTCTATAATCTCATCTACTCAGGAGGCTAAAGCAGGAGAATTGCAAGTTTGAGCGCAGCCAGCCAAGTTTGAGGCCAGCCAGGAAATTTAAGTGAGATCCTGTCTTAAAATAAGAATTAAAATTACTGGGGATAAAAAT
>NW_004524584.1:1095298-1099030 GCF_000260255.1 Octodon degus
TCTAAAATGCCATTGAAATTAGAAAGGTTGAAAAATGTATGCAATGTGTGAATTATTGAAACTGTCCTACCAATTTGATTTGAAACTGTTTCATTGCTATTTGTTTATTAATAAAATTATGGGAAAAAGATAAGTAAATAATGGTGGATATTTAAATTACAATTTAAAAAATATTACAGTAAGATCTACACTGGTATCAATCCTTCTCAAAGTACTCCTCCTGAATGTTTCAAGACCTTTACAGCAATTTCTGTCAGATAAAGACTTTATGGTGTGTCCTCGTCCACCTGATTTACCTGATCTGGAAATGCGGGATTTCTGTAGGCAGGTGTCTTGCATTGATTTAGAGGACAGTGGCAGCCACTGCTGTTGATTTTTCCCACTGTGCAACCAAAGATACTCTTCAAAGAGGACTTCCAGAACTGATCCAGAAAATGGCAAGAGTGATGGAGAAGTGGGTTTGAACCAGAGGGAACATTTTGAGGTGTACTAATGGCAATGTGTCTTTTATTGCAATAAATGATTTTATTTCAAAAAAAATTACTGGGGATATAGCTCAGTGTAAAGGCCCTGCCCCCACACACACAAAAAAAATTCTAGGCCTCATTTGTATTATTAGATTGTGCTAGGCTGCATGTTCCTGCTATCCACCAAAGTGACTTGGCCAATACATTTTTAATTTTATAATAAAGTAAGAAGTCTGGGCCAGACCTGATAGCTCAGTGGACTAAAGCACCTGCTTATGCAGAGCACAGTGGCCCAGGTTCAATCCCTGGCATTCTGTGTGGTGATTGAGACTGGGCAGTGCCGCTCACCTGTAATCCCAGCACTTGAATTCATAGAATGCAGAAAGAACACCTGATGTGAAGCCTTGGGAGGCTGAAAACAGGAGGATCACTATGAGTTTGATCTAGGTAGTGAGACCCTGTAGACCCTGTAGACCCTGTCCTAAATACATAACAAAAAAAAAAAAAAAAAAAAAAAAAAAAGTCTGAAAGCAGGCAGTACAGTCAGTACAGCAGTTCCATGATACATTTAACAGGTCAGATTCCTTCTATTCACCACTTACCCATTCTCAGCAGATGGCTTCAGATCGCATACTTGTAAACTCAGCACGGCTGCTTTGCCTCCAGCCTCATAGCCATCCTCCAGGAAGGAGGAGATGGACAGGGAGCTCCTGTGAGACTAAAGAGCCAGATTTGCTAGGAATCCCAGGCAGACTCCCACTTCCTCCTCCTGGCTACCTCTGGCTGCACAGGAGTCTACGACTCTGACAGGAGGATCACTATGAGTCTGAGCTGTGTAGCAAGACCCTGTACCAAATAAATAGATAGATAGACAGACAGACAGACAGACAGACAGACAGACAGACAGACAGACAGAGATTTTTGTAAATAGAGTCTCTGGCTTCTCGGCAGCCCCACCTGTCTCTAGGGCATCCTCTGCTTTCTCCTTTTGTGGAATGGCTCTCTCCACCCTAAGTCTCAGCAAGATAAATTCAGACACCTTCCCTTCAAAATCTGGATTTAAAGGGGTTTGCCAGCCCCTTCCCTGGGACAGCCAAAAGTGTGTAGAATTGTGCCCTGTCGGAAGGTCTCGGCACTTTCACTTATGGATGAAAGAGACAAGACAGAAGTGTCTGGACTTTAATCATTCATCCCCATAGAAGAATCTTGCCTATACAATCTCTACTATGAGCTCATTGCAAAGGTTTTTACTCTGTAACTTCAGAGTTGCATTCCTTCTGCTGCTTTCCAAACCCACACTGCCAATCTTCCTGCAAGTTCTGTGAGTCCAAGACTATCATTAAGGTCTGTTCTGCTCCATGCCTTTCTACTCCGTGAAAGACTGTTCTACCCCCTGAGCAAACTGTTGCTGTTGCTGTTGCTGAAACAGAACAAAGGCCTGACTGATGCTCCAACCCCATCACTGGCTAGCAGTGTGTGATCCTGAGCAAATCATCTCACCTCCTTGTGCACTTGGGTTTGCATCACAAAGTGATAGGTTACCCCTAAAGTATTCCCTATTCTGAATGATGTGTTATAACTTTGATTGTTTACAGAAGTGATTTTTTAAAAAGTGATCTTTCTACTGAATAGTCCTAAATAGACATAAATGCCTGGATTTAAGTTTTAGTGGTAGGAGCAAACCAAAAAAGCTCTATTAGGGAAAGGCACCTTATGTACTAGAAGATACTGGAGAATTCCTTAGACAACCAAGCCCACATAGACACCAACCAAAACCCACTCACTATTTTCTTCCCCTCTCACTATTGATGGCATCAGAGTGCAAAGTTTATATTAGCAAACAGACACTATCCAGTATCTTTTTGCCATGGTTTCAAGGGCCTGCTATGGTTTCAGCTAGCCTTGATTGTAAGACTTCTTAATTGTGCCACTATAAAGCATATTTTTGAGGAGTTTTTCTTTTTCCCCTCAAAAACATTTCCTGCAGCAGACACACAAGTGCCCTATGAAACCTTAGCATAAGGGGCAGCAGCCTTTGTAAATTCAGAGTCCACACCTTCAAGGAAAAATTAATTTGTTAGAACAGCAAAGGGGCACCAGGTTGGCCTTTTGTTCTAGCAAAATCTCATTGTTTAGCTGCATTTAATAATCCATGAAACATTTCTATTAAATTTAGTTTGTGAATTGTGTGGCTGCAGAATGGGCAAGAGAAAACAGAAATGCAAAATATGCACAAAATGAAAATAAGTGAGATCTTAAATATTTGATCAAGTCCTCTATTTTTAGGTAACTAGTTACCATCTTGGGTTCTCCAGCATGACAGAACTCACAGAACATCACTCTGAATTATTAAAATGACAAGGGGACCCTTTGTTTCTTTTTACTACTTTTAATTGAGAATGTAGCCCTTTGAGCTAACCTTCATTGAAATATTTAATACAGACACTGGGTCAAATATAAACCACAAAATTTCTCAGATATTCAACCTGTAATTATGAATCACACTGTATCATGTATCTCAGCTACTTCATTTTACTTTTCCTGTATTCCAAAAGCTCTCTGCAAGATGAGAGGAATCCAATCTATATTTCTTTGAAAGGCTTCATTCATATAATACTTTTGTCTATTTACTGATTTTTTATTCATTCAATTCAATTTATTCAATTATTCTTATGCTCATTAAACACATATATTTGAATTCCCATCAGGCTCTGTTCTAGGTATAGATATGTCAGAAAATAAGATACATGGGTTCAACCTCTTTCAGATCTTATACTTCAGTGAGAGAAACAGATAACAAAAATTGCAAGTAGTAAGTGCTACAAAAAGGATGGCAGATGAGCTTTTCTTATGTGCGTGTGTGTGTGTGTGTGTGTGTGTGTGTGTGTGTGTGTGTACATATAGGAGGATTCAGTAGGTAGTCTATTAGAAAGCTGATGAACTGGGAAAGTTACCTTAAGAGTGGTGGGAGTTCATAATGTCAGTAACACAGAAACACAACAGGTCAGGTGTACAAATAGGCCAAGTATGCCCAAGAAATGGCAGCAAAGTCCAAGAGACTAGAGATGAGTGGTGGCAAATGTTCTCAGGGGCTCAGGACTCATGAGGTTTTTGAAGACCATGAGGAAATTTTGAGCTTTTACTCTACTTGTGGTGGAACCCATGGGGGTCTTTGAGCAGTAGAGGGTTGTGGACTGAGTTGTGTTTTTTTTTATTATTATTAATTTATTTATTTGAGAGAGAGAGAGAGAGAGAGAGAGAGAGA
>NW_004524584.1:1099130-1125090 GCF_000260255.1 Octodon degus
AGAGAGGCCAGCTCAGCCCACCAGGGGGCAGGGCTGGCTGGCATGTGGTGCTGGGGGATCAAACCGCGGTCCCTGATGCTTTTGCTAAGCTTGTTCTAAGCAGGTGCTTTAGACCACTGAGCCATCCCTCCAGCCCCCTGAGTTGTGTTTTTAAGAGATCACTTTAGTTCAATGGTTAGTATTTTTAATGGAGGCTTTCCAGGACTTGCTTGCATGACTATAAAAGCAAGACTTGTACTAGCACTGTCCACTCATTAGTTGTACTGAAGTACCCACATTGTGAATGCTCTCTTTGTTAATAGTAAAAGTTTATCAGACTCCTTTTTCACATTTTATCTTTACTCTATGTATCAGCCAGGTTTCCCATCACTGAGACTTAATACCCAACCCCCATGACTAAAGAGGGACTCAGTTCTATTTGTTAAAGTATCATTCCATGATCCATTGACTCCAAGGCAAAAATAGCATGACAGAGGGTATATTAGAGGCCAGAAGGCAGCACAGGAGAATGAGGCCAGTGAGGAAAGCATGAGGGACAGACATGAATCCTGAAGCCAAGGCTCCACAACCTTCCCCCAGGCACACCTATAAGTATGGTCTACCAACACTCAGGCTGGGACCTAAAGACAACCAAGTTGAAACTCCACCCTAGCCACCACACTAGCCAAAGCTCACTCTTTCAGAAAGCCCAGAAGTCAAAGTCAGAATTGGCTCATCTAAACACAGAGCCTGACCTAGCCTATAACCCCATCACAGCCACTCCTCTGAGAGCCAATTTTCTAGAATGTTCTCACAACACTGCCCAAGACCATGATTACCAACTTGGAATGCCCCTATGGCTGCCCAAAGTGCCCCATTTCATCAGAATGAGGTGCAAGGGGAAGGCTATAAGTAGTGTTATATTGTAGTTTGACCTAATTTGGGGAACCACATTTTTATCCCTAGAAACAATTTCTTAAGTCTTTAAAAATGTGAACTAATCTGTCAGTTTCTGTTATTTTGCACTTGAAGATCTGCCTGCAGCAGACACTCCAGAACAGAATAATTGCAAGGTATGCTGTTTACACTGCTTTCTGGAGTATTCCTCCAAGATTCATTTCTAATCACCTGTTACAGTTACTGGCTTTCAAATGCCTCCTTCACACAGTTACCTGACATCTTCATTTCTCTATAGGTGTTCCCTGTGCCTGCCAAACACTCTAGGTACTACTTGAGATCTGCTTTGAGGGCAAATCTTCTATGTAAAATCCTCTCCTTTCCTGAGGTAACATCATCTAGCCATCTTCTTTCAGCCAAGAGATAAAATTAACAATAAGGTAAAGGTCCAAAAGTGATGGCTCCATTATACCTGTCACCCATTAGCCACTGTGATGAAAGGATATGATCCGCACCTAGATGCTTCTCCTTCTAAAATTGAGAACTGGGTTTCTCAGCCACTGCCTATCTCCCATGTAGATTAGAAAGCTTCGCACTCATGGGAGGTCCTTTGCTCCCACTGTAAGTAGACACTGATTCTTGTCCAGAAAGCCAGAAAGAGATCCTAAATCTTTACTAAGACTAGACAGATGCACAGTCCTTACTATCCTGGGAAGAAAGCTTCTCTTACATGGTCCTGAATCAAAATGCTTGGCCTTTGATTGTAACCCAAAGTTTCTAAGCAACCTGTGGTGCAATATGCCACACACAGATCCTTAGAAATCCCTACACTTTCTCACAAATCATCCACTACACTGAGACACAGACTGACTTAACAATAAAAGACTATCCAAAGATAATTACTTTTTTTTGCATTCAGATATTAAGCTTCTTAATATTTCTTCAAATTCAGTATGGGGGAAAACTGTTACCTCCAGTTATAGGGAAAACAAAGTGACATATCCAAGGTCATCTTATGGAAACACATTTTACACCCTAGGCAGGAGAGGAAGGAGACAGAGGGAATGGACTCCTGTCTTCAGTCTGAATGGGAGAGTAACCTTCACTTGGAGAAATATTAGGTACCAGCTGTGTCCCCCTGTGCTATACAAGAACAAGTGTATGGGGTACCCTAAGTTTAGGGACACTGTGCCTGCCCATCCAACCTCAGGGGAGCACTGTGAGGATCTAAATGATAAAGCCCAGAACCAACTTCACCGAGCAGTCTCTATATTCAGGTGAGGACTTATCACTGTGATGGGAATCAGCCAGAAATTAAATGTACAGCAATCACAAAACATTGACATCATCCTCGATGTCTTTTTTTTTTTTTTTTTTTAACACACTCAAATTCACTTCATCAGGAAATCCAATAGGCAAGAACTGGTGAATCTTGCCCCTGGGGGCCTGTCTCTTCATGGCCAGGCACAGGTGAATGCTGGGAGTTATGATTGCTTTAGAGCAGCAAATTGGGGGCCTAAATGACCTATGAAGATCTCAGGGGATAAGGACTGGAATCTCAAAAGCCCTAGGATTTCTTTTGTCCTTCTAAATAAATGTTACCCTCTGAGCCTTAATTCTCTATTCTTTTTCTAGTACAGTCTCCCCTTCTCTCAGCTTCCACAGTTGTAAAACCATCCGTCCCCAGAAAACCTTCAGGCTCCTCTGGTTTGAGGTCTTGGGCTACCAGAGAGCAGAGGTGTAAATTTGCCAGAGGGAAACAGGGGCGCAGTAAGGGAGTAAATCCTCATCTAACATGGCAGAAAGTCAATAGATAAATCAAGAAATCGCTATGTAAGCTTATTTTTTAGCGACACGAGGTGACCACCAGAAGAATTAGACGAAAGAACTGACAAAAGGCCTGAGGGTGGGACCAAGGGAGCGGGGCCTGTTGCTTCGATTATGTGATAATTTTGTTTTGTAAAAAAGGATTCTTGCATTACCTTGATTTTTAATTAAATCTTTAAGAAAAAAAGGTAATGTAAAAAAAAAAAAAACCGGCATGCAAAACACAGAAAAATAAAAAGCAAATGAGCACACAACAAAAAAGGTCCTGCCTAGGGGCTCGCTAGAGAGGGAGGGGAGGCCTAGTGGGCGGGGCTTAGCTTCGGGGCGGGGCGGGCCGTCTTAGGGCCAATCACGGAGAGGGGCGGGGCGCAGAGAGGTTTCCCTCCGACTCCGCCCCGGCGGGGAGCCCGGGAAGCGCGAGGTCAAGTTTGCCTTAGGCCCCGCCCCCAGCGCAGGGGGGCGGGGGCGGCGCGGCAGCCGTCCGGCCCGACCCGGAAGCCACGGCGTCTGTCCAGACAACCGTCATGGTCTCTGATCTTTGAGCGTGGGCGACACGCCTGATTGGCCCTACAGCGCCCCGCCCGAGATTCGCCCGGTGCTGCTGCTGCTGCGGAGCCCCGTGAGGCTCAGGTAAGCGCGGCCAGGAGACCTCACCTGCCCCTTCCTGCCTGCGTGGGCGCCTGCGACGACCTCGATCTGGGCTGGACGCCTGGGCCCACGTGACTCGCGCCTTCGGGGAGACCCGGCTCTAGTTTTCCGGGCGAGACAGGTGGCGTCGGCGCTGCTGGAGAACAGCCCGCCTCATCTCCACTGGCCTCGCCCCCTGTCGCTGGGGCGAGTGTTGTCCTAACTCCCCTGACCCCGGTGACTCCCACTGACTCCCGCTCAGACAGTAGACTTGGGTTCGGATCCTGCCTCCAGTAGCCTTCACTCAGTACTTAAAAATAACTTCAGCAAATGTCCTTTGAGGAAGGAGGATCAGTAGGGCCTGCTGAGAGAGCTGGTGTCCTACGCTTGACTTCTTTTCCTAGAAGGTGGGACTGTACCTGCCCATGAGGACAGTAGTTAAGGAAGCAACGGAAAGAAGCAGTGCCAGGATCCCCGCGTTCTTGGGACTGACCTAGCAGTGCTACCTCTGAGCGCTCCCTTTCCCTCTCCTTAGCCCTTTGCCCTGGTCAAGTGAGAGTCTCACAGTCTGTTTTCTGAGGTGAGAACTGGCTTAGTCATTCATCCAGGAAACAGTGAACTGGCAACCACTTTCCCTTGCTCCTAGGATTCAGAGAGAACTCAGATGCCGCCCTCTGTCAGCACCTGGAGCCGCGTAGTGGCCCAGGTGTAATAAAGCACCAGGTGCTGCCTGATGCAACCAGAGCAAGGAGCTGGCCGGCCTTCACGGTGGCTTTCCACTCCTGGGATCATTCAAACTGGTCAGAAGGCTCTCCAGAGGCTGCTCTTCTCTGGCTGAGGTCTCTTAAACCCCAAGAGCCCTGGATTTGGGAGAGCATTTTGGGCTGTGGGAAACACCTGTCAGGCACTGGTATATTTTATGGGCTTAAGGATCCTGATGCTGGGCCAGAAAGATAGCACATTGGCATAAGAGCCTGCCTTGCAAGTGCAAGGTCCTGAGTTCAATCCCTGGTACCAATAAAGAGAGAGAGAGAGAGAGAGAGAGAAAGGAATCAGGGTCCTGATGTCACCTATGGCTCTGTTCATAGTGTTGGCCAAGACTCCACCTTTGCTCTGTGACATTCCCTGGGAGGGCCGGAGTGTGGAGCACAATTGAAGAAGGGGTCTGGTGCCATCCTTTTGTTGGGGTGGTCAGAAACCTCTGGACAGATGTTAACAGAAAGTATTGGAGGGATCAGGGAGAGGGAGCCCTGGTGCAGCCAGTTTCTCATCTCAAACCATGGCAGTGGGCGCCAGGGATATAGCTCAGCAGCACAGCGCCTGCCTGACAAGCACATGGTTGTAAGTTCAATTCCCTGTACAAAAGAAAGAAAGAAAAAAAAGTGGCAGTGGCCAGCCACAAAGAGAAGGGAAGCTTGGTGGTCACAGACCTGGTCACCCAGCTTCTGGGTTGTAAGAACTGTGCAAGCTTAGCTGATGCTTGGCGTGTAACTGGCCCTGAACAGATGTTTCCTCTGCTTCCTCTGAATAAAGGAATACAGAAATATGTATGATGGCTACCTTAGAGGCTACTATGGGGATTTTTACAGGTACCTAAAATAGGTACAACGGTGCCTGGCATGTGGGGAGTTACTAGTGCTGCTGCTGCTGCCGCCTATTTCTTATTTCAGGCAAATGTTGATGAAACAAGGTGATGGGGGCTGGGCAAAGGTAGTGGAATACGAAGAACTGCGCAGGGTGATTAGTGCAAGAGTTGGATTATCTGTCCATGTGGTTGTACTAGAAAGCCTCAGCCTCCAGATGAGAAAGCTGTTCTGCGTGATAACAGGCTTCTGGGCAGCCTCGCTGTTAAAAGGCCTAGGAGTCCGAGTATCTTTGGAGACTCTGGGCCGAAAATAGCCGATGTTGGAGGAAGCAGGGACTAAGGCTGAAAGAAGCCTAAAAGTGTCTCTTTCAAGCTGTTACCTTTAACTTATGGCAGGATACAGAGCTTTTACAGGGTCTGCCTGTATGTAGGTACATATGTGGTTACACCAGGTACTGAGACCTTTCAGTGAGAAAGGAGGTGTGAAGCTCAATTTTATAACCCTCGTACCCAGCAGTTCTGTGCATAAAATACATGAACGATAGATTCAGTAAATAAAAATAAACCAAATATAAACTTTCCATAGTGTATATGTCATTTTTTTAAAAAAGGGAGTATGAAGACAGAGATAACTAATGCTTTTAAGCATTTGCTGAGAGCAAGCATTCTTACATATGTTGCAGCATGGCAGTAGCCAGGTAAATTGCCTGTGTGACCTCCCACACGTCATAGAAGCTTTCTAAACCAAGTTTGCATCTGTAAAATGGGTCTCATTGTAGCTATTGAATAAGGCTGTTTGGCTCACTCACCAAGGTAAGAACCTGAAGCAGTGACTCAGCACTCAGCATGTAGTCTGGAAAGCACTCAGTGAATAAGAGCTGCTGAGATTTTTATGATATTTATTAATCTTCCCAGTCCTCACCACTGTCTGGCAGATACCAAAGACCACAGGCGTAGATGTGGCATTGAACTGAATGCAGTCTCCTCCTCTGAGGAGATCTGCAGATAGCGATCAGACAGCTGGTGTGAAGTGTAGTCAACTTGAAATATTGACTATGTGAAATCTTAAGAGGAAACATACCTTCAAAATTATAATTTAGGTGCCTTTCAAGTTGAGGGTTTTAGCAGCTAGATATCTCTTCCATATGCATCTATGTTAAACCACTTTTGGCTTTTGAAGCTCTTAAATAAAGTGGCTTGTCCTGACCAGTGTCATTTTTCCCCCCTCATTTCTCATCCTTCCCTAGTAAAGATGGACAGGTTCCTTTGGGATGGGCAGGCATCAGGACAGCAGCTCTTGCCCCCTGCCCCCTCCCTCTTAGCCATGAGGTTCTGGGTAATGGAGTTTAACGAGCCCAGGTGGAGTCCTGAAACCTTCTTTGTCTCTCATACACAAGACCTGTGTGCCTGCTTAGGGATTAGGAATAGCAAGGTATTCTGTTGCTAGTGTGAACCTGGGACGTCATCCCTGAGGAAATCTAAAGTTTTCTAAGACAGTGGAGTTTTGAGTGAAAGTGCTTTTCATGAAAAGTGGCAATGTCTTCTGCAAGTCGGAGCTGCCTTTCCATCCACCAAGGAGTGCTGTCCCTGTACCTCTGTACCTAGGAGTGCTGCCTTCTTACCCAGTAAAGGCCATTCACGTATCAGTATGCTTACTGTCGGCCTGTGGCACAGCCGCCCTAAAGCTGCTATCCAGGGTAGCTGCCCATCCGCTGCCTGTTATGTGAACACCTTCCTGAGTCCTCTCCCTCCCCACCTGGACTTCCCTCATGCCAGGGGCACCTCTGCTGCTTCCCCTTCTCCAGAAGCCCTGGACACCTGCCCTGATGACCACAAGCACTTCCACTGCTGGGCAGCAAGAGTCCTGGCACCCAAAACTGCTGGGCGTTGCATCCTCTCATCCTCCTTCCTGCTGCAGATACTTTGGGAAGTATTCTGGGCATTCAAGTGGGAATCCAAGTGCCACAGTCCTGATCCTCCTAAAGCCCACACACTTTATGAGACAGGCTTAATGAAGACAGAATTAAGCTCCTAATCATACAGCAACTAATCACAAACTGAGTTAATTGTCACCACCAAGGAGCCTTTGTAACATGAGAGTATGTAAAAGTGAGGCAGGTAGAGTCAGCAGCACTATAGATACAGTGGACCCATAAATGTTGATTGGAGTCTTATATTTATTTATCTTTATACCTTTAAAGGTTTTGTATGGTGTTTTTTCATAAATTCTAGCAAACATTGTTTTATGCCACCAGGGTAATCTTGTTGAGAATGTGTACTGTGAAAATGATTGTGCTTCAGCTTCCAAATAGGAAAATGGTTCTACTTCTCCAGTCTCTTCGGATTCTGTGACACTAGGTGCTCCACCCCTCAGTGTCATCCTTTTTCATACTGGTGGCAGCAGCAGATAGGCATCCATCCCACTTGCCTAAAAGTGAATCTGGTGGGGTGAAGTGTTCAACCCCTCTTCCTTCCAAGTAACAGAGTCTACCTGTACCTCTTTGATACCCCTGAGCACGAGGCTGAAGATCCAGCATGGCCTAAGTCATGTAATGGCTCACAGCCTGCCAGGGGAGAGGAGAGAAGGACAAAGCCAATTGCTGTTGTCCAGAAGGGCGGGCTATGGCAGGTGAGCCTCACAGGCAGAACCTAGCCAGCACAGCATGATTCCTCATGAGGAACCGGCATTCCCCTAGAGGACGTTATGCCTGCCGAGAGGCCTATTCAGTACCAGAAAATATATACCAGAAAAGCAATGGTATATGATGCAAACAACCCATAGAAACATCTTTCAGCATCCCTGGCTGTTATTCCTGTTACTTTATTCATTTGCCTAGAGCTATCAACAAAATACATCTTCAGTCCCCTCCAGTCTCAGATGTAGAGCGTAGGAGACACCAGCATCCATCTTTCTAGGAGCAACGGAAGGAAGGAGACTGGCATTGCTGTACAGAGTCAGAGGAGGCCTATACATTCTTCTGGAGGGGCAGATGCAACCTTCACGGGTAGGCCAGTGGGGAAGGCTGTCATCAGTATAACATTAATAGGATCGTAGGTGTGGTGTTAGGCATGTAGCACAGAAGCAGCTCTGGAAATCTCCCTTCCATAAAAGCTGACACACAGGGACAGTATTTGTGTTTCTTGAAATTGCATGTTAAGTGGTGGATGTTTATGAAAAAGTTTCTGGGGAGTAAATGTGACCATCACTCAACCTGGAATTCTTTTAGAGCTCCTAAGATGGTTTGAACTTAGAGCCAATCTTCTTGTCTTAACCTCCGTCAGTTCCCCTCCTTTTCTTCCTCTATAAAAATGAAGAAGTGTCAGAGCAGGACCAAGCCCAAGCAGGAGGTGGAACTGCCTTGCAGAAGAGGCAGGCCAGCACGGCTTAGTGCCTTGACTTTGATCCTTCCCTTGTGTCATGTTGTTCTGAGGAGAGCAGAATGTGGAGCCTTGCAGGATTCCCTCAGGCTGATTTCGCCACAGCCACCAGCAGCTCCACACATAGGCAGGTAGTTTGCTTGCAGTGGGGGATGGGGAATGATAAAGACACATGTGCACACTAACCTGAATTTGGGCTCAGTGAGCGGAAGATGGGGGAGAGTGAGAGTCAGTGTCAGTGTGCGACTCACACCATGCTGGGGAGAGAAGACTTTGGAAGACTGGAAGTTTCTCTGGGAAGGTAACCATAAAGCGAGGATGCTGCCACATGAGTTCTCATGTAGGAATCCAACTGGAAATTGTTATAATCTTTCAAATGTCCACTTGAACAGTCAGAAATAGGTGTTTAGTGCACAGACCCTATCCTTAGTATCAAAGTCTGCTTTTTGTTTTTAATTTCCCAGCTGGCCTTCTTCTGTGAAACATTTATGATGCCATTGGTGACCATTCTTACATTTCTTTGGGAGAGAAAGGATGCCAGTATCTTTTGCCCACCATAGGTGGAAAAGTAGAAGGGTTGTCTTTTTCACATGCCACTGAAATTCTACTACCTCTTGGCTTCTGGGAATCAATTTTAGAAAAACAGCCTGGGAAGGGGAGAGAGCCACTGTACAAAGTTACTCTCTGCTGCATCACTTATAATGGTGGAAACTCAGATGTGACCCGAATGCACATTATAAGATGATAGTGAAATGACAAGAACACGAGATTGATGACATATTATGTAGTGCTTAAAAACGTGAAGGTTTGTAACACAGGAAACCTTTATATGCACAGTGGGTAGGATGCCATTACATTAAAAATGTACTCAGGAAAACTGTCTGCAGGAGAGCCCTCCAAAGGAATAAGGGCTGCATATGAACAGCAAAAAAATATGGATACATTTATTTTTCACTATTTCACATTTTCTGTATTGCTTTATTATTCCTATAATTTTTTCAGAAATCTTAACATGAGCCAAGTTAAATAATGATCATTCTGTTGTTTGTTGTTTCCAGGGCACCACATTTGTGGCCTTATCCTGAATTAAATCTTTCAATCAACAATTTCTAAAGCAGGCTTGGCTCCTTGCCTCCATCTCTGTGGTCCAAGGTCATATTCTGGGTCCCCTGGCTGCTTACCCAGGTCCAATAGACTGATTATCAGGGCTTTAAAATTAAAGAAGCATACTGGCCTGCCTGCTCCTGGTGGTGTGGGAGAAAGGGAAGAGGTTGCAACCTTTGGGTTGCCTATTGATGAAGTTTCGGCACTTTGTACCACCAGCACACACCATCTCACATAAACACACACACACACACACACACACACACACACACACACACTCACCCCAAGTCAGCAATTGCCTTCAGCCAGGCCACCCTGCAACCTTCTCTTTTCCTGTTCTGCAGGCTTTGGTACTCTGGTACCTCAGGGGCGGGACACTGCCTTCTTTCTGTCAGTTCTTCCTTTGCCCTCATATCCTTTACTGCCTAATGCTGGCCAAAGCCAAGGGCCTGGCCAACAGTGTGTCCTAAATCAACCTCATTCATGTGGCCAAAGATTGGAAAGTCTTGACACATCTTTAGACAAAGATGGGAATCTAAGTAGTTAAACTAGGAGAGGATCTCAGCAAACACCAACAAGAAGTAGGTGAAAGAGCCAACGAAGTGTGCTGTGAAGCTTGTCACCACGGTGTTTGAAACACCTTCCCAGAATTGTCCTCTTGGGGGCTAGGGTCTGGGTATATATACGTTCTCCCTGTGTAGCCATCGATTGACTATCATTCTTTACAGGAAATTAGTTCTTAGGTCCTCTGGCAGGTTCCAGTAGCCAGGGAAAGCCTCAGAGCAGAGAGATGTAGATGCTGCCAGCTGGTGTGCCCTATGGTGGCAAAGCCTGGGACACAGGGCACACCCCTGGCAGTGTATCCTGTAACATTATTCCCTAAACATTGTGGACATTGCCAGGGTGCTAAACTGTAGACAACCAAGTTCATAAATGCATGCTTCATCACAAACCTGGTTCCACCAAACTGAAGACTGTTATGTAGTACAACCCCCCCCCCAAAAAAAATATGAAAAAGAAAACTTAAACACATTACCATTGACTTCCAGTGTTTGATTTAGAGGAATCTAAGTAGTTAAACTAGGAGAGGATCTCAGCAAACACCAGCAAGAAGTAGGTGAAAGAGCTACAAATACTAGTGTTCTGCAGCTGTGCACTTTCAGATCCAACACTTGAAAGGAGAACCTGAGTGTATAATATGATTTATCTGTATGGTGACAATGTCAGTCCTCTGTCTTGGCTTGATTATGCCTGTTATTCCTCTAGTATATTGAGATGATTTTAAAAGAAAAATTCATCTGGAAAAAGCATTCAACATCATATGTATCAACCTATGGTTTATGTTTGTGCTATATTTTAATATTAATAGTGAATTTACTATGTGGACACTAATGCCAGAGGATGGCAGAGAATTTCAGTAGTTATCACTTTAGTCACTGTGATAAATGTTTTGCAGTCATTGCCTTTATTCCAAAACACTCCATCGCCAATTAAAGATTTAATAAGCTCTACATCAAAGTAGCTTCTCAATTGAGACACGGGCTATGGTTGTGCTGACATTTCAACTTCGTTCACCTATAGTTGCAAGGGTTCCCCCCCCCAACCCCAAGCATAAAGAGGGAATGGCAGCAATTTGGGACATAATGCAGATTCTAGAAACAGTCTCCATATATTTATTAAGTTTCTTTGAATACTTACCACCACAAATGGAAGGCTTGCTCCAAGAGACAATTTTAAAATGCTCATGCAGCAAGCTCAACAGGGTTTACTGGCTATAGTTCCTATCCTGTGAGTGATGGACATTTTAGAATTTGTATAGAGAGACTTTGGGATCCTGATGTTTTGGAGAAATGAAGCCATTTACCTTCAAATTGTGGTCTGGGAAGCATTCCACAAAGACTAGAATGACAAATCCCCTATTTCACGCCCTGTTCCCCTGCCCTATGCTGGCGGCAGACTCCACCAAATGATGGCAGAGCCTGTGTGCTGCTTCCCAGCAGCGTGCCCTGCTTTGCCCCCACAGTGTTGGAAGGGCTTTGAGGCCCATGGACTCACCCTGTGCCAGCAGCTTTGTAACTGCTCCCTACCATAGCTGAGAAGGGTAAGAAAGGAAGCTTTCACAATTTCACTAGCAGGAAAACAAAGAGGAATTGAAGAGGCAACTGGTTTGACCACATGGTGCCTTCTCAGCGACCCCTGTGTCATGCAGATGGTAGTTACTCAGTTTGTCCACTTTTTTAAAAGAAGGGCCAACCAAATAGCTCAGTGGATTAATGCGTCTCCTTAGACTCAGGGGCCCGAGTTCGATCCCCAGGCCTGCCTTGCCGGCCCTGCCACCAGAGCACACTGAGAGGGCAATTGAGACTAATATTGAGACTGGGCGTGGGGGTGTGCCCCTGTAATGCCAGCACTTGGGAGGCTGTAAACAGGAGAATCACTACAAGTCCGATCTACGCAGTGAGACCCTGTATACCCTGTACACCCTGTGCTAAATTTAAAAAAAAAAAACTTTTTTAAAAAGAGAAGACAAAATAGTAATAAAAATTAGAAATTTCACTAAAAATAATATGAATTTGACAGTGTGTGTTATATTGCACAGTGTTGTCTTCTACTTAGTTGTTTAGATTACCAAACATATGCATGTAAAATTGGAAAAAGAAAAAGGGAAAACAGTTCTAAGAAATTAAGAAGAAAGAGGAAAGGATAATGAAAGACAGAAAAGAGTTAAGCATTAATTGCTCCTTTCCACAGACCAGGAGAAGTGGGCCACACAAGTACCCAAGCCACCCTGCTTACTTACACAGATATATCTCTTCTCCCGCCCCTGTTCTCATCTCAGTAATTCCTTCCTTTTAAACAGATTGATTCCCTTTACACACTCCAATTTGTCAATATTTGTCTCCCTTCCATTTTTCTGTCACATGAATCCTGATTTTTTTTTTGTTTCTTCATTTCTTCTCCTCTTGCTCGTATAAGTAAACAAATAACTGAATATCATGTGATGTTCGCTGTCTCTCTTAAAGTTTGATTGAAGTCATTCGTGTTCATGGAAATCCATCCACTCCAGGATGACGGCTCACTGTGGTCCCCGCTGACCTCCACATAGCCAAGCCTTGCAAGCATTCTCTGCTCATTTTCTGTGCAGCATGGGATCCCCTGACCAGGCCCATCTTCTGAATGTCTTTGGATAGACCCTTCTCTCTTCCCTTTCTCCTGTTGATTCCTTTCCCTGGTCCCTTTCCTCTGCTTGTACTTTCAGGGGAAAATGGAGACCTCATTCTCTTGGCCTTCTCTTGTCTGTCATCCCACCCAGACGATTTTTTCACCGCTTTTAACTGTTTCCTTTGTATACTTACTTTGTGCATCCTTATCTCCAGCCTCTCCCCTCCTTATCTGGTAGCCTGTTGCATGCTCCCTCTTGTGGCTTTTGGAGACATCCAGAGTGAGCGCGTCACATTTGTTCTAAACTGTTCCCGCATTCTCAAGGCCGACTAAACACTTTCCCTATCAGGCTGTTTCTGCTACCTTCATGGAATCATGAGTAATTGTTATAATCTCTTCAGAAAGCTGACATCTTAGCAAGTCAAATGGAAAGCAGAGGTAAAAACGAACAACTAGTCCTTAAAGCTTAGAAGCTTAAAACAAAATATGTATATTAATCTTTGAATAATATTTTATTGATCTTTTAATCTTTTTATTATTATCGCTCATATTTCTGGGAATTGTCTGGACTTGACAAAGCAGTTCTTACCTACTCTTGGTCTCTTGTGCAGTGGCAGTTAGACGGTGGCTGCAGCCAGAGCCACCTTAAAGGCTTCATAACTTAGTGGCTGGGGGTTGACAGTGGCTGGGTGACCTCAGCTGAGATGTTGGCTGAGATGCCTTTTCCTGTGGCCTAGATCTCTTCCCGTGATGGTGGCTAGGCTCTATGAAGACGTATCCAAACTGACCAGGTGGAAGCTGGCTTGCATCCTTGGACCTGCCCTCCTGACTATCATAGCAGAACTCACAGCATCACTGCTTTCACAGTTACTGACCCAGCCATCTTCAAGAGGATGTACATAGATGCTGCTCATAGGAGGCTTGTCATTGTCACAGTGTAAGAGCATGTGGTGGGAGACAGGGTTACGGAGGTTTTGAGAACTATCTGAAATGCCACCAAAGGTTTCTGGTTTGTTGTTGTTGTTGTTTTACTTTTTTTTGGAATAACTGATATATTTATAGCATATGAAATCTAATATAAACATATACAATGAAAATATTCACTGTCATCCCATTTTCTACTGCTACTGCCTCAATCACTGGGGTTTTGGTATATTCTTTGAGCATTAACATACATTTTTGTACTTAATTCCTTTTATACAAAACAGTATTCTCTTCAGCTTTTGATTTTTAACAATGTTTCTAGGAGTGGTTTCTTTATAAATACATAAAGGGTCTTTCTTACCCTACCCTTTATTCTTCTCTTTTCTTCACCTTCACCTTCTCTCCCCGCTTTCTCCAGTCTCTTTCTCTCTGGCCTTCTGCCTACCTCCTTGCATAACATTCTGTGGTACGGCTGTGGCTTGGCTTATCAGTTTTCCATGGGTGGGCACTGAGCTGCTTCCAGCACATTGCTGTTATGGACAGCACTACAATGAGCGACTTGTACATGCTCTGTTCATGGGAAAAGACACATTAGGAAGCCTCTCTCAAAGGCCTAGCCCCACGTGGGCATCTCTTCACATACACCCTGCATTTCCTTCCAGCGGGGTTTTTCCCAGGCCTCTTCTCACCAGATATGGGTTCCCCAAGGTCAAATCCACAACCACAAAGCCATAGTAGCTCATTTCTACCCTGCTTAGCACAGGGATCAGTGTCCATACTATAAGAGGAGGTCTGGATAAGGAGGGAGGAGGAGAAGCAGAGGTGGCAAAGTACACGTAGCAGGGTGGCCTGGATGGCCTGTATTCTGTTTCTGGTGGCATCTTAGTGGAAGTTACCATATTGGGTATGATTCCTTCCTTAGTTTGCCCTTGAAACTGGCTGATCTTCAGGCACAGACCGGCAGACTGGAGCCCAAAGCCCAGTGTTGGTGCATCCCCCCAGGTTAGCCTTGGCTGACTCTATGACAGCTTGTCCTACTGAGAATAGCACCAGTAGGGCTGTGCAGTAGGGGACAATGTGGACAGTTGTCATCACACATCCTAAAATATCATTGATGAATTGCTGTCCTGATTAGAAACCCAACAAGACGGAATGTTCTCTTCCTGGGGAAGTGTTCTTAAATCATATGATTTTATTGTTTCTGTTAGGAAATGTATTCTTTAAGAAATATAGATTGTTTTTGTTAAAGTAAGATAACCAAACTCTAATAGCCACAAGCAAGATTTGCAGTCATGCTTTAAAGAAGGATTTCTGGAATGGCAAATGTTCACAATTTTCTATTGTAAGAAATATAAGCCTCATCTGAATTAGGCTAACCAAGAGTGCAGCTTTTGTTCTAGAAGAGCTTCTGGGTCTCAGGCCCCACTGTGTGCAGGTGCTCAGATGAGACAGAAATCTCACCCGCTCCAGCTTTCAGCTCTGAGGAACGCCTGGCGGGGAAGTGGTGTTGCGGAGATGCTGGCAAATACCTTTTGCCTCAGTCCCCCAGCAACCACTCTGTTGGTTTTGTTCTCTAAATTGTGGGAGATGTCAGCTCCAGGCTGGTGTGGAGTTTATGGCTGCTGGGCTCAGAAAACCGCTCTTGGTCCAGTGTCCAGAGAGACGAGCTGTAATTTGCCCCACAGGGAGTTTTGTGTCCACCTATGGATGGATCAGCTTCGCTAGTGGAAGCTGAATTTTCCCAGCCATCCTTGGTTGCCAGACCATCCAGAATCACAAGTAGGGGCAGCCAAACAGTTTTCAGGACAAAAGGAGGCAGGACTGACACAGTGGAGCTGCCCACAAGGATGGTGACTCATGTTTTAAATTTGAGGCTGTGATGAATTTCTCTGTTGGTAATGATGGACCTGGAGTTAAAACATGCATTGTGCTGCTCTCTTTATTTTTGTGTATGTTTGAAATTTTCCATAATAAAAACAAAAATTTAAGTACAGTAAAAAGAGAACCAAAGAGTCTTGGTGTGAGAATTCTCAGCAAGCAAGCCTCAGCATCCTTGTTTGTTTACTGACCAGTCTTCTCTCTCTGTTCTTCCTTTGATTATAGAGAGAAGCTTTAATCTTTACTTCCCTCTAAGCTGGAGATTGGCAGGAAAACACACAGCACTTCAGATTTGTGTGGTGTGCTGGGTACAGAGAGGAGGAGGGAAGCAGTGAAGGGCTGAAAGGGCTTTGAGTGGACATCTCCAAGGGTCCCTGGGACACAGCTGTTCCAGCTGGGAAGAGGCTGTGTGCACTGTGACTGTGTGTCTGCATCTCCCTGCTTCATGAGCAGTGCTTGAGTGTGGGTGCTGGGCGGGAGGCCAGGTGAGGGTCCAGTGGGGTCTTGGACATGCTGATCTGTGTATGAAGACCCAGATGTCCAGTTATGAACTGGCCGCTTTTTTTGTTTTATAGGTGAGAAAGCTGAGGTGAGAGGAGTTAAGTGAGTATTCCAAGGTCACACCAGAATTTATTAGAAGACTTGAGTTTGAAACTCTTCCACTGACTTTGGAGGCTAGTACCATGCAATAGCTGTGGGTCTCAGTAAGCTCCATTACCTCTCTGAGGTGCAGTTTCCTTACCCGTTGCAGTAGGCAGAATAATGACCCTCCCCAAAATGTCCCAATCTGAACTTCTGAATGCCTTAAGTTGCATAGTGTGAGGAAATTAGAGCTGCAGGTGAAGTTGAGGTTGCTCAGCAGCTGACTTTAAGATAGGGAGAAGATCCCGGATCATCCAGATGGCCCTTCTAATTCCAGGGTCCTTTGTATATGAAAGAGGAAGGCAAGAGAGTCAGCCTGAGAGTCGGTGTGCGAAAGCCTGGACTTGGCCACTGGTGACTTGGAAGGTAGCAGGGGTCTAAGCCAAGGAATGGGTAAAAAAGAATTTGTACAAGGCAAGAAGCAAGCTTTTGCCTAGAGCCTCTAGGAAGGAATACAGCCCTGCCATCACCTTGATTGTAATCCCTTTTGGACTTTTGACTTGGCAAACCATATGATAAATATGTGTTGTTTTAAACCACTAGATTTAGGGTAATTTATTACACCAGTCATATCAAACTATTGTAGCTGTAAACTGTTATAGCTGTATCAAGCCAGCAAGATCCTAGTGAAGAGCAGATAGATGCTATATAGACAGAAGCTTAATGGCGGACAGTGAATGCAATGGTGTTTATAATGGATCTTAAATACTTCAGGGGGAGGAAGGCAAGCTGATATGGAAACATCGCAAATAGTTTGGGGCTGGTTGTGTGATAGTACATTATACTACTTCCTCTACTTTTTCTGCATGTAATATTTCATAACAAAAAGTCCCAGTACTGAGGATTGAATCCCGGGCCTTCACACTGAGCTCCATCCCCAGCCCTCACCTGAGTGCAGTGGAAGAGACACCTTAATTGTGGCAGGGCCAGGTTGGCAGCAGCGGTGGTGGGCAGCTTGGTTGGGGCGGGCTCCAAGGGGAAGGCAGATCCAGCCCTGAACAAGGGCCTTCTTCACACATGCACTTTGGTGGGCTGTTGTTATGGGTTAGGTCTACAATGGGCCCCAAAGCCACCCGTGTTTGGAAGATGATTGAATTGTGGGGGTGCTAGTGGACTTGATATTAGGAGCTGGGCTTGGTCGGAAGAAGCCAGTTCGTGGGGGCAGAACCTGCTTCCACCCTGCTCTTTGCTTCCTGTTCACCATGCTATGAGCTCTGGCCTCCATGTTCTTCTACCATCCTGCCTTGGAAATGAGCCAAAATAAACTATTTCCTATTTGAATTGCAAGTATCTGGTGTTTCGTCCCAGCAGCAAGGAAAGTGGCTAAAACAGCTATTTTCTAGCCTGTCCTGATTCAAGTAAATAGGAAAGAATTGGGTTTTTTGTTGTTGTTTTGCCTGACCATCGTGGGCTTCCTTATGGTGTGTGACTATCTTTCCACAAACAGGCAGGCCTAGTTTCCCTCTGTACTGCCAATGTCCCTTTGCTGCATTAATATACAGAAAGGGACTATGGTGTTTTGTCAGATATCTTCTGATGGTACATACTCCTTACGAGGCCTTACATTTGTCATTTCAGAGTCCTCAGCATGTGGGAGGGTTTTTTTTTTTTTTTTTTTTTTGAGAGGAGAGAGGATCTGTAATCTCTGGTTTTACATGAAAGTTCATTTTTCAGACAGCACTGAAACAGATAATCAGATTCCCCAATCTCACTCTTACATTATATTTTTCCTTATCACACTAGCCAGCCAGCAAAGAGGAGCAGCACTTAGAGTGTTGTTCTTCCTTTATTTTCTCTAACGCTAAGGTAACAGTATTACCAAAGACTTTGCCAAATCTGAAGTCTTACATTAAGCATCTTTTAAAAGAGACATCAAGCTAACCAAGAGCCTGAGCTTTGCAAAGTACTATTTTGGCTCTGAATACAGTGCTATCCTTCAGCTAAAGCACTGTTTCTTTCTTCTAAAAGAACCTATGAATACATAACCAGTGACCTCTTAGTAGTAATTTCATAAATACTTGGGGAAATGAATTGTATCAAATCAATGTATCCATAAATGCGTCACATTTTTTTGAGCTGTAAGGGACTTTAAAATGAATCTGGTATAGCTTTGTTAGTGCAGGAAACATTCATTTTAACTGCTTAGTCAATTCTCAATTAGCAAGGGTAATGGAGTGGAAGAAGGTCACTGATAATCAAAAATCATGGTGAAAATAAGATTATAGTCAACACTCGATTTTCTGGAGGCTGATTAACTGGATTGTAGATTAATTGAAGTTAAGACACAGCAGACCCTAGAAAGTTAGCCCCTTTGGAATTGACAAGCAGCTGTCCCAAGCAGGTGTGGGCTCTCCCTGGGGCCAGATCAGACAGCTGGTCGACCTTGGTTGGATGGTATCAGGTAGAGATCTCAGGCTTGGGAGTTGGCTCCTAAGACTTGTCCTACCACAAAGACATAAAGTAGTGGAACCAAACACCAAGCCTCAGAACCACCTAGAGGACGTGTTAAACCCCAGAGAGCTGGAACCCAGCCCCAATTTCTGATCGAGTCAGGTCTGAGAGTGAGACTGAGGAACGTGGCCTTGTTAGTAAGTGCTAAGCTGCACTCGCTTTGGCAGCACATATACTAAAATTGGAACAAGTGCTAAGTGATGCTGCCGGCCCTTGAAAACCACTACACTCTAAAACATGTTTTTCATCCCAGATTGCACATTAGAATCACCTGGGGAGCTTTTAAGACCTATTGCTGTGCGGATGTACCTTGACCAATTACACAAGAGGCTGGGGATGTGGGGCAAGGCGGGTAGTGTTAAAGCTCCCTGGGTGATACTAACGTGCAGGCACAGTTGACACTGATGGTCTTCACGCTGCCCGCATCTCAGACATCTGCACCAGTCCTTTCCTGGTCTTTATTTCCTTAGATATTTATTTGTTTAATACTTTTAGTTAAATCAAGTGTTTTTTCATAGATTTATTGAGAAGGCAAACTATATACTATACTGGTGGCTCTTTCATGTAGGAAAAGTAGTGCCACTGGCTATCAATGGGTCACATCTGTAACTCAGACGTGTTATCTGTTCTCGTGGTTACATTCTCCCATAGAACTGTCTCGTAGCTCCTCACCCTTTGGGAGTCTGTACTCTGGGCCTTTGTGCTTTTGTCTTTTTTCTATGGCAGTGGTGTGAAGTACACTGTGTAACTTTGCATACTCCTATGGGCCAAGCAAGCTGTACTAGCCCAGGGGACCCTCAGTCCTTCTGCCCATAAAACAAAGATTTGAACGCAAGGAGGAGCAACTGCACTACAGTCCTTGATTCGGTGATCATCTTAATTTTACCAGGAACCCTGAAGTAGGAGAATAAACTGGTATAGCCAAATAATGGAATACCAGTCAGCAACGACAAAGACAAATTGCTGATTCACAGAGCAGCACGGATGAATATCTAAAGCACTATGCTAAGGGAAAGCAGATATAGAATACTACAGGATATGGTTCTATTCATAGTTAAAAGTTCTAAAAAAGGCCCAACTAGTCATGTGTTTGAAGGAGGAGAAAAAGAAATTGAGGAAGAAAGACACAAGTCTCTAGGGAAAAGGCAGTGTTCCATATATTGATAGGGGTTGGAGCACCATGGGAATGTGCATTTGTCAAATTCATCAAATGCTTCATTTTCCTGTGTATTCATAGGGAGGAAAACTGTACTAAGCAGATATTGATCTGTAGTTAGTGAGTGTGTGAAAGCTAAATGTGCTATACTGGATCTGTGAAAGGGATCAAAAGATAAACTGGATTAATGAAGGAGTAGAAAGGTATGTAGACAATTAAGCTTAATAGAATATTAATTGTGGGATTTAGGTGGCAGACATCTAAGTGTTCACTTTGAAATTCTTTCACTTTGGCTGTATGTTTGAAAATCTTTTACAATAAAGGTTGGGATAAAATTGACATCTACATTCAAAACAAACAAGCATTGCACTTGCATGCCTGAGCTCTTTGGTGTTTTCCACTCCAGGGGTCTTGCCAGGGTTGGCCTCACAGTAGAAGTAGACAGAGGTCGGGCAGGGTGAGGCAGAGCTGGAGGGCAGAGGGTTCTTCAGGAAGGGCTGCTGCACTGTGAGTCTGAGCTCCCCAATGATTGGTCCTACTGCAGGGGAGAATGCTGGAGACATTTTCTTTCTTCATCTGTTTTGGGTTCTGGGCATTTTCCCTGGACAGTGAGCCCTGATGTGAGATAGGAACTGCACATCCTGCTCTCTGCCACAGTGAGAGTTGCTTCCTAAGATCCTCCAACCAGCAGGACCCCAAAACAGGACCCCTGATTTCTTACTGGCTATCCCGAGCCTGCAGAATGTTCAGGACTGTGGTTCTAGGTGTGAGCCTACTTACTGTTCCGGGGACCAGGCAGTTTCCATGGGCAAGAGTCGCCTTCTGAGGTCTGGCAGGGTGCACGTGAGAGGACCCCTGGCATCCTTTCAGGAGGAGCCATTCTTGGCTTCTGGATCTTCCCTCAGCATATCCCACAGCACAGCCCATGCACACTGCACCCCGGGTGTCTCCCATGTCAGGCCCACAACACACTGCTGCACTACCAATGTCCTCATGGTGCACACCCACAATACACCTTGCCTGATGTGATTGCCACAGCAGTGTAGCAGTACAGCCCTCCTCTGTCACCCACCCTCACCCCATACTCAGGGTACCTCTCCCCATGAGACCCCCAGAAACTACCCTTCATCACACCCCCATGGTAGACTCCCATAGCAGCCCCAGAAGCCCATGCTCCTGTGTAGCCATGTCTGTGATTCGTATCTTCAGCACGGCCATGGCACACTCCACAGTGCAGGTCCCCTTGGCACTCCTCAGCAGCCTGAAGTGAGGCCCTTGCCTGGCCATTGGAGGAAGGGCACCTGCAAACCCTGCTGTAGTGAAAGCCAGCCTGCTTTTACCTTCCTTGCTTGTACAAGGTTCTTAAGATGCATAGTAAGAAAAACCATGTACTCTGGAGGGGAGAATTTTTGATTGATGTCTAAAGGATGGTTAATATGCTGATTACTTCTGTTGTCTCCTACAAAAATGGGTATAAGCCCATCTCAGACAGCAAAGAGCTTGGCACTCCTTCAGAGCCCTGTTGGTTTTCCGCATCCCCAGAGGCACTTGACAGCAAAACAGCCCATCCCTGTGATCCACGGGAACTTACATGGCCCTGTATTTCTGCCTCTGGATGAGCCTCCAGTTTCAGTGCTCCATCAGAAGCAAGCTGATTGCAAATCTCTGCACAGTGTTTGTTCAGATTAAAGAGAACACCCAGGACAGTGTCGATGAAGGCATAGGTTCTGCCACAATATGCATTCATAGAGTGCCTACTTCACAGTGTGCTCACTCTTTAGCTATTGTTATCATTGCTATTAATGATTCATTGTGTGTATGATTTATTGTCATCTATGAGGATTTTCACATTTTTTAAATGTGAAGACAATATTTGGAATTTCTGCAGCTGCAATAATATGATTTCTCATTTTTGTCACTGTTGCATTTCAACATTTAAGTAACTGCTTTCCCCCCCCCCCCGTGTCTGACTTTTCCTCTAAAATGAGTTTATGAGAGCCAAGACTGTGTCCTCCACACCTCTGTCCTCAGGCCTAAGCACGTTGGCACAGCGAAGGTATGAAGAACCTGGACGGTTGCGCAGTGGCATAATTTCCTGATGAACGGATCATCCTGGTACCAGTTCTGATTAGCTCATCCAGGCTGCATTTCTGAAACAAAGCACCCAGCAGCCCTTCAAAGCCATGTTCACATTCACATTCACGAGCTTCTGTGTCAGTCAATGCAACATGCCAATTAAATGGGACATTAAGCTGCACTAGGCCTGCAACTCTGCAAGACAAAATCATTTTCCCTTCAGATGATGACCTGAGTTCCTTACCTCCTGTCTTCTACCAAGGCTTGCCCTCAATTCCCACCCCCATCCATGGTCACCACGGGGCCTGCCCAGGTCTTGTCTTAGAAAGACCACAATGTCAGTTACCATGGCTAGGTTTCAATCATAATATGAGCAGATGTGACAGTTGCTTGCAGCCTTCTGAATTAGTGACATTCCCATCTTTAAAAATTCCTCCTAGAGGCAGAAACAGCAAGAGGTATTACCGAAGAATATGAGGGACTTGCTTGTCACCTAAAGCGGCCCAGTTTTTAAAGAGTTGCTCTTGGAGCTGCGATTCTGCCACCAGCTGAGCTCTTCCCTGGCATCCTGCAGTCTGGGCCAGGTTTTAGGTAAATGGATTGTGGTGAGCAAACGCGCACCTCCGGAAGGTCTAATCTGACACAGCCTGCAGCTTGCATTTCATTTTTCAGACTCTTGCTATTTTATTGCCATGGGCAAAAAGACTTGGTGCTGCTTACTCCTTCCCTCCCTCTGTGGCTCAGGCACTTTAGTAATTTAAAAGTGCTTCTTCTCCTTCATCTAGAGAAGTAAAAATAATTATAATAGAAAATGGGTAATTTGCAGCTACAATGCCAGGCCGATAATCAAAAACTTGTAAATGGAAAACATGAGCATATGTTTATCACTTCTTGAAATTAGAATGCAATTGAAAGTAGCTGTGGCCTCAAAGAGGGCATTACGGAAGGGAAGGCAGGCTTAGCTGTTGGTTGGAGACCTGCCTGCTAATGAAGCTTTTAAGTTGCTGCTGCCTCGGAGCAGGGAATAAAAGAAGGCATCCTGGGGGCTGCTCAGCTGTTCAGGGGACCCTCAGGTAGTCACCTGTGGCCTGATCATCCTCCTGTGTAAAACCATGCAGGGGCTCTTCAGCCACTAGCATCACGATGAAGCTGTACATTTTAGCATGCCATACAAGGCCCCATGCCACACAAGGCCCCAGGCCACCTGGCTTAGAACCCTACTGAATCTTAGCTTTTCCACTAAAGCTCTTTCTAGCCCCAGCATACCTGCTGGCCTCTCACATTCTTACACTTTTGCAAATACTCTTTGCAGCTTATGTACTTGCCTCACTCCTAGCCAGCTCTCAAAATTCCAAACTTCTGTAATTGCTTCCTGCACCCCTTCCCTCAGTCTGCTTGTGCTGAGGGTCTCCCTCTGTGTACCCAGACTCCTCTCCATTCACATCAGCTCTTACACCCTGGGTCATGACTGTGAGCTGGATGTCCTGCCCCTACCTACCACCAGCATGGAAAGGTGAGCCTTCAGGCAGGACTGTGGCTTACCCTTTTTGTCTGCCTGATTCCTGGCACACTGCCTGCCACCAGATACATGCTATTTGATGTTTGCAGCATGAAGGGATTATTAATGGCAACCAAGGGCTTTGAAATCATTCTAAAGTTTATCTTTGAAAAAGCACCATTATGACATAGGACCATTGATAAGACAAATCCTGTAATGCATTCTTCAGCCAGCTGAGATGTGTGGACTCTCCATGTCTGTGTTCATCTTTGTGCCAGGAGTGGCACAAAGGCTGGGACATGAGGTAGGCCTGCCCTGTCTATTGATCCAGATATTATGATCTCGCCTGCCTAAAGCTCTTTATGCCCCTGTAGTGTAATCAAGACAATGCTGTGTTTGCTGTTCTTCATCTTAATTTCCTGGTGTTACTACAAGGAATAAAGGGCATACAAATGCTCTCAGGAAAGCGGTCTTATTAGTGAGTGGCAAGCCCAGAAAGCAAGTTTTTCCCATTTGTGCCCTTGTTTTGTAACCCAGCATCCAGCTGGCTCTCCCTCGCAGGCCCGTCTGGGTCAGTTCCAAGCACCCAGGTGAGCGGAAGCACAGCATTTAGATTTCAGCCAGTCGCTGGGGTGGGGCTTTATGGTCTTTATCTGTAGATTAATTGCCAGTTCCTTAGTTCTTCACTTAGGTGCTCTTGTGCCCTACCCTAGAGAAAGAGAAAGGGAGCCAGGTGCGATTGCTGCTGGATGGCTCTGGCCCACTGCATGGTGAGGAGGGATACTCCAGAGTCACCCCCACCTTGGGCGCAGTCCCAACTTGGGGCTCCTGCTGCTTGCTCTCCCAGCTCCTAGCGACTGAGGGACAAGAACAGCTGCAAGCCCTCAGGGTGAAGTGCTGAGCACCGTGCACCATGCATCGTGCACCGTGCATCCCCAGTCAGATCTCTGAGCTCACTGGCAGAGTGTTGGGCTATGGAATGGTGAGTTGAAAGCACAGATCTTCTCTAGCCCCTTCCATCCAAAGCTGGGCTGCTGTCACACTCTGGGTCTGATTTAGACAGTGTGGCATTGGCAGTAAATGAGTTGAAGGAGGCATGGAGGGATGTGTAGGCAGCTTGGATCTGCAGAAATTTCTGTGGTGGGGTAGGAGTAGGCTCTAGGAAATTGTGTTTGTCTGCTCAGCCAGCATTTCATAAGCCCAGGGTATGTGCTAGGTATGCCAGTCCTGTGCCAGGCACAGAGATCAGAAGGCTGTGAGCCACGCCTTCTGCCCCAACACTCCTACCCTACCACACGTGTACCACACACCACAGGTCGGCTTTGGTTCCAGGGTGTTTGGTGCCAACTGTGTTTGTTGATACAGTCATGAAAAGAAAAAGTGATTCTTTGAGAACTGAATTAAATGCTTTGAAAGATTCAAGGTGGAAGCAAACCTCTCTGCCTTCCTACAGATCGTTTGCTGTAGGTACTGAGCTGTGAAAGATCAGTGGAGATAGAGGCAGGGAAATGGAAAACCTCAGATGGATTCTGCCCTTGTGCTGCTGCTCATGTTTCTTTAGGTAACTTCTTTATCTAAAAGAAACTGGGAGAACTGTTGCTCATGTATGGGGTTTGCGAAAGCTCCAATCCCTGCTCCCAAAACAAAATCAGGACCTGTTTCAAATCACCTACTTGATTGAGTAACTTAATTTAAAGCCAGAGTTCACTTAGATATTTTTTAATGATTCTCTGTTGTAACCATGAGTTTCTGCTCTTCCATCCAGGCATGCTGAGGAAGAGGGCCTTGGCTACAGCTGGAGCTGGTGACCATCAGGTGGGGCTGAGGGGCCCTGGCCAGAAGTAGTTCATGCACTGTGCTTGCTCACTTGCTTGGGCTCTAGCCTGAGGACAGAGTAGTGAGAGGTGAGAGGCCATGCTGTAGCATGGCCTGAGCCTGAGATTCAAAGAAAGGCCTGGCTCTCGTAGTGTATACAGGGTGAAGAGGGAGGGAGGTCAGGGAGATCTAGGAAGTGAATGGACAGGATTTGGTGTTGGATGCAATGAGAAGCAGGTAGAGGTGGGAGGAGCAGATCTACATTGACTCCCCAGAAACTGACTCCGTGATGGTTCACATCGATACACAGAGGGGTTGGGGGCATTCCAAGTGGAGAGAAGGGCTCCCGGGGAAGCAAGGAAGCAAGTGGCTCCAGGCCAGGTGTGTCAAGGCCATGGGTTCAAGATACTTGTGTCATGTATTTAGTAAGTATTTATTTTCTGAGTGCTAAGCTGTAGGCCAGGAATGTAAGGAACAAGGGGATAGGTCCCAGAACAGGAAGAAAGCCAAATTCAGAGGGGTTTAGATGCTGTGAGGGCGGTGAGGTACAGGGCACTCACTTCCTGGTGCCATTGGCAGGGATGATGATGCGGGATGAGGAGCTGCTACCATGGGGAAGCAGTGCATGGTGCAGGTTGGGGTTCAGAAGGTGGTCATGACGTGAGAGGTGACCGGAGTCCGAGGGCCTGGACAGAGAGGCAGGACCCTGCCTAAGGAGGTAAAGGCAAGGAAGGGAGCCGAGGGAGAGATCAGGCCGGAAGGACAACTCTCAGAGGACATGGACACAAAATGCAGATTGTCTTACTACTGACCTGACTCTGATTTAGGAAAAGGACAGCTACCACCCTGCTGATAAATGATGTGTGTGGGGTGCTCAGAAAATAACAACTTCCACTCAAAAGCATTTGATAAATGCTGATTTCTTTTTTTTTTTTTTTTTTTTTTTTTTTTTTTTTTTTTT